>NC_133051.1:4545000-4845000 GCF_048771995.1 Taeniopygia guttata
GCCATGTGCTCCTGTTCCAAAGGTGGGCACCTGAGCTGCCCCCGTGGTGCCCCAGGCTGGCATTGCCCCTACCTCCAGCCAAGATTTCACCTGGCAGCCACTGGAAGATCTGGGCACAGATTTGGGGGTCTCACTGATTGGAAGAGGTGGAGTTTGGGCAGAAGGGGTATTGGAGTAAGGTTCAGAAAAATAATTTAGAGGTGTTTAGCTGTGAGGGGTCACCTGTGTGGTGCAGGTAAAGGTCTGCACACCAGCAGTTACAGCACAGCGAGGGCACAGCTGAGCTGTTTGTGGGCCAGGTTCCACCAGGCACCACCAGACTGTTTTCAGACCATCAGGAATACTGATGCTTGGTGGGGGTGGGGCTTACAGGACAAAAACTTTGGGATTAAGGGACCAAATACTCATTTTGGTCTCTTAATAAAAAAAAATTTAATATTTAATATTAATTCAATATTAATATTTTTATAGGTATAATCTATTTGACTTCACTAGCCAGAAACTGGGATTTAATGTGATTCTATATTAATGTTAGGTCTGAATTTGGCATATTATCAAATTTTGTAAGAAGGAACTTAGGCAGAATGTGTGAAACTACAGCTTCGAAATTCTGAACATTTGTCCTTTTTTGGTGTACTTTATATTTTTTTCAAATGTTTTCCTGGGGGTACTCTCCCAGCTGCCATAAAAAGCAGCAGGGGCTGTGTACTCTCATTTCCATGTAGTTTCACAGTGTTCTAATATCCAGTTTGCTGAGGCTGGATGAGCTGGTCTGACTATCCAGGCTGAGGTGCTACAGAGAGCAGGGACAACCTCTCCTGTGGGGTTTTTTAATGGGCATGCTGCTCCCATACATCTGTTCTTCCAGGAAGCAGAATTCTGTAAAAAATAATGGAGTCTATCTTAATTGTTTTTTTAAAACGTTTTTCTCAAAAAGGCCAAGAACTTGGGTTCTATTTTTAGTGTAGAGCCAGATTTCCAGACATTTTGAGCTGAATGTGAATAACTTTGTCTCAGAGCAACAGGAGTTCCTCCGGGGGCCTGGAGAGGACCCAGTTCAAGAGCTACAGCTGAGAAAAGAATCCCCCTTCTCTCAGGAAGGTCTGGCCCTGGCAGGGTGGGTAAGAGCTGCTTTGTGCCCATGGCATGAGGCCCCTCCTTGAAGCAGAAGGCATTTATGGTGGACATAAACTCCATTCTTGATTAGCTCATAGTGGGACTGGAGTTCGAGAAGTGAATTCAGTGCTGTCACATCCTGCTTCTCTTTGAAGTGTCTGGGACCTCCAGCAGCAACTGACTGAATTAAGCTCTTGTTCACAGGGGATGTATTTTTATTCTGTATGTGCACAGGGGCAGAGATGGAGCTCTGGCCCGTTTGCACTCCAAACAGTGAGATTCAATGCCCAACTTTCCCAGGGCTTAGGGAGTTCTGTGTGTGGGAACCACCCCTCTCCTCAAAGCAGCTCTTTTCCCCAGAGCACAGCACAAACAAGGACGTCTCCATACTCACAGCTCCTCCAGCTGCTGGCACCGGTGGAAACTGGGCAGCTCTTCGATTTGGTTGTGTGACAGCTCTCTGCAAGAAAAGGACACAGGAATGTTGGGACATCAAAAGGCAGTGCCCCTGAACCCTCCCTTGGAAGGCAGGTACTGCTGGAGAGCGAGGTGACCTCACTTCACCCTGCACAGCTCCACTTTTGGCAATCCCAGTGAGTGGGATCTCCCCCTGCAGCTGCTGCTGGCTCTGGGTGTCTCTGTGCAGGGCCAGGGTCACCCCATGATTTCCCCACTCTCTGTGCAAGGCCAGGGTCACCCCGTGATTTCCCCACTCTGTGCAGGGCCAGGGTCACCCCATGATTTCCCCACTCTGTGCAGGGCCAGGGGCACCCCATGATTTCCCCACTCTGTGCAGGGCCAGGGTCACCCCATGATTTCCCCACTCTGTGCAAGGCCAGGGTCACCCCATGATTTCCCCACTCTCTGTGCAAGGCCAGGGTCACCCCATGATTTCCCCACTCTCTGTGCAGGGCCAGGGGCACAGCACAGAGGTATTTCAGCACAAGATGCAGATGTACCTGCAGAGCCTGGGGAAGATTTGACCAGCTGCTTCTCTCCTCCCTCTGGCACAGCAACCCCACTGCCCATCGCCTGCTCCCCATTCAGCCTTTCCTGGCTTCCCCCCGAGGTCAGGGAAGGGCTTGTGCCATTGACAGGGATTTGGTTCAGGACAATACAGACTTTGACAATCTCAAGAACTGTCACTCGAAAGCAGTTTGCAGCAAACTCCTCTTGCCACTGGTTCATGGCTCAGTCTCATGTCAGCATCTAGGGCAGAGTGGCTTGATAGTCAGAGGAAAACCCACCCTGGCACAGCTTAATGAGGATTTATTGAAGCTGAAACAGGCTGGGTAAGGAGCAATGTTTAAACCAGCTCTTTCCTCCACCAGCAGAGACTGGATTTGTGGTTGTTCAAGGGAAATTTACCCCAGGGTAAAGTTTTGTATGTGGTTTCTCTGCTGACTTTCCAAACTTGGTTTCCATCTTTCTGCCAATAGATTGCTCCTAAAATATTTCAATTATTTATTTTTTTTTTTTTGCCAACCCACTCACCACCAGTTTTCCATGGTGGAGAGGAGGAAGGAGGGAGGGAAAAGCAAGCAAAAGGTTTGTGTTTGGCTCTGGAGGCTGTCACCCAGGATGGAGGAAAAACCTTAGCATCAGTCACTTTTCCCTGGTCCCTGTGTCAATACACTGGCCTTGACAGGGCTGGAGCTTAGCTAACAGTGATGGGGGAGAACCAGCCCCAGGAGTTATTTCTGGTTCCTCCAGAGTGAGGGTAACCAGGTGCAGCCCAGAATGTACAAACAGAGCAGCCTCAGTCACTCATGCTCTGTTGGGAACATACCAGGATGAAGGTGCTGATGGCACCAAGGGACTTCAGCTCTGCTCAGGGGACTGTCACCTCTTTCTGCTTGAGAAGAAAGACAAATCTTCCAGAGCCCAAGGAGCATTTGGACTACTCTCTCAGGCCCAGGGTGGGAATTTTCTGTGCAGAGCCAGGAGCTGGACTCAGCGATCCTTGTGAGTCCCTTCCACCTCAGGATGTACCATGGTTACATGAAATCTGTGCCCTGGGCAGGAGCCCTGGATGGAAGCAGCAGGATGATGGATGCCAGGTTGATGCCAAAGGATGGCTGTGACCCTCTGCCCCTGCAGTGGCTCTACAGTTCCTGTGCAGGATCCCTGCAGAGAATTCACCCCTGGAAATCCAGGTTGACCTGTGTCATCTATAGTCAGATGTGTGACAGCCATGGCTCCTATGGCTGCCCAGAGACAGGAGAGAACAGCCTCTGGTCTGTGGGGACAAGGGGCCAAGGCATTTCAAAGGCAAGAGAGATGTAACCATGCACAAACATTGGCCCTTGTGCTCTCCCTCCAAGCCCTGAAAGCAATGCAATTAATGTCAGGAGTGTTCACTAGGGAAGAGGAGCAAGGGGCAAGGAACAAGGTGGTGTGTCCCAATAAAACTCTCCCACATGGTGGTGGGGGGTAGGCACAGAGAACAGGCTCTGCTGTGGGGGCTTGCAGTCTGATAACTGCAAACATAAACAGAGCTCTGGGACCCAACAGCCTGGGCCAGCCCAAAGGCTGCACTTTCATAGCAAGTTATCCATTGAATTGGTCCAGATGTCTAAAGATGAGAGATCTTCCCTACAGGGACATCTGGAACCAAAGCCTGTAATCTCCTACATTACAAATTGTCTTCTTTTATTTTTATGTTTTACTCTTGTTTCCAATTTCTGTGATCAAGAATTCACTCCTGTTGCTTTCCTGGAACAAACTTGTTTTCTTTTTCAGCTTGCTTGTATAAAGACTGATGAGAGGCAAGCCTGTTGTTGCCCTAAGGCTGCAAACTTGTATAAATCTGGCTCATGACTCATTTCCTGAGGATGTCTTTGACTGCAAACATAGTTGGGGATCTCAGGAATCAGGGGTGTGATCCTGAGATGATGCAGAACCTTTCTGAGATGTTGATTTCATCATGTACCATGGAGAAAGCGTGACCCCCCCCCAGCATCATTCAGTGCCTGGCTAAGCAGGCAGAGCCAAAGAAACAGAGACCGAGCAAAACCCTGATCTGGCTTTGCTGCCCCACGTGAGGAAATGTGGCCTTGTGGCCTCACAGGTCTCCATCAGGTCAGACCTGATCTCTCCTGGGTTATGAACAGGATCCTTCCTCCAGATGATGGCACTTGCTGCAGCCCCAACTGCAATAAGCCATGGTGGGTGAGGGTGATTTCCCCCTTGATTTTGGGCTTGGAGCTTCTGCTCAGCTGGGAACTGTGAAGTGCTGTGGCCATTCTTACCCATCTCCTTTTGTACTCTCTCTACTTGCCTTGCACGGGGAGGGGACAGCTCCTGCTGGTGCAGAGCAAGGAGGATGTGCCTGACTGCAGCCCAGGGACCAGAGCAGCAGCTGGGATGAAGCAGCAAGGTGAAGAACAAGCAAGAGCTCAAAGTAGTGATTAAGAAGGTGGCAATTTCTGCATGGAAAAGATGATGGGAACAAGAAGCACAGGATGGTCTTCCACAGCTGGTCTTTTCCCTGAGCCAGAGAAAAGAAAAGTCCAGTTCCTGAAGGCATTTTGTAAGGAGCAGGCAGGACAGAGACACAGGTTACTCACAGGACTCGGAGGCTGGGCAGCTGCTGGCACATCCTTCTGGGGAGGAAATGGATTCCTGCCCGGGTCAAGGTCCTAGAGGGATGGAGGAGAGAGAAGAAATGGTGTGACAGCCAGCACCCAGACTCTGTGACCCAGAAGCCCAGATGCCAGTTCCAAATAGTGGCAGGAGAGACAGTATCAGTAGGGAATTAAAAAACAAGGAGAAGATAAAATACTGGCAGTTTTGGAAACAAGCACTGCTGCTGGACCTGGCTAAGGTGAATGTGCCTGTGAAGAGTTCTGGGCCACTGCTGAGTACTGAATTCACAGCTGTCCTTGGCCTTGCAGGAGGCAGGTGGAAGTGGCCTCTGTGGCCTGCTCTGCCATCCCTGTTCCCACTGGCCAGGCTGGCCAGGCCTGGAGCCAGGACTGCCTCAGAAGCTGTGTATGAGGGATGGATGGTGTGTCCCTGTGTCCCCGGGACACAGCAGGGCCAGGCCACACCGTGGCCAGGGGTGCTCCCAGTTTGGGCTCAGCGTGGGACCGGTGTCTGAGAGAGGAGAACCGTGTGGGGCCAGGGGCAGCGTGTCCTCCAAGGCCCTTGGGGCGTCAAAGGGGACCAGAGCAGCTGCAGGAGCCCCAGCCTGGGTGGCAGATGTTTCCTGAACTGCACCATGGTGCTGGTTCCAGTATGGGCAGAGACACTGGGCTGCAGCAGAAGCACTGCACTCAGAGGTTCACTCCTTCACAGGTGCAGGAGGGAAGGAAGGAACAAACAAACAAACAAACATACAAACAAAAGACTGGAGCACACTCAAGAGTACCAAGAGAGCCACTCACAGGGAGGAAAGCTGCATTCAGGAGCCACAGGGATGAAACGAAGCAGAAGGGTGAGCGACCAGGGAGAGGCAGAGCTGAATACTGCACAGCACTGGGAAAGTTGTCCTCACTGAAACAGCCTGGACCACCTTGGAGGAGGAAGAGCACAGCTAGCAGGGTAAAAGGGAGAGAGGTGCCACTCACAAAACTTCTAGGCTGGTGGTGCCTTTAAGGTCTGGGAATTCCCTGATGTCCGTGGCTCCATTGAGTGACCTGCAGAGAAAGGAGGGTGAAGTGAGGTGGGCAGAGCACCTGGAAGCACGTGCAGCTGCCCAAAGTTCCAGACCCATCAGCACAGTGACAAATCTGCTTCCTCACAGCCAGGTGTGATCAAGGCCCAGCTCCAGGTGTCCCTGTGTGTCCCTGTCCCTGTGACTGGAGCAGATGGAGCAGGGTACAGGATACAGCGAGATGGAGCTTGGCAAGCTCAAAGCCTCTCCCAGCCACTGACATTCTTGGCACAATCTCTAGCCAAATTAAATAAAAAAACCCCAAACAATTACCATGGGGAATGTAAGCAGGGCATCCCACCCAAACCTCCCTGGGTCTATGCATTTGGATTTAAAGAATGCAGGGCTATTTGAATGATTTATGTGCCTGGGTGAGGCTTATAAATAGAGATTTATGAGGTTGCCACTGCCTCAGTATTTTTAGTGCTGTGCAACAACAGGTTGGCTGAAATGCCAGTGTGGGGCAGCTGCTGTGGTTCAGGTGGTGCTCAGGCTGTGCTGGTGGCCCTGGAGCAGGCCCAGGGCCAAACACATGAAGGAAACACTGCCACTGCTGTCTGCCCAGAAATGTGATTTGTGCCATGGTGCTGGGACGTGTTCCTCCACTTCTCCGTCTTGTGGAGGAAGGCAGATGCCTTCAGTGTCCTTCTGTCTGGGCAATTATGCAACAGCAGAAAAAGCTGTGGCACTTGTGTGTGGCACTTTGCTGCTCCTGGCACAGCTGTGGAGACCCTGGAATGCCTCAGTGTCTGTCAGCTGTGTGGGGAGGAGGAATTAGTGGCTACCTCTAAAATGCCCTTTTCAAAATTATCCTTGTTCAGAAGAAAATATCTGCAGTCTACTCCTTGGAGTAGCCTTTGGGGTTGGACAACAGAGTGGCTTCATGGTCCTCTATTGGCACAGGGGCTCTTGAAAAAAGGGAGGGAAGAGGCCACAAAGGTGCACAGGGCTTGGAGCTTGGATGTTACCTCTCTGGGGATGTGCTTGGTGAACTTACAGAGTGTGGAGCTTTGGCAAGTACTGGAAGGCAGACTGTCCAACAAACTGGATGGGATTGTCATAAAAATGGCTGTAATGGGAAAGAGGAACAGGTCAGAGTCTGCTGCACACAAAGAGAAGAGGCTGTTACAGGTCAAGAGCCTCAGAGCTGCCAGCAGCAGGCCATGCAGGAGGTGCTGCTGTGCTCTGAGAATTCCTGCTCCCAGATAACCACAGGCTCTCCCAGTGGCCTGTTTTGGCCGGACATTGGTACAACTGAGATCTCCTGCTCCTCTGAATAGGCCCTTTGGGGTCCTGCTGAACCAGATGGGCTAAGCAGGTGTAAAACCCTTCTTCAGTCCTGCTGAGAAACACCTTGCACTGGAGGACACCTCCTGTGGTCTCACACACAGCACCAGCACCTTTCCCACTTGTCACAGTCAGTGAAGTGAGCTCTTCTCGGACCCACTGAGACATGGGAGGAGCTGAGTTCACCTCCTACAAGAAGCACTTCCCCCCACTATCCCCTACTAACTGTGGAAGACTTTAGATGGGCAGATGCAATGGAGAGATGAACATTGTGGGTGTATGGGCCCCCATCATCACCCTGTGGATGCTGCCCAAGGGAGCAGTTGTTCTGGCTGGAGCAGTGAATGGTTTCACCCAGCGTCACCATGGCTTTCCAGATATTGGTATTTCTATAATTTGAGTCCAGTTTGGACAAGCAGAGCTTTTGTCACATGATTTTCAATATCTGTGTGGTTCAGAGAACTATCCAAAAATCACCAACGGTGCCTGGGTCAGAGCAGAAATGACCTGGCAGCTGGGTGTGTTTATCTGCAGAGCTTTGTGACCCCAGGTGTGGGCAGACACAGGGGTCTGGAATCCCAGCTCTCAGACACGTGGAACTGCTGCTGTAGCTGTCCTGAGCACGAGGAATAAACATCAGCAGATGTCAGCCAGGGCTGAGGTGGTTTCCATGCAGACCACCTGTGTTTTGTTCCTTCCTTGCTATCAGCCTCTGCTGCAGCAAACATCAGCTGCAGGGAAAGGAGAACCCACAGCAGTTCTGAGAAGGAGCTGAGAAGAAGCCATTTCAGCTTGCTTTGGCACATGGATAGCAAATATCAGATTGTTGTCATTTGACCACTGTCAGAAATCCCAACTAAAGATACCAGGAAATGCCCCTATCTGGGCAATATAAAGATGTAGGAAATATTACTTAATTTTCTTACATTGTTTGGAGGAGGGGATTCCCAACGAATGCGTTCTCTGGAATAGCTTTGATGTTGTTGTTGTGAAAACCACTGTTGGGAGAAACAGATATCTTGATATTAATTAAATTAGCCTTCATTTCTCAACACTTCTAAAGCCAGAGAGCCTTCAAAATATTTGTCAAATAGTCTCCTTCCCAGGTGCAGCATCATCCCAGCAGGTGAACAAGGTCTGTGGTTTGGCAGGACAAAATCTGCTGCTCCATATGTGACTCCACCAACCCCACTGAGGGTACAAGGACTTCAGGTTTAACACTTTACAGGTCAGGAAACAGAAACATGCCAAACACAAGATTTTCTATCCACCAGGAACTACAATTTTTGTGGATAGTTTCCATTACCACTCCACAGCTGCCAACCAGAGTGTGCCAGGAATTATTGGCCCACATGACTTTAAAGGATTTGTAGCTCTAGCTGGGTATTTTTGGTTAAGCTTGAGAACCAACTGACAGAACCAGAGGACACAGCCTTAAACTGCATCAAGGGAAATATAGGTTGGATATTAGGAAAAAGTTTTTCACTGAAAGAGTGACAAAGTTCTGGAATGGCTGCCCAGGGAGGTGGTGGAGTCACCATCCCTGGGTGTGTTTAAAACAAGCCTGCATGTGGCACTGGGTGCCAGGGTTTAGTTGTGGTGTTGGGGCTGGGAGACATTTGAGTTTATTGAGACAGACTCCATGATATTTAAGGTCTCTTCCAACCCAGTGATTCTGTGAATTCTGTGAATTCTGTGTCAGCAGAAGAGAGCTCTGTGGCCACAGTCTGACCTCCTGTACAACAAAGTCAGTCTCAGGTTCCTGTGTCCAGGACTAAGACCAAGCTGTGGGTGATGCCCAAGCTGTTTATCCCAGAGGAGTCTGAGCAGGTGTTTAGTTGATGACTGCTTGGAATTTTCCTCTTCTTTACTGAAGGCATGTCAAAAGCCATCTTGAAGGGGATTAAGGATCTTATTCTCATTTTGAAGGTGAGAATAATGATGGTATCTGGGCTGAAGAGAAATCTCATGAGAATTCTTCCAGGAAAGAAAAAAGTGGTATCAGATTTTTACCCCAAGGCTCCCAGAAACACGAGATCAGCTGCTTTTGTCCCCCCCCAGCCTGGCACCAGTGTGACACAGGAAGTGTGGATCCACATCAAATCACCCCACCCTGGGGCTTCTACCTTTGTGGGTGATAAGTGGGATGGTTTCTTATTTTTAGTGTCTCCCAGGCTGACCAGTTAGAGGAAGGAAAGCTATCCACTAAAATGGCCATAAGCTTTGGTAATTCCCTATAATAAATTTATCCTAAGAAAGATAGAATAGTTTCTTTGCATTAGAGGAGGTGGCACAGCGCCTGCAGAAACTGTGGCCTCACAATAACACAGTTAAGTCCAGGTTGTGGTCCCAAGCTGAGGGTGGACATCAGAAGCAGCCAGAGAACAGATGGAATTTGAGCCCCTGAGATGCCACAGGAGAATGAGGAGCAGTAGGAGGAACCTGCTCCAAGGCTGGCAGAGATTCCCACTCCCCTCTGAGGTGTGGATGCTGATGGGGAGGTGGTCAGGGCTGATGGAAATTGAGGGGATAAACTGTTTTGAAGCAGTGGATAGGGCTGGGAAGGAAAAGAAAGGCTTGGACGGAGTGCTCTCCTCAACTCAGAGCACACGCGATGCTTTATTGGTCACTCTTCCACAGGGAGTGGATTTGAAAAGAAATAAATGGAAAATCTCACAGCTCCTGCAGTCGGCCCAGTGTCCTGATAGCCCCGGGGAATTCCAGCAGCTCGTTGTAGTTCAGATCCCTGAAAGACAGAGAAGGGAAATACATTCATTAACATTTCTGTAGGAACTCGACATTTGAAGCCAGGAAAACTTGGTCGTTAACATGGGAGACAAGTTTTTCCTACCATGCTGATCCAGCCACTGCCTGGAAACACAGTCTCACCCATTCCTGCAGCAGGAATATTGCAGCAGGAATATTCCCTGCTGGGACCACTGTCAGGTGAGAGCCAGTGCAAACCATGGCTGCTGCCATGGGGGTCCTCCCTGCCAAGTGCCCCGTGCCCATCACTGGGCAGTGCTGCTGCTCCCCATCTCCTGAGGGCCCTGGCCCCATCTCCCAGGAGCTCAGTCCCGGGCCTTTGGCTCTGAGTAATTTTTCTTGCCTTTCCAGGTCAAAATGGGGTCCTTTGAAGGACAAGAAACACGAATAGTGTCAGTTCTGTGGGCCCAAGAAGGGCTTCTCTGGGCCCCCTTGCTCTGTGGTGCAGCGGGGATCAGGGACCATTCCCTCAGTGGGGACATTCCTCATTCCCCCTCTTGAGGACACTGGGTCTCCCTGTCACTGGGACATGGTGCCACTGGGAACAGTGAGAAGAGGAGTCTGTGGGAAGACTTAGGTCTTGTTCTGATGGTTGGAGCCAATCCCACACTGGAATCTATGAGCCAAAGCTGGAAGTGATGTGCAAGAAGTACTGACACTGTTGAGCATTGTCTAATTGGCTGTGTAGTAAAATAAATAAAATATACTGCATTGGTTGTAATCACAAGTGTAGAATTTACCCACCCCGACTTGGCAACTAAGAGAGACATCTGAGTCTGAATGAAATCTCAAGAGTTGTGTTTGTTATCCAGGGATGGGCTTAACCTCTGGAAAAGGATTTATTTGACTTTTGGGGCACTGCTGGCAGCCTGGGAGGGGCAGCCCTTCAAAGGCACCAGTCCTGCAGCTGGCTGGAGGGTGCCCATGGAGACTGGCTGGGCTTTGGGTGTGCAGCACTTCTTGTGCGTGCCCAGCTTTCTCCTTGGAAGGCCATTTCAGCTGTCACAGTAGCATTTGACCCTATCCTGGCCATCCCACTTTGCCATTCACTGAAAGCCAGGCCACTGCTTCCTACCTGCATGACACTCACCAAGTTTTAAGTGGTAGATGCTTTGGAACACGATTACTGGCTCCTGGAGATTACTGTATAATTACACTTAATGAACCTCAAAGTAATTACCGTGTAACCTGGATTGTGGTTTATGGAACAGAAATAACTGAGCATTTACACAGCAATGGGCTGCTGCCCAATTACCCTGTAATTCTCATCCTCTGGGCCCAGGCATGGTCATTATGTTATGATCTCTCTTGGCCCCCTTGTCTCTTACATCTTCTCACTACCAGTGCCCCTGCTCGGGAACGACTCCATGGCACCAGCTCAGCTTTGCCCTGAAGGTGTTTACATGGGAAATCAACCCAGAGAGTCTCTCCAAATAGGTCCTTCCAGGACTTCCAGTTTATATGATTTATGTCTTAGGGAATGCTTATCACAGAATTACAAGATAGGGCATAAACCCAAGAGAAAAATATGGAATGAGGTTGTTGTGGGCGGATTTTGTCACGTTTAGCTCTGACAAGGTCCACACCAGACCTTGCTGCTGGATTCCCTGAGAAGCCCAGGTTCTGTGGCAGGTCCTGGTTTGGCAGGGTTTGTCCCCTGGCACTGAGGGCAGTTTTCCCTCCTCCAGTTACACCTGGATCTGGATGCTGGTACTCAGTAGAGATTTGAGCAGATGAATCCTGCTCTGTAGGACCCAGGAAGGGTTCATGCTGTCTGATAGCTGGCAGTGCTGGCAATCAGCAGGGAAGGAGCAGAGGGCTGGCAGTGAGACCCTGAGCTCTGCCCACCCTGCAGTGTGCTGGCAGGGTCCCAGCACACCTGAGGCTGCTCTGCCTGTCCCAGGGCCCAGGAGTGGAACAGGACTGGTGTCCCCTCCTCACATCTATTAGGCAGGAGAGCTCTGCCTCTCCCTGAACTTGCTCTGACACACTCTGTTCTCTTCTGGCTCCAAGCAGATCAGTGATTTTCCTCAGACTTCCCTGCTTGAGCCCAAATTGATCTGTTCAAGGTTAAATAGCCCAACACATGTCTGCTCATAGCCTCACTCTTTGCTTGTAGCTCCCTTTCAGCTGCTTGGGTGCTCTTGGCCAGTGTCTGTAGATGGCATCTGCCAGGTTCCATCAGGGCCTGGCTGAGGGCTCTCACTGCACAGGCTTGGTTACCAGGGGCAGGACTGTTAATGACACATCCCTTCTCTGCTGCTCAGGAAGATACAGGACTGGATTTCCCAAGTGAACCAGCAATGGGGAGTGCAGGCAGGACCTCACTGGGCATTCTCAAAGACTCAGTCAAATCAGATTAACATCCAGATCCCTGCACTGGTTGAAATCAGAGGCATTAGCAGCCTAAGTTGACTGACAGCCCCAAATTATGCACATAAGGTGCCTAATACCTTTAAAAATTTCACCCTGCAGTGACTCCCTGAAATTAGAGGGAGATTCCATAGGGAGTCATTCTAGGCTGGGTGTCTGCCTGTGTCCCTTCCCTCCCCTGCACCACAAACTGGGGCTGGGATGAGCCTGTGTGATGCCAAGGGATGGTCCCTGGAGAAGAGGCTCTGTGAGGTCCAGCCACAAGTGACATTCAGCCCATCACTGCAGTGTCACTGCCACTGTGGAGGCTTCCTGTGATGGCACAGGGCTGTTTCTGTGAGCTGCCAACAGATGGAAAATATTGCCCAGCAGAGAGGAGCCTTGGCTCACCTGTGATTCACTGCAGAACAAGGGATCTTAGATCCAGTATTATTTACAAGGAATAATTCATCGTGCTGTAATATTTGCTCCTGTCTTTAAAAATGTGTTTCCTTTCCAGCCTGTGCCTCTTCCAGGCAGGCTGGTCTTTCATCAGCAGATGAAGGTTCTGTTTGTACCTCCGCATGTGAGCAAGTATGTACAGGACCAGCTCTTCCTGAGCGAACACACACCGTTCCCAGCCCTGGCAGCATCCTGGGGCCTCCCTCCCCTCTGCACTTGACACATACAAAGAGCATTCATTGTGCTTAGCAGCTCCCGCTGGGTAAAAGCCCATCTTGGAATGCTGGCAGACACTGGGCTTGTTGGAAAGTGGAAATGCAACCAGGTGTAGTCATGCTGCTGCATCCTGGCTGCCAGCAACCCCGTTCTGTGCTCTGTTCAGAGGAGACAGTGTGCCTGTGCTCGCTCCTGCCTATGCTTCCTGGGTTTGGGGAGGTGAGCCTCCCTCCTAGAAAGAGCCCAGCTGCTGTGGGGAGCAGGTCCCTGGGTGCTCTGGGTCTCGGGATGCTCTCACTACCCTGACTTGTCTCCAGGCCAGCTCACGGCCAAGCTGTGCCCAGTTCATGGGGTTCAGCTTTCTGGAGGGGACTGGAAGAAACCAGCACTCAGGATGGTCCTCAGCTGCCATCTCTTCCCTGCAGTGGGGCCACTCTTCCCAAAGCCCAGACCGAAACCATGATGTGAAAAAAATTTCCATGTCCCTTCTTCTTTCACAGAACTGGAGTTGGGCTCTGGTCCAAGCAATGACCCAGAACCAGCATTCAGCCTCCACCAGGCTGTTCCTGTCAGTGGGGAAATTTCTGTTCATTTAGTGAAATCCAGTCCTCAGGTCTTTTCACAGGTGCTGTCAGGCTCTATCTAGCCCAGGCATCTCCTCTGTGCCTGCTGGTGGATCTCCAGAGCTTTCTTCCCAGCACAGAGTCAAGGCAGATGGGAAGGACTCATGGCTCAGTGGTTTAGGGATGATTTTGCTTTTTGATTCCAGTGGCAACAAAATTTCCTCTCCTGAGCATGTCAGTGAACTGCCCATCAATCACAAACCCTTTCCAGGAGCTGGTAGATGTAGGAAATGGAGGTGCTGGAGCAAACACCTTGAAGGGTTCCCTTCCTCTCCCTGCCTTATCCAAGGTACTTGGGCAATGCTTTGCTTCCCTAGCGCCACACTCTGCCACTTCCCCACTGCTTCCAGCTTTGGGATGAAGAAGGGAAAGCTGCAAAAAGCCACTTCACTGTCCCTCTGCACTGCTGTGGCACGGGCTGGGGTGGCCCAGGAGGCCTCTTGGCCCAAGGGAGCTGGACCTGGCAGTGCTGCCCCAGCTCTGGGTCTGACCCACGGCTTTGTGTGCGACATGTGGGGTTTCCTGGCTGTGGAGTGCTGTCCTTTTTGGCACAAAGCAGATCAATGGCAGCAGTACTTGGTGGATGGATGGCAACACACCATAGCAGTGGCTATGCCAAGCAATAGGGAATCCTCACAACAGCAAAAATAAAAATAATAAGCATGACATAAGGGAGTTTTCCCCATTAACAAGTGCCTTTGAAAGCGGAATCAGTCAGGCAAGAGGTTCAGAACTGAATGTGCAAGAGCAATGGCTATGAGTAATCCCTTTCCTCAGCTAGGTTCAAAGTTACCAGCTCTAGCATGGCAGTGGGATGGCAAGAGGAGCCTTGTCTGTTCTTCTACTTGAGATGAAAGCCTCTGAAAGGTCACCCAGTCTGCCCAAGACACAGTGAACTGGCTGGCTTTCCATTGTTTTTATTGCTAGAGGGAGCCTATAGCTTCGTATTTGGAAGATCTTAACCAACACTGTTGTTTATTTAGAAATAAAAGTAAGTTGACATCAAAGGCCCAGTTATTTTGGGCTTTAACTGCCAGGGTGATTTGAAGCTGACAGCAAGCAGCCTGGAACTATTAATATCTTCAGTCATGCCAAAAGGAGAGAAGGAGGGGAAAGAGTCTCAGGTCAATTTTCTGCCTGTTAGGGACTATTAGTGGTTCCACACAGGAAGCCAAAAAAAAATTATATAGTACTATAAATTCTTCCATAAGCCACAAAACACCACAAATTTGCAGCTAATAAACCTGAAGATGAAGTGAGATTAGAAGTTGTAGATGGGACATTTGCTGACTATTTCAGTCCCAGTGGAGTTGGAGATGTTACCATGGTGCCTGGAGGGGACTTTGTGCAGCCTCCTCTGAGGACCTGCATTTCCACCTGTCCTGTGCTGGCACCTCATCAAGCTGCCAGTAAATGTAATTACTGCCTCAGCTAGTTGTGCTGGTTACTGTGGGCAAATCAAGCAGTGGAAATGATTTAATTGGTAGTCTGGAAGCCCAAGGGGGCCATGGTGACCATGTAGTTTGACCTCTTGCCCAGTACTGAGCAGACAGCTTTACCCAGACTCCATACATCCAGTCATGGCTTGTGGCTGAGCTGCCAGATCAGTTCAAATATGAAAAATAACTGCACAATCAGGTGCTGTGTTTTATGGGATCACAGATTCATTAAGGTTGGAAAAGCCAAGACCATTGAGTCCAACCATTAACACCACACTAAAACGTGTCCCTAAGCACTCTAAGTGGTTTTTTGAATGCTTGCAACAGCTCCTGTTGTGTAGCATCAGCATAAAGCCCACTCTCCTGGCACTGGCAGCAGCATGTGTCTGCCCTTGCCCAGCTCAGCCTGAGGGATGAGATGCTGCCAGTGGCTAAAAGGAGTGAGAGGAGAGAAGGGGGATGTGGAAGACCCCGAGCACTTGTCTGGCTCCAGGCAATGTGCCCATCCCCTAAAGGAAGAGGGGGATGTTCACATGCACCGCAGAGAGGCAATACCCACCATGGGATTCATCTGCTAGGGTCAGCGTTTTCACTGGGACATTAATCATGTCCTAGGAGACCCCTTTTTTTGCAAGTCATAAGGAGAAGCCAGACCATGATGGAGCTTGAGGAGTGCATGTGTGTCCCAAAGGAGCAGAGATGGGCTCCCCACTCTGGGAAGGTTGTCAGGTACTTAGGGTGCATGATTCCTGCCAGGAGCAAGAGCAGTCTCTGAACGAGGATTAATTCTGACAGCCTGGCCTGGAAACATCTCAGCCTCTCACTGATAGGGTGCTGCAGCACTTTACAGGGCTCCTGTGGCACTGAGGGTCCTTTGCAGAGGCAGGGGGACTGTCTGTGGGTTGTGCCTTGCACCCCTGCAGCCACCAGTCCCCCCCAGTGCAGCTCTGATCTCCACTGAGCATCCCAGCAGTGTCCAGCGTGTGGCTGTTGCACCCAGGACTCCTGTCTGCTCTCTGCCTGACAGAGGTGATGGATAAACCTTTGATGTGTTTAACACTGCCATGCACACTCAGACACAAAGGGCCCTCAGTGCTGGGACACACAGAAACCCCCAGGGAGCTGCTGACTCAGGAGGCAGGCGGGGAGGAGGCAGCTCTCTGCCAGGCTGGAGAGGAAGGCAAAGCTCAGGGAAGCCTGGTCTACAGCAGGCCATTCCCCAGCTGCAGGAAAGAAGCTGGGGGTCTCTACCTGTAGTTTCCCCCCCTCCACACAGCCCCCGGAAGAATCCGACTAGCTCAGAGATAGGGGCTGTGAGGGGAGGAATACCAGGAGAGGGGAAAAATATTCAAAAGAGGCTCTTACCCCAGGGGGTTGGTACAGCTCTCTTTATTCTGTGGTGTCCATGTGGAGAGCGGGGCAAAAGAGCAAGAACAGGAAATGTCAGGGGTCTATATAGGTTTTGGACAGGGTGGGCTTTCCTGGCTCTCCACCAACCCCGTTGGGGCAGGAAGGAGGGTCCAGGGGTTATCCTGATCAGAGCCACAGGGTCCCAGGGGAAGGGGGGCACAGGGTACCCATGAACTCACTGTAACATCTACCTGCTCCCCAAAGTGCACAAATGGCTGGGGATCAGCCCCTGGAGCTCTGCTGCTGGCAGGAGGGAGTGTGGGATGGAAGCAGAGCTCCCGTGCACCACCAGCACATGCATGGTGAAAACGTGCCTCCAGCTGCCTCTGCTCCCCTGCTGCTGCCTGCAAGGGCTGCTCCTCCCTCTGCACAGGCATCACTTCACATCACACGCCTCGGGAGGAAGAGGCACAGACAGCTGCTCCAGGAAAGGCTCTGGCAACAGGGAAAAGCTTTGGGCAAAAGGAAGCCCAAAGAGCCAGAGGAGCTGAGCACCTGTGATGGGTCACAGCACGTCTGCAGACTCAGAGGTTGGAGCTTGGAGAGCCCCAGTGCTGCTGTTCATTGCAAATCAGAGGTTCCAAGGCTGCAAGAGCAGTGGCAGGGCGAGCCAGGCTGGAGAGCTGGCCAGGTGCAAGAGGGGTGTGAGAGTTTGGTGGGCAAAGGGAGAACAGGGAGAGTCCTGCAATGGAAATGAGCCTTATAGTGGAGCCAGGGAAACGTGCAGCACCTCCAGAACTACCTTTTCACCTGAACTGCCTTCATTTTCTCTCTTTTTTTTCTTTATAAACCTGCAAAATATCATGTCTGACTGGGCTTGTGTTCTGCCAAAACTCAGCCTGGTTACAAGGTACTGACTGGTTCAGAGCTGAGCTGCACCAGGGAGAGCACGTTCCTGGTAGTCCAGGCTGGTGCCTGAGGGGGAGAAGCTGCAGCAAACTGGGAGGGGGGCCCAAGGAGACACCTAGTCAGTGCCAGGTGTGTTTGCCAGTTCAGTTTCACAGGTGACTCTCACTGTTTGGAAAAGTCACTTTCCATTACACAGTGATCAGAGAAGTCAGTGAACTTTATAGCTCTGTTCTTGGGCTGGGCACAGGGACCCGTGCAACCAGGGCCCAGAGCTGTGGGCCTCCTTCCAAAAAGCCACGTGTCCCCTTCCTTTCAGTGTACCCTCAATCTGGGTGCCTCAGTGTCTTAGGTTACAGGATGTGGCAGGGGGTGTGCATTGTATCCCCCTCTGTCAGAGCTGGGGCAGATATCTTCCATTCTTTGGGCACTTTTCTTTATCTCTCCCACAGCAAATCCTCCCTCCATGAGATCTCTGCTGTTCATGGGACATTAATTATTAATTATCTTCTGTTCATGGCCAGTGAGTGTCCCTGCATGGCTGAGAAAATTCCATCATCCCATGGGGAGATGCTCTGCCCAGAGGAGGAGCCCAGAATTCCTACCTGGATCCAATCTGACCTGGGAACAGCACAGCAGCCTTTGCCCCCTGCATTCCCAGAGGAGCAGCTTTCTTCCCCCTGCATTCCCAGAGGAGCAGCTTTCTTCCCCCTGCATTCCCAGAGGAGCAGCTTTCTTCCCACTGCATTCCCAGAGGAGCAGCTTTCTCCCCACTGCATTCCCAGAGGAGCAGCTTTCTTCCCACTGCATCCCCAGAGGAGCAGCTTTCTTCCCACTGCATTCCCAGAGGAGCAGCTTTCTTCCCCACTGCATTCCCAGAGGAATCCCAGGCCCATCTCCCCCAGCCCTGGAGCTCCAGAGGAAAACTCCCCCCTTGTGCAGGATCCTGCTCCAGCAGAAGCACAGCTGGCACTGCAGGAGGGCTGAGCCACCCTGGGATGGGGCTGCTGCCACCACCCTGACCCACAGGGGCTCAGGGCATGTTCTGACCCTGTCAGTGTTGTTCTGTATTACTACATTTCTATTTTTTTTTTCCCTACTAAAGAACTGTTATTCCCGCTCCCATATCTTTGCCTGAGAACCCCTTGATTTCAAAATTATAATAATTTGGAGGGAGGGGGTTTACCTTTTCCATTTCAAGGGAGGCTCCTGCCTTCCTTAGCAGACACCTGGCTTTCTAAACCAAGACACTGAGCCTCTCCTGAAGTCCCTTCCATCCTCTGGCAGGGCAGCTTGGGATCACACAGCCAAGCTCTGATGAGCTGCCTGGGGACCCATGCTGACACTGGAGCATCAGGATGCTGAGGAAGTACCAGGACAGCTCAGTGCAGCAAACAGGGTGTCCTTGATGGGTCAAATCCATCAGCTGCTTTGGGAATTCTTCAGATTTGGCATTAACATCAAGACTCTGCACAAAAGGCTTTAAATTAAACATGCTGATGGAGAGAGATCCACTTGAGGAGCAAGGTAGCATTTGGCAGACAGTTTTCTGGGAGAACAGCAAAGCCTGCCTGGCCCTTAAAGTGTTAAACAACCCCTGTATGAGCTCTACAGGGGATATTTCCCATTTCTTTCTTCCTGCCTTCATTGCCTAAGGTGCACTTTATATTAATTTTCTTTCTTTTTTTTTTTTTTTTTTCTCTCCCATAGAAAATCCGACTCTCCAGAGGAGTTGGTAGGTTCCAGCTCTGCTCTGCATTTACAGACTCAACTAATTACCCAGATAATGGGTCGGGTTCTGTGGTAAGGGCATTTCCTGTGAGGCAAGGTTAGGCAGATAAAATGCCTGGAGCCAGAGGGTTTTGGATTCAGCCGTTCTGGGAGACATTTCTAATTTATTAGTGCAATTTTTAAAAAATAAATTAAAAGGTTTTTAAATGAATGGAGATTTGCTGTTTCCAAGTGATTTATCTCCTTTGTGTGATGGGCGGAGGAGCTGGCAGGGATGGGGATGGGGAGGGAGAATCCAGCAGATAGGAAACAGCAGGGTCATCTCAGGTGGAGGGGATGGGCGAGGGCTGCGTGGCCTCCCTGAGCAGTCCGTGTCAGAGACAGGCTGGAGATTTCCCAGAGGAGCAGCACTTCTGGGGCAGATTGTTCCTATTTTGGCTGCAGCCCGGAGGCCTCCAGGGTGCTGAGCTGGTCCTGGGGAGCAGCCATTCATTTCCAGCCCTGCCTGTGCCCCCAGAGTCACCTTGGCCCCGCTGGGGGCTGGCTGGGAAGGCAGGACACTGCCAGGACAGGCTTCTGCTCTCTGCCAGCACCAGGGTCTGTCTGTGTGAGTGTGCCAAGCAGGGGAGCCCTGGCCCCTGCCCTCGTCCTTGCTCCCTGGGACTCGGCTGTGTCCATGGCAGGGCCCACTGACAGGGCCACAGCTCTTACTTTTGCATTTTCCCCTTTGCCTCAGCGGTTTCAGACAGAGCTCTGAGCAGGTGTTGGGGAATGTGAGGTGGCTTCTGTGGTGGGGGACCCTGCACATCCCTTGCCAGGGTGCTGCTTGGCACTGCCAGCCAGCTGAGCCACACCTGAGAGCACAGAGCCACTGCTGCTGCCCACCTGCCTTGTACCAGGGACTCACCTCAGGATTCCTGCTGGGGCTGTGTGTGACAGCCAGCCCCCAGCGCCACCACCTCTCTCCCTACTTGGACAAAACAGTCTGATGGGAGAAAAAGTGCTTTCCCCTTTTCTCCAAAGCAGAGATCACATCCCAGGGGCATTTTTAATGAGTCACTTCCACAACTGCTTTGGTGGAGGATTTGGGAAGATCCATGAGGAGCCTCTGTCCCCTTCCAGCTGCACTCTGCACTTGCTCTCTGGGGTCTGCTCTGCTCTGCCATGGGGACACCGAGGGCTGAGGACTGCCTAATAGCAGGGAAGGCAATGCTGAATGATGGTCTGTGTGTGCTGGTGTTTGGGGATGGAATTTGGGGCCAGCTCTGAGGTTCAGCTGCCATGGCTGTCTCTGAGGCACACACACACACACTCAAGCACCTGTGTCTGCACAGGTTCAGGTCAGCTTCCCCTTCCATCCCTCTGCACAGACAGTGACCTGGAGCTTGGTCGTGCAGGGGGGCTTCACTCATTCCCCTTCAGCTGTGATCCATGAAATATTCATATTTCAGGGACACAGAGGGAAAAATTCAGTGTTACCACTAGCTACCTAACGAGGCTGAAGTTGAGCACTGTGAGGTATGGGGCAACTGTTCATCAGCCTTTAGACTGTGCTCAGACTGGAAGCAAAGCTCAGGGACCTCAGGACACTGCTCAGCTTTCCAGGTGAGGCGGTAAGGAGGAAACCTGGGCATGAGAGCAGCTTCCCTGTGGAAATTGATGTCACAGGGATCCATCCCCTCATGAGAAATCCTTTCCTCACGAGCAGTGGGGGAGCTGGCCCCTGTGTTAGCACCAGGCAGGCCTTTGGCTGGCAGTTTTCCCTTGCTGCTCCTCTGAAACCAGCACCCTGCCCCAGCCCTGAGCACAAGCTCTGGTGTTCCCAAGAATCAGTCTCTGTCACTGCAGGGATGCTCCTGGCTGCAGCTGAGCTGCTCCTTCCATCAGCTTTCCCATGACACTTCTACTCACCAGGCTTCTGACACACAGCAAATCTCATCACAGAATCATGGGATGGTTTGGGATGGAAGGGGCCTTAAAGATCATCTCATTTCAAGCCCCTGCCATGGGCAGGGACACCTCCCACTAGAAGATGTCTAAACCCCTTCCCCTTCTTGCTGCTTTGTTAAAGACTGAGAAATTAGGTCTAAGATAATCAGGAAATGTAAAGTCAAGATCTTTCCATCCAAATGGCAGAAACAGGTGGTGCTCCCAGATGTTTTACTGCAGGTGTTACACATCTCAAGGGACAATACACCACAGGGCAGGACTGACAGGGCAAATCTGGAACAGGGAAGCAATGCAAAGAGCATTGTGTCTGCAGTCTCAGCTCTTGGCATGCCTTGCACCTACTTCTTGCAAGAGATGGTGCTTCTCTTGACTCTTTTTCATTTCACCTCCCTACTCCTTACCCTCTCAGGAGACCCTCACCTTGCTGTGCCAGGCCACTTGCCATTCACCTTGGCCACAGGCCAGTGGGTGATGGATGTCCTTCCCTTGGTATTTATGGTCTCTGTGCCCAGCAGGGCAGTGCTGGCTCCTCCCTGCATTTCCTGTGGGCATCCCCTCACCTTACACCTTGCGTGGAGGGTTGAGGCCATTAACCCAAAGGGGCTACAGGAAGAATCAGGATATTTCCACTCTTATTCACTCCATGTGTCTTTGGGAAAAGGCTAAAAAATGCCAGGCTTCTCCCACTCTGGCCATCTAATCCCTGGTTTCATGGCTCAGCTTGGGGCTTCTTCCCACAGCCTTGCAGGGTTGTTCTATGTCATCTCTCAGGCTGATGGGAGCTGGAGAGGGAATCTCACTGGTTTACAGGGCTGTTTCGAAACCCCTTTGGAACCTGGCCCAGGCTGCTCTGAGTTGCTTCCAGCCTACCTGCCAACTTTCCTTCCCAGGAAGAGAAGGCTGGGGGGGCGGCTGGGGAGCAGCCAGGTCTTGCCCTGACAGAGAAAATTTTCTTGGAGCTGCTTTCTCCAGTTTCATGCTGGTGTTTGACTCATTGAGACCTGGTGGGTGCTGCACATCTGCCTGTCCCCACGTCAGTGAAGAACACAGAGCTGCTCTTGCTGTGCACTTGGCAGAGCTGACTTGTCCACAGAAGCTGCAGGTCAGTGCAAGGGAAATGTGAAGTAATTCATCTGGCTTCACCTCTTTCTAGATTTGCTGCCCTCCTGAAATATCAGTGCCAAGCCCTCTCCAAGAAGAACGATGCTCCACTGGGATCTGTTTTTGCAGAAATGCTGAGACTTGGATCAGGTGAGCAGTGTGGTTGTACTTACACAGCTCACACATTGCTGTGAACTGCATGGGGCAGTGCCCGCTGCTTGTCTTAGGGTTTTGGCATTTAATAAAAAGAGATGTTTTCATGTCTAGCTGAATATGAGAAGAAATATTTCCCTTAGGGAGACAGAGGTTTTTGCACCTAAAACTTCCCAGGCTTTTCTGAAAAACCTGAACAATGTTTTCCACTCAAATTTTACAGTTCTTCAACTATTGTGCCTGGTTTATAATCAGCATCTGGCCACAAATACTCATTTTAGGAACCCTGGAGAAATTTCTGTCTTCACCAACCCTTACCATCCTGCTGCCTTCCAGGAGGTAACACCCACGGGGTAACTGAGAGCATGGTTTGGCCTCCACAAGCCAAGAAAATGTGCTAAGTGCTGTCAACAGAATGTAATCATAATTTGAGTTAGAGGATAAATGTGGAGACTGTAATCGTCTCCACATGCACAGGAGCTGAGAGGTGGAAGGTAGATGCAGGTCTAGCAGCTTGGCTGGGACAGTCAACCAAAAGCTTGGCAGTTTTTTGCCCCAGAGCTTGCCAGATTTGGCCAGCAGACAGGTGGGTGCTAAGGAATAACATGGGAGGTGGCTCCACTTGAGGAACATCTGTACCCCAAGGATCACTGAGCTGGAATGCCTGCTGGCCCGAAGGAGAGAAGTGGATGCTCAGGCCAAGAGGGGCAGAAGTACTCTCATTGCTCTGGAGGACACTTCTTCAGAGCAATCAGATGTGGAGGAGAGTGTGGAGAGTCTGAGTTCTCTGCCCCAGCACCTTCCTTGCTGCAGGCAGCTGTGCAGGGTGGGGCTGTGGGACCCTCACACGCGTCCATCCTGCAGGCCCTGGACACAGGCAGTGCCCTGCTCCTCCCAGGGCTGCCTGATCAGCATCAGCAGAGACTGGGCTTGCAGAGCTGCAGTGCTCCAGAGTCCCCACACTGCTGCACAACCCTGGCCCTGCAGGCACTGGGAGCAAGAGCAGGGGACATGGAGCTCCCCAGGTGCTGGGTGGCACCTCGGATGGGCAGCAAAAGGCAAAGAAAGTGTGACAGTGGGAGCAGAGTGGAAGAGAGGGAAAATGAGCATTCAGCACAAGTGGCTGTGGAAACAGAATTACCTCCCAGGGCTATGAAACCCTTTAGTCATTCCCACAGCAAAAAAAAGGCCATCTTTGCCTCTGCAGCTCCATTCTGCTTGGGATGGGCAGCAGCATCTCTAACCACCCTGGCTGCAGAGAAGGGTTGCCAAGATGCAGGCTGAGATGTTCCTGCATGTCTGCTACCGCGTAGTCCAAACAAGGTTTTCTTCCATCTGCCAGTTCTCTGCTTCCTCCTGCTGCTCCCTGCCTTTGTGCTGCCTGGGTGCCACAGCCCTGCCCTCACATATTTGCCTGTGACCACCAGAAATGACTGGGGAGAAAGCCAAGCTGGGACCCGTGGGTCACCAGAGGAGACTATCCATCAGCCTCCCACTCCTGGCACAGTTCAGCCTCTCCCCAGCTGAGCCCTTCTGGGTGGTCCCAGGATCTGCCAGTCTGCAAGGAAGAGACAATGCGTGTCATGGTCCTGCCCTGAGGAGTGTGTCTGGGGACCAAGGGTTTGCTTGCTGCTGCCACTCTTGCCTGATAGCTGCTGTTGGCACCATGCTGGGCACAGAGGGGCCCTGTCTCCTTGAGTGGCACTTGAATGCTGGGAAGCAGCATCTCCTTCTGCCATGACCTGGACCCCCTGGTTCTCCTGGCAGGAGGCGAGGGCCTGACTCTGACCCCAAGCCTGCATGGAGGGACATATTTCTGCACAATTGGAGGCATCAAGCACCTCTTCCAGTCTTTCAGTGCCTCAATTTATTTGTTTGCTTGTTTATGTTTCCTCCTGGGCTGATAGACAGCACGAGGCCCAGGCCACTCATGCAGCTGTCACAGCACAGGGCATGTGTGGCCAGGCTGTGGGATGAGACTGTCCCTGAGTTCAGGGTGAGCCCTAGCTGCTAATCACAGATGGTTTGGCTTGGAAGGGACCTCAAAGTCCAACTTGTTCCACCTCCCACCATGGGCAGGGGCACCTTCCACTATCCCAGGTTGCTCCAAACCCTGTCCAACCTGGCCTTGGACACTGCCAGGGATGGGGCAGCCACAGCTGCTCTGGGCACCCTCACAGCCAAGAATTTCTTCCTGCTCTCCGATCTCAATCTACCTTCCTGAAGGTGTGTCCTGGAGGAGAGTTCATTCCCGATTCCCGTCCTTCCTGCAGTCTTCTCACGGGTTGTTTCCCAGCCATGCCAAGCACATTGTGCACAATGAAATCAGCTGGCTATGGGTGATGCCAGCAGACATGAGATCACCTCAGAGATACCCCACAGACCCCTGAGGACTTTCCAAGCCCCAAACTTGAGCCAGCCTCTAACTTTGGTGGTCAGGTGTTGGGGAGTTTTTAGGACCATGCCTGTGTGCTGAGAAGGAGATGTACTCCCTGAGCAGGGAATGCATCCAAGCTCTTGGGATTACCCCTGGACTGGAATGGTGTCCAGGGCCTCAGAACCCCTTGCCAGCCACACTGCTCACATGCACAAATGTCCTGCAGCAGCAGCACAGGCACAGGAGGAAAGCCCAGGCTCTCACTCCCCAGTAGGCACCATGCCCTGGGCACCCACTCGTGCCTGGAGCCAGCCCTGCTGCTGCCCTCAGTGAGAAGTGTGGGGCTGACCCCCTTTCCTGCATGTGGGAAATGGATTTGTAGAGAATTCTTAAAGCTTGACAGAAGGCTCATATAGTGTGTATCTGTATGTAAACTTTGAGATAAGAAATGCTGACTTAGAAATGCCATGGAATAGGACAGACGTTGAGAGAGAAATGGAACTGGAAATAAGTTTCTAAGAATGGTTTTGTAAATAAGACTAGATACTTTGAAGAACTAGAACTATGAAAGATGCATTGTAGTAGGACCCACAAGGGGTAATTTTAGATGATTGGCTTTAAGGCATTTGCAGTATGGTGTGGCTAAAGCTGATAAGCCAAGAAACGCTTATAATGAGTTGTAATTAGGAAATAGTTGGCTTCTGGTTGTGATGGCGTGAATTATAACTCCTGCATTGTCTCACCCTTCTCAAGAGACTGAGAATAAAATAAAAGTTTTTAAAATGCCTCTCAGTTACCCCATCTCTAAGTCAGAAAAGGGGTTAATCTGACAATGCTCGCTGTGCTGGGGCATGAACACACCCCATGTCTTTAGGACAGAGAATGAAACAGGGCACTCACAGGGTTTCCAGGCTGTGCAGCCCATCAAAGCCGTTGGCTCCCAGGCTTTGGATCCGGTTGTTGTGCAGGTGCCTGTGGACAAAACACAGATGGTCAGTGGGGGTGCAGGCTGACCTTTCCCACTGGTCTGAGCCATGGTCCAGAGTGTCCTGTAAGCTGAGCACACCCTGGGCTGGGATGCCAAGGGCACTTATGGGATTCCCTCTCTTACCCCATGAGACACGTTGGGTGCAGCAGTGCTTGCAGAGAGCTACAGAGCTCCCATTCCTCTCAGGAATTCCAGGCTAATGCAGGATATTCCCTGAGATCTCCACCTTCACAGCTGTCAGGTGGCTGTGGATGAACATGCTTAAGCAAGAAGCTTCAAGAAACACCCTGGAGCTCACCTTACTCTGGGCTCAGCCCACAGTGTGGCTTCACCAGCTGTTCATGGGCACTGGGTGCTATCTAAGGACACAATTGTATTTGGACTTCATGGAGTCTTAGTACCAGCAAGAAGACTTTGAGTGCAAAATCATCCTGTTAGTCACAGTTTATTATCTTTACATTGAAAGGAAAAAAAAAAAAAAAAAAAAAAGAAGAAAACTCTTCCAGTTCCTGGACCAGCTCCAGTTTGATTGCAGTGAGAGTTGTCTTCAGTTCAGTGCTTCAGAGTGCCTAGCTGAAGTGCTGGGGCCATGCCACAGGCTGATGCACATTCTCTGCACCATAGGAACAGTTTTTTTCCTGTTCCCCTTCATCCTGCTGCTACATGCCACGAACATCTAGTGCTTACAGGCTTGGGAGCTCCCAGCCTTAGCATTGGCACTGGGAAGCCATATGCTGGGGGCCCCTGCAAAGCCACCTGGGGTAATTTTGCCTTGGAAGCTCTGTAGGTGATGAGTTTCTGGAGTTCTGGGTTCTGTTTTTCCATGGATCTCTCACTCTCCTGTCTCAGTCTTTTGTCAAACCCAAGGCTTTAATCCCTGAATTCCTTGTCTTGGATTATCAGAGGCTCTTGTGTATGTGTGCACATCTCAGTGCTTCTTCCATGCCACTTCCTTTACAGCTATGAACTTGTGGCTAATTGTGCAGCTCCTTCTGAAATCCCACTCAAAGGCACCTCTGAGTCCATGGACAGAGTTCTTGTGAGCAGTCTGAGAAAAGTCTGCTGAAAACCAGGAGAAGATACCCCACTGCTGCCCAGTCTGCACTTCTAGCAGCCTGCACCTAACCCCCTTGCTGATGCCCGTGCTTGCACTGCCACGCTCTGTGTGCTAACTGCCCACCAAGAGGGGCAGGTCTCTCAGGGTAGGTTTCCCCATCAGTTCAGATTCTCTTTTAACACCAAGTCCATGTGGTGAATTGCTGCTATACCACTGCCCTTGGTATCCTTTTGTCCCATGCCCATGATAGCACTAGCAAGGGATGCACCAGCCTTTGTCCAATGCTGCTGCCTCCTTCCAAGAGCCTGGGGGAGGCTCCATCCTGGCAGGTGGATAAATGTTTTTTTCATTATATGCTGCTTGATCTAAATGTGTCTCAGCTTGAAAAATCTCTCACTCCACCTGGATTTGAGCGTGAGCTGTTTGGCTGAGCACAGGCAGCTCCCACTGCCAAATATTGTAGGGTAAAACAGGAGGAAGCTGGGAGTGGAGGAACAGCCAGGCTCTAGGGCAGTTTGGTAGGGGCCTGCAAAACAGAAACCAGCCTGAGATGGTTGGGAGGAGAGCATACAAACATTTCAGAGGAAGGGGAAGGGAAGGGAAAGATATCTGATAAAATATGTTTGCTCCTTTGAGCAAATGGGAAAAGAAGAAAAGGATGTTGCCTGCAAGAAAACTTATATTGTGACTTTTAGAGGAGAAAAGAAGCCTGAGATCAAAATGAGAATCTTATGGGAGAAATATCTCTTTGTCACAAGAAAAGAAGTTTGTGCCCAGATAGCATCCTCTGTCAAATGTTAGCAGCTTCTAGTCATGCTGCCTTCTCTTCAGTTGGTGCTGCAAACCACTTTGAGTTCCTTTGCCACTGGATACTGCAGTTGGCAAAGAGAGGGTTGGGGTCTGGAGTTGCTGTGGGATCGCATGAAGAGGTACCACAAGAACCCCATGCCCCAAACCCCTGTCTGCTGTGAGGGGACAGTGTGGGGACAAGGGAATGCTGAGTGCCAGGGAAGATATGAGCTCCCTGGAGCTTTGTTAGGACAGTGTGACTGGACACCTTGTCTGAGCTTGGACATGCTGACCAGCTGACTGCTGTCACTGCAGTCAGGCAAGGAGACAGCAGAGAAAAGCAATCACCTGCTGTGTATATATTTGGCTCTAGAGTGCTTTGTTTGGAGGCAGAGTAATGAAAATCATCCGAAGGAAGTTCTTTGTTGGTGAGAAAATTATGAGCGACCAAAAAAGGGAGTTATAAAAAAATTTGCTGTCCAAGTTGAACTCTACAGTTACCCAACCACATGGCAATAATAGAAACAAGAGAGCTGGAAAGGTAAACACTTGAAAAGATGTTCCTGTCTTCCATCCTGCCTTCTTTTTTTCTCCCCTGGTAAACAAATTTTAACAAGTGGAATTGCAACATCTCCAGTGCTTGTCAATTTGAGCTCAGCCCACACGACGTTATATTCTGCCCTGTAAATTACAGCTCAGCTGGTTTGATAGCAGCTCAAGGTACTTGATTCTGGGCTATAAACAACTCCTATGATGCAAAAACATGGGAAGTCTTTAAGCTTTTGCTGAAACCCACCAGTCACCTTGGTAGGGGCAATGGGCTTTAGGAGCTGGGTCTGTTCCTTTGCAGGTCAGTGCCAGGGGGTGAGGGTGGGTTTGGGCAGTTACCCATGAAAGGATTTGCCCGGGATGAGGACAGTCACTGCTGCTCTGTGGGCAGGCTGCAGGTTGTTCCAGCCATGCAGTTCCATCAGAAACAGGAACAGCAATTGTACACTGGAGCCTGGCGGGGTGGGACCTCCCGGGACCTCCTGCAGCAGCACAAGAGCTCCCACCTGCCGGGGACAAGCCAGCTCCTCTGCTGCCAGTGAGCCCTTGCTGTGCCTTGCTGAGGCCAACAGCAATGAGAATCCCCATGCAGGCTGGGGAGAGAGGCTGCAGCTGCCTGCTGCCTCAGGTGGTAAGAATTTAGAAACAAAACAGAAAAAAAATCAAACCCTACAAGATCAATTCTGACCCACAATAAGAAACATGCAACAGATTTGAGAAGGAAGAGTTTCTCTCCTTGCCAACAAGATATTACCATAAATTTGGAATAAATGTGATTTTCCCCCATCATTCATGCAGCACCCTTAGTCAAATTTGTTCCGTTTTCACCTGACTTCCTTTTCCACTTAGTTTTTCAGAGAATTAAAAGGTCCTGAGAACAGTCTGAGACAGTCCAACACAGGCAGTAGCTTCAACTCTGGCAATGCCACCTGCAAGGGGACTGAACATTTGTCTTACACAGAAGGGAAGCAAGCTGAGTTGGTGCCTAAATAATGCTTTAATGAAGGTGCTTGTCTATATGGGCAAGGAAAGGGAAATTGTATCAATATCTGAATTGAACACTGGTGAAAGCAGATCTGGCAGGACAAATGTGGTGCTGATACCCACACTGGTAACTGGATGTTTATGAACTGAAATGGGTATAAAGAAGAGCAACAAAAATGATCCAAGGGCTGGAAAAAAAAATAGGATGAAGACTTAGAGAACTCAATCTGTTTAGCTTATTAAGGAAGATCAAGGGGATGAGTGCAGTGTAATGTATAGGATTCTTCCTGGTTAGAAACTGGGTACTAAAATGTTTCTGTGATTTAGCAGAGAAAAGAATAATAAGAACAAATGTCTGAAGTCAAAGCCAAAGAAAATTCAAATGGGAAATATGAGCGGGTTTTTTTTTAACACTAAGGATGATTAACCACTGGAACAGACTACAAAGAGAAGTGGTGGATTTGCCATTGCTTTCATTTTTAATGACTTCATTTTTTTCTTCTCAAAAAGGACAAATGCAAACATTTCCCATCAATTATTTGCATTAGATGATTTGAACCAAGCTCAAATCTGACATCATATGAATTCTCCCCTGACGGGCCACTGCCATGATGAGCTTCCATCTTTATTGTGGCAAAATTGTTCTTTTCCTCAACTTGGCCATGGATAAGTAGACAAATCTAAATCATAAATGGTGCAAATTCCATGGATTGTTTCCATTACTGGAGGACCAGCATGAGGCTTGTCTAGTGAAGAATAAAGCTCCATCAGAAATGACATTTTCAGGGTGCATTGGAGCACGATTTGCTTCTTCCTCAAGTGCTGGAGAAGGAAATCCACTTTTGCCAAGGCAGCAAGCTTGGTCCTCCGAGAGAAAAGGCACTATTGCCAATAAAAAGGCTCATGAATGGGACCCAGATGTTCCAGGCAATATTGTTCTTAGTGATAATGAATTGCACATGCCTGACACTCCCTGCCAAGAGGTTCCCAACAACTTCTCAGAGAAACACTGGTAACTCCCTTGCACAGGTGAGGGCAGGGATTCACAGGCTTGTCCTGCACCAGACTGGGCTTTGTGGTGCTAGGAAGCCCCAAGTCCCACAGATGTCACTGAAATGACTGGTGATCAGCTTCCCTGGAGAGTTGGGATGTGCTATGTTTGCTCCTAGGTAAGGAAGACACTGAAAATCAGTGGTCCCTTCTGAAAGTCTCAGCCAGAGTTCCAACAGAACAAGGAAAAATGGGAATGGGAACCCAGAAGTCTTGCAAACAAGTTTTCTCTTCTAGTCACTAAACCATTCTGTTAGAGAGAGGGCTGCATCATGTCCTTTAATGACAAAAACTGTAAGAAAGAGGAATTCTACTAGAGAGCCTTCATTTACTGTCTTCACGCTTTCAGCTCGAAGGTGCTGCTGAGTGACCTTGGCAATACATTATCAGCTGATATCCAGGTTGTGTGACTGTCAAGTGCAGCAGAGGGGAGAACCAGTCTTCTATGAGCATACACACTATCAGGATTTTATATATCTCCAGGAAAGAGGTATTGGTGCTTAGTAGCTATGAAAAAGCAAATGAAGTGACAGGGATAGCTAGAAGAGGGAAAGTGGGCACAGAACAGCATTGTACCATGATATAAAACAGAATTAATTTTTGTCTTTGATGCAGTTACAGAGTTGGTCTCTCCATCTGAAGGTGTGAAGGAAAAAAATAAGTGTAATATGAGAACTAACTTCTGATTTTACACAGATATGTAAAAACAGGACAAGGGAGAAAGAGGGTAGTGTAGGGAACGCTGGGCTCCAGGATGGCTTTGATGAATGGGGAGGAGAGATCTCTGGAGGCTGCTCTTAGAATATCAGGTTTATAAGGGATGGTGAAAGGTCTTGCTTGGAGCTGCCAGATGCAGCACGTGGCAGGGACTGAGGGGATGGAGGAGGGGAGAGACAAGGGGTAGAGAGGATGCTCCAGGAGAGGTGGAAGTTCTAAGAGGGAGGAAAATTCAAGAGGGGGAAGTTCCAAGAGGGCGTCCGGCCCCCCGGAGACCCCTTATCAGGGGGCTTCAAGGTGGGCTGGGACAAGACTTGGGTTAATGGGGTCACAGACACCTGATGTTTCAGGGGAGGGTTACAGGTGTGGGATGAACCATACATTCTGGGGGGTGACATGGAACAGTCCATTTGGCTTTTGGACCTATCTCTAGGTAAGGGCATTGTCCAGCCGGTCGGGGACATTGTTTTCATCCTGGCTGTACTATTGTAAATCTTTTGCCAGGCAATTATATTTATCCATCCTTTCCAACAGGGTAGATTTTTTATTTAACTAAGAGAGGGTAGACTTAGATCAGATGTTGGGAAGAGATTCTTCCCTGTGAGGGTGGGCAGGCCCTGGCACAGGTTGCCCAGAGAAGCTGTGGCTGTCCCTGAATCCCTGGAAGTGTTCCAGGCCACTGGACAGGGTTTGGAGCACCCTGGGCTAGTGGAAGGTGTCCCTGCCCACGGCAGGGGTGCAACTGGATGAGCTTTGAGGTCCCTTCCCACCCAAACCATCCTGGGATTCCATGTTTCAAACCAGGTAACTGGATGGGGACTGGAGGAGCTGAGCTGAGGGAAGGGTGCAGTAGACATAACAAATACAACAATGGCACAGAGGAGATGGCCACAGAGCACAAGGATTAGAGGGTGTTAAGCAAAACTAACTGGTAATGGCAATGGCACAAGAACAACTTTTCCCAGAGTCCATTTTTTTTGACCAGGTAGGCAAGGGTGATGGCCAGGGTAGAGGAGTGGAGCTTCTCTTTTGCTCCCATTACAGGGCCAAAATGATTCCTGGAGGTTTCCAGGAGCTAAGGCTCCTTGTGGACCCAAACAAGGATGGATCTGGGTTTTGACCTAATTTGCTTTAACTTAAGGGGTTCTCTGCTATGTGATGAAAGTAAAACTACTTGAAGATTTTCTCTATCCAGATCCCTCATTACAGGGCAAATGTCTCTACTGCTTGACCTGTTTTGGAAAGTTCACTCTGTCTCTGTGTCCCACACACATCCCAGCATCTCTGCTGAGAGCTCCTTGGGTGCCATCAGGGAAGAAGGGAACTGCAGCCCACTGCAGAGATGTGGCAGCAAGGACACACCTGCAGCATGGGGGATTTCCTGGCATTGTAAGATTTTACTTGAGGACCCCTCTGGAGAGTGGGACTGAAGAAGGTGCTGTGATTCCTGGCTTGAGACTTCTTGCTGAATTTAGCTGACAGAGGAAATGAGGGACACTACTGAGAACTGCTGTCAGGCACTTCATTGGACTGTCAGCACAGCAGCATGGGGGTTTCAGATGCTGACTGCTGAATTAAAAATCTCTTATGCTCAAGAAAGATGATGATTTTTGTAAAACAACCTTTACTTCATACAAATCATCAGCTGTAAAGTATTCAGGATTATTTCTGTGTGCAGGTACTAAGATACATTTGGTCCTGAATAGATCAGACTGGAAGGTAATCAACTATTCCCATGAACTGTCTATGGATATTCTCAGTTCAGTCAGAGAGAAGAAGAGAGGTTTCTAACCAGGCTGGGCCTGGGAAAGAGTTGGAAAGGAATTTAAATAATTCTCTATCTCTCTTGTTGTCCACATTGTTTATAGATATGTTCTGCCACCGTGCATCATTCACTGCACACCAATGGCTTGAGATGTTTTTACTTTAAGACCAATGAAATTAGTCTGCACGATGTTCCCTATAAAAAGAGCAATGCATTTGAAATAAATCAGTTGAGTTGAGTTCTATTCATCTGTCCTTCTGAACTGAAGTTCTTTTGTTCCCGTCCTGTCTCAACAGTGACAAACTATCCTGATCAAATATCCACCTCTCTTCTGCTATCAAAGCACAGTGCCAACACTCCAGCACACGGAGCCCTTATTACAGTTATTAAAGCTGGGAAAGGATGGTGCCAATTATGGAGAGTCATGGATTTCATGATGAGTGATGTACATGGGACTCTGCTCACTGAACAGCCTGCAGCCCTAGTTTGAAGCCTGCAGCAGCAATAAATGGGAATAAGATCAGGGAATTCCTCAACAAAGGTGTCATTTATTAACAGACACTGAACCTTTAAAGTATTCCAGATTAAGGCTCTGATGTCAATGTTTGTGGCGGTGCAGGATGGTGAAATGATTCTGCCCAGGGCACAAGGGGTGTGGAGCAGGAACAGTGCAGCTGCACCTGGGAAGCTCCTGCCCTCAGCCGTGGCAGCCACGGTCAGCCATGACCAGCCATGGTCAGCTGTGGTTAGCTGTGGTCAGCCATGGTCAGCTGTGGTCAACCATGACCAGCTGTAGTCAGCTGTGGTCAGCCGTTGTCAGCCATGGTCAGCCACGGTCATCCACAGTCAGCCATGACCAGCCATGACCAGCAATGACCAGCCATGACCAGCAATGACCAGCCATGGTCAGCCATGGTCAGCCATGGTCATCCACAGTCAGCCATGGTCAGCCATAGTCAGCCATGACCAGCCATGACCAGCAATGACCAGCCATGACCAGCCATGGTCAGCCATGGTCAGCCATGGTCAACCATAGTCAGCCATGACCAGCCATGACCAGCCATGACCAGCCATGACCAGCAATGACCAGCCATGACCAGCCGTGTCCCTGAGTATGACCAGGCTGTATAGGAGGGATTCCCCTGTGCTCAGCCCCATCTGCCCTCGGCTTTCTTCCCCCAGGGGCTCATTGTAACACCCTGTAGCTGGGAGTTTCCCATGTTTAGAGCAGCAGCCAGATCCTCCATCTACCTGCAAATCCAGGCATTGGCAGAGGAAGGCACACACACCATCTTCACCCTGGTGGGGAATGTCTTCTCTCCAGCTTGGCTGTGTTTTGGGAACATTTGCTTGTCAGCTCGGTGGGTGAATCTGGAGCAGGGACTTATCCCTGGTTGGGACACAGGAGGGACACTGGGTGACTTTCCACTGGTGATGTGTTGACAAGGGCTTGCATGGAAGCATGGGAGAGATTTATGGGGCCAGTTCTGCCAAACACTTGTGATCCCACAAAAATGCAGCATTGTGTCCCACAGAGCCTGGCAGGATCACACATGTGTTCCCTTCCAATTGTATGTGGTGGGACATTATTCTCTCCCTTGTGACCTAATGGTCAATGACTTTTATTTCTCAAGCTTGCCTGGTTAATTAAGGAGTTGCTTCTTGCCCACAGTATGGGATGAGCTGGAATGAAAGCAGCATGCTTTGGAGGCTGAAATGAAACCCCAAATGTCAGCTCACCCGCTGAGTGAGCTATTAAAGCTGACTGAAGTGGTTGCATTATGGTGGCCAGGGGTTGCCTTAGAGAATGAGCACTATTGTGGGTGAAAACTACTTTTTTGATTTTTCTCAAGTTGCTTTTTGCTTTTCTCCTAAATAAGCCTTTATGCTTTGTCTAAACAGATGAATTTGATGCTTAATAAAACGATGAACTGTGCTTTGTCCAAGCACTTTCTATGCTGGATGGTCTCAGTAAACACTTTAAATTCTGAAAGGGAAATAATTGCTAAACTTTCACTAAGGCACTACATGCTGAGATTACTTAACACCCTGCTATCAGTACAAATTACCAAACTAGAGATGGCATTTCATGTGGATAGAGGAGCTCTAAAGCATTTGGTAATCACACCCGAACTTGCTGATCAACACCAAAGAAGTAATAAGCATCTAATTTGCATATGTGAAGTTCCTTTTAAAGGGAAGATAATCTGCAAGGCTCTGTTGATAGAAAGGATGCCCCTCCTGAGCAGCTGCCAGAGGGATCAGTTCCCTTTCTGCAGGAGCTTTGGTGTCTCACTGCCCATTGTAGCAGCCAGAGGTTCTGCAAGGCCTCCCTGGCGGTCACTTGCCTAAGATAAGAAATGCCAAGCCATGATGACTGGACCAAAGAAGCCCCTCGTCCACATTCAGACCTTTGTTATCTCTCTGTAAGACTATAGGTCATATTCTCCTCGACCCTGGCTATTGGATCATTTCCAAAACCCCTGTACCCTACATAAACCCCATTTCTGCCCAGCACAGCAGAAGAGCTGACACTGAGACCCTTCACAGGAGCTGCCAATAAAGACACAGCTTTGGAACCACATGCAGCCTTCTCCTCCCTCTCCCTGTGTCTGCCCATGGCAAACAAACACCTGAAATCACTGAAGAGCTGAATTCACCAGAGAGCTGAAATCACTGAAGAGCTGAATTCACCAAAGAGCTGATCTCACTTAAGAGCTGAGCTTCTTGCTAAGATTGCCCGCGGCTGGGAGCTTGCCTGGGGGACCTGGACAGGTTGTGCTTATCAGCCCAGCGCTACCCGGGACACCTATGGCCTGGGGTGGGATGGAGCCCGGGAACCCCAGGCTGTAGGAGCCCATGGAGGGAGCGTTTCCATCCCGGAGCAGCAGCACTGCTCTCCCAGCGCTGCCCGGGAGATGCCTACGAGGCCAATTGGGCAGCAACCACGCAGAACAGCAGACTGCAGATGTGCCACACTCATGCAAATAAGCAGGCATGGGCTTGGCCAAGGTGTTGGCGTTAGACCTTTGGTTTAAAATCGTATTTGGTATAATAAAAGCGAGGAGTGGGGAGGAGAGGGAGTGAGTTGGTATGTTTTCCAAGAAATTAAAATATTACTTTTTTGACCTGACTGCAGACTGTTGCAATTTAATTTTTTTTTTATGTTGCTAGAAATTCCTGTAGTTTTAACACAGGGATTGTAGGGAGGAAAAGAAATGAGGAGGTTTTTGTTGCTTGAATCTTCAAGGAAAACAATCTGTTTTTTTGTTTCCAGTTGCTGATTTTTTTTTTTTTAATACAAAACATTTCTTGCATTGTATCAGGGAGCTTTCTAACTCTTCACTGAAAAGGGGGAAATATGACAAAAATCAAAAGAGGCAAATTTAGCATTTCATATCAAATGAGGAGGAACAAAACCTCTGTCCCTCACCCCAGGGGGAGTGAGCAGCAGGGATTCCCCACAGGAGGAGGAGCCCTGGGCAGCACCTTGTCCCAGCGAGGGAATAAGAAGTGGAGGAGGCTTACAGCACCACGAGGCTGCTGAGGTTCTGGAAGGCGAAATCAGGGATGTGCCAGATCTGGTTGAGGGCCAGGGTCATGGCTTGCAGCGCTGGCAGGTGGTTCAGGGCGCGCACAGGGATCTCCGTCAGGGCGTTATCGTCCAGCCACAGGTGACGCAGGGAGAGCAGCCCCTCAAAGCTCCTGTCGGGCACCACGGAGATGAGGTTTGCATCCAGGCGTCTGGGTGGGAGAGAAACAGGGTGGGGTCAGTGAAAGCCCTTCCCGGGTGTTGTGCAAAGGGAGCGATGCAGAGGCGGGATGGATTCATGGCCAGGGAGATTGGATTGAGCTGTAAATAGTGATTAACGTGAAAAGGTGTCGGTGACGCTCCCACCTGTGCTGGGAGATGTCTGCCACCGCCAAGTGATGCCTCAGGTTTTGGCTTTTCTATTTTTCAGATTCTGTGCTGCTTTAGTGTGTGGGTCTGGGGTGGTGAGCCCTCTGCACAGAGCAGGGAGACAAAACAGTTCCTTCTCCAGCTGGGGACCAAGGACAACCAATCCAAATCTCAGGCCCAAGAACACAAACAACGTGGGCTGAAGAGAGAAAAATAAGAAGGATGGGACTTCATGGGCTAAAGCTGGAATTGGACAATGAACTCCAAGGTGCAAATGGAGCAGAACTTATAAAAGTGAGAGACCCCATGACCAGTCACCCATTTTGGGACCATTTTGGTTCATCTTGGGTGCAGCCCTGGCTGGGCTCTTGTGCTGCCCAAGGTGGATCCATGGAGGCCTCCTAATAAATCCCTGCTTTATTCTTTAGCTCTGTCCAGCCTCTGTTCTAGGGCAGCCCTCACAAGGCATCACAAGGACCATTTTTCCTTGATGGCCATTTGGTGCTGCCAGCTGATGGCAGCTTCTGGAGCACCGTGATGGGGCTGAGTCCCTCTGGGTGCCCCCTGGGCCAGCTGTGGCTCGCAGCCACCCCCTGAACTCGGAGCATCAAAGCTGCATCTCCCAGGGCTGGGCTTGCCGTGGATCAGCCTGAGCAATGCCAGCCCAGGCTCACACCCACGGCTGTGCAGGACACCAGGAGCCACGGCCCCATTCCAGAGGGAAGGGATCTCTCTGGAAACGGGAAATGTGTCACAGCCCTGCTCGGTGTTCTGTGTGTGATCCCAACCACCAGGGGTACCTGTGCCCTGTGTCACAGGGCAGGAACTGAGCCTGTGCTCTGTTATCACACCTTTGGGCCTGTCCTTCCCTCCATTTACCAACTGCTTATTTTTAATCACTGTGGAAAGCTTAAGGTGGTTGAACTTGAGGTTTAATTTGGTGAGAAACTTTAAATTTGAACACTTGTTTTTGTTTCAAAATAGCATGACAAGCCAAAAAAAATTAAGGCTATTATGAAAAAAACTTTAAAACTTAGGTTTGGTAATAATCTCTCTAAAGACCTTTTATTGCAATGATGGTGAGCAGGATACAATGTGTTATCTGCAGATTTTGAAACCAAATTATAAGCGGAAAATATTTCAAATTTGGACGAAATACCAGGAACCGATTATACAAAATTTTAATTTCCATCCACAGCCAACAGAGCTTATTTTATTTTTCCAAGCTATCTAAGGCAGAGATCTCTGAATTCAAATTGCAAAGAGGAAGCACTTTGTCTCTTATCAAAGCATGAGAGAAGGAAGTTAACAGAGAAGTCATGGCCCAGCCCTCAAATCAATGATCCTCTAGAAAGGAATGTGGTAAAGAAATTAGTATTCTTGACTATATAAAGTAATATTTTTGATGAAAGTTGAGCACTAGAGCACCCCCCCCAGACACTGTAACTCCTCAGATACAATCCTTCTTCAAATAGTACCAACATTTCTTAATTCACAGAACACTGCAATGAACTGCAGGAGGAGGAGACCAAAGGCCCCATCACGAGTGGGAGCAGGGCAGAGGCTGGGTGCAAGCCTTGCTTTCTGCAAGGGAGTGTGGGCAGTATTTCCTGGGTGAAATTCTCAGATAATCCTGGGAAACAGACCTTCCCTACATCACAGAAAGAAGAATTTCTTGCCCTGGCTGGCCTGACGTGGATGGACAAATCTGGAGATTTGTACCTGGTTAAGAAGTGCAGTCAAACCTTCCTGAGAGCTTCAGGAAAATGTCCTTTAAATGCAGAGTACAAGCTCTGCTACAGCATCACCTGAGACCGTGATGATAACCCAGGGTGAGTTAAACCCCTATTCCATTACTCCCATTTTGCCACATTAATGTTTTAACCTCAGAGGGTGGGGAGGCCCTGGCCCAGGGTGCCCAGAGCAGCTGTGGCTGCCCCATCCCTGGAAGTGCCCAAGGCCAGGCTGGATGGGGCTTGGAGCCAGCTGGGATAGTGCAAAGTGTCCCTGCCCATGGTGGGAGGTGGAACTGGATGGGCTTTGAGGTCCCTTCTAACCCAAACAATCCTGTGATTCTGTGACTGATTCTGTGATTCTGTTCTGTTGAGGGGATCACAAAAGCACATCACACCCAAAGCTCCATTCCCACAGGTTTTGTGTCTTTGCTCAGAGGGCCAACACAAGACAAAGGATTTTGATTTTTCCTGTTGAGAGAGTAGGCACTTCAAGTTCTGCTCCAATTTACTTATTGCCCCCCCGACTATAAACAAATCAGAGAATAACATCATTCATCTTCTTGAGAGAACAGTTCCAAAGAATAAAGATCAGAAAAGCAAACCCTGCAGCAGCTCAGTGTAAGGCTAAGGAATCTATTTGAAAATTTAATCAAAATGTTTTGGGACAAACAAGAACTTTTTGAGCAAAATTAAAGCTTCCCCGCAAAATATTAATCTTTGTTAATTTTTTCCATTCCTTCCTCAGCACAATAATTCTGTTAGGTTTTGGCATCATAAACTGTTAAAAAAAAAAAAAAAAAAAAAAGCAGCAGCATTGCTTACTTTTCCCATAGATATTCTTTCATCCAAATCCCTATAAGTTTACTGAAAATTGTTTTAAAGTGAATGCTCAGTTTCAAGTTTAATTACTTAAAGAACAGACAATGAAAATACCCATGTGAATAGTTATAATTTCTCAAACCCAAACTAAGCTTTCAGAAATGGAGACGCTGAACCAGAGCCAGGGGCTGGTACACCAGGCTGAGCTGGGACAGGGACAGGGACAGGGACGGGGACGGGGACAGGGACAGGGACAGGGACAGGGACAGGGACAGGGACAGGGACCGGAGCAGGGACCCGGGAGAGAGGTGGAGCCCATGGCTGTCCAACTTTCCATCCCACTTTGCTGATGAACTCCTCAGTCTGACCCACAAAGGAGTTTGGTTTCAGCGTGACGGTGCCCCAGGACTTGGGGAAACCCTGAATTCTGCTGGATTTGCTCTGTGGCTGTTTAGCAACCCTCAGGAAGGGCTCTTTTCCCCCTAGGGATGTCCATGGGTGTGAGAAGTGCAGCACAGGTCCTTGGTGGAGGTTTTTGAGGTACTTGGATCCTTCCAAGGAGTTTGTTAACACTCCTGGATGGCTTCTGGCTGTGGACATGCTGCAGCCTCGTGTGTCCACAGCTCTGCACCTCCACACCTCGCTGCCAGAGAGAGGTCACCTCTGCAGCACTCAGAGAACCCCAACTCTGCTGCTCCTCAGCTCTGCAGGGGCTGCCAATGGCCTCCTGGTGAGGTGTGATGTGTGGCAGCTGTCCATGAGACCTCTTGGGGTGTTGGGAAGCTCCAGCCATGTGGTTACTGTCAGTCTGCTCCAGAGTGTGGAGATCAGAGCTCACACAGACTCCTCAGTGGAGCAAAAAGGAGACTTTCTGCTGGTACAATGAGCTGCACCTGAGAAGAGTCAGAATCAGCAGCCTGCTTGGACCACAGCACAGCAAGATGCACCAATCTGGAGCCAGGTAAGTTAAAATTAGGAACGAGGAAGTGCCCAGGTGAAGGCATTTCACGTGCAGCGTGATGGGCAGGACTCCTGATGTGCCTTTGCAGCACTGATGAGGGGACATGGGCTCAGTGAGAGCTGCATTCCTGGCACCAAGGGATGGTTAATTGCTCCTCAGGGAGCTGCTGGCTCTTTCTGGAATAGATGTGCATTCTTTCTAATAAAAGCTGTGCATGTGGGGATTGCTAATTGCTATGGCTTTCAGACAGCTCTCTACTCTCTTCTGGAAGCAGAAAAGCTGAAGTTCTTGGCACAGAGTTGTTAGTAATTATATCAATTATACTAAACAAAAACCAACCCAACAGTTCTCTCCTTTCTTCAGTGTGCGACTCTGGCTCCGTAAGTGTTTTGTGTTATGATTTATACCTGAGGTAATTGGGCTGATTAGTGGGTAAATGAGACAGCACAGGCCAGGGCTGGCTCCTCACCTTCCACGGAGATGTTTTAATCTTTGTTTCACCAAATCACTCAAGTTGGTTTTCCTTGCAAGCTTTAACCCTTTGCTTGCTTGCAGAGGAAGATGCCTCTGGCAGAGCTGCTGGATGGCTCAGGAGAGGGACTCGTCCCACGCCTGCTGTCAAGCAGTGCTATGGGTCTGGAGAGAGGATCACACACAGTGACTCCAGATGTCAGCATGGCCAAGACTTCCAAATGACTTCAGGGGCTCAAGCACAGCTCTGCAGAGTGTTGGCCTGTCTGTTGCATGCAGAAAGAGGTGATTTTGAGTGGCACATTCAAGAACAACAGCTTATGAAATCCAGCAGCTGCTGAAAGTCTCAGTTTCTGTCTTTAGAGCTGCAGCTGCTGCTGAGAGTTACAGGGATATGACTTCAACATGACACTGACTCAAGTCCTAAAAGCGCCTGCAGTCACCTCAGTCTTGGGGACCACAGGGGTAGTGAGAGAGGGAGCTGCCTGGAAGGATATCCAAAGTCCACTGGTCTGAGGCATCTTTTTCCCTGAGCAGATGTTCACATCTGTGCAGAGCCAGGGTGAGAGAACCAGGTCAGCACCAAATGTGAGTGTGCCTCAGCTTGGCAGTTTCTTGCTTTGCTGCTGCTGTGGAGTGACAGCTCTGGGGAGGCAGAGGAATCATGTGGGATGGGAAAAGGAAGTGTTTCCTTGGGCAGGACATTTTCAGGTCAGCTTCTTATTGAGTTCCAGGCTAAGGGCCTGACACGCCTTGGAAGAGCCCCTTCATTGCTTTGAATGTTGTCTGTGCTTGATGAATGCTTGTGGAGAAATCAACTGCCTTCTTGTCAGGAGCAGTCCAGAGAGGATGGTGGGATCAGAAACACTTCTAGAAGGCACCAGGCAAATAGGGAAGTCCTTTTCTAAGGAGAAAATGTCAAGAGTGGGAGATTCCTCCTTTCCAAAGAGCAGAAGACAAGCCAATGCCACCAGTGCAGCCACTGGGGAAGTCTGGTCAGGGGTGGGGTCTGTGCAGTCCTCAGTGCCGTGAATGAATTGTGAGGTTTGTGGTAATCCTGAGCTGATCCACGATCTTGCATTTTCTGTGCCACAGACCCAGCAGTTTCTAAGAACTGTCTTTTCCCAAGAGATGCTTCCAGAGTGTTTCAGAGAATGAACAAGTGTGTTTCTGAGCTGTTGGTAACATAACTGGAAGAATAACCAGAATAACCAGGGGATAACCAGAAGCAGTCTCTCTGTTCCCTAAAAGATGTGGTGCAAATGCCTCAGCCTATGACTGGCAGAAACAAATTTACCTGTATCTTACCATTTCCTTCTGGCTGTGAAGCATTTACAGGGGGAGCTGCAGCCTGGAAACCAACAGAAATGCTCAATACCATGCTGTCAGGACATATCCCAAGTTTTGTTGCTGTTTTTTCTTTCCTCACACACATCAGAGACAGTAAGAGCTGTCTGTCTGCATGTCTTAGGCCCCTCATGTGCAGGAACGTGTCTGCAGCACAGACTGGGGTGTTCCCCACAGCCCAGTCACCACAGGGCACTGGGACCTCAAATCTGCAGCTCATCCTCCCAGTATTTTTTGCCACACATTGGGCTATTATCTCCCTTGATAAAGCTGGAGGAGACTTGCCACTGAAGGTCATATGCAGCACTGAGTGGTGCAGAGCTCCTTTGTGGGTCCCTGTCCACAGCAGGACACAGGACACAAAGCAAGGACATTGTGGAGGGAGAGCTGTGGCCAGTGAAGGTGTGAGGGCTGAGCCAGCAGCATGGAGGGGAAGTGCTGGTTGCCCATGCCTCACACCCCACCCCTGGGACACCGGAGAGGAGCTCCTGTCTCCCCGGCCCCAGTGCACACGTGTGTCAGCTGAACAGAGCTGAGCTCACCAGAAATGTCTAATTGGTGCCTTCAGGCAATCGTGTCTCTCTTCCTGTCTGAGTTTATCTTGAAAGGCTTGATTGAGTTACCTCCTCTCCCATAACAGGATCTAAGTTCCTTGTAGTAACATAAGAAGGAGATGATGTCATTGCAGCTCAACTTCTCCGATAACTTACTAATGACTGGGGCCAACACCTCAGCTTCTTTCTCAGGCAAAGCTCCCAGCCTGAGTCAGTGCCTGGCTGGTGAGCTCTGGGGAGCTGCTGTGCCATGGCGAGGGAGGACGGCCCGGGCTCACCCTGCTCCAGGTGACTGTCCCCCACTGCCACGCTGCCCTGCAAGCCAGCCCCACATCTGCTGCTCTTCGTGCCTTGCCCAGCACTCCTGGGGCTGACAGGCAGGGGCAGGAGGTTCTGGGTCCCTGAGACTGCCCAGAGAACCTGGGGAGGAACAGGGTTCTACCAACTGGCTGGGACGGGACAAAGGCAGCCAGGGACTGCAGTACTCACCTGGAAAGGGGAAAACTGGGTTACATTTCTGCCTGCCTGTTATGTCTTTGCTGCCATAATGAATTGTAGATTCAGTGGGAAAATGGAGCTGTGGGAGTGCTCCCATAGGAGGCCATGCTGAGGGCTGGAGCCCTCCTGTTCTGGAGACAGGATGAGAGAGCTGGGGTTGCTCAGCCTGGAGAAGAGAAGGCTCTGTGGAAACCTCAGAGCTCCTTCTTGCACCTAAAGGGGGCCTATAAGCAAGATGGGGACAGACATTTTAGTAGGGTCTGTAAGAATAGGACAAGGGGTGATGGTTTTAAACTAAAAGAGGAGAGATTCAGACTAGATATAAAGAAGAAATTTTTTATGGTAAGATGGTGAAACACTAACACAGACTTCTCAGAGAAGTGTCCCTTCCCTGGAAACACTCAGGGTCGGATGGGGCTCTGAGAAGCTGTCCCTGCTCATTGCAGGGGATTGGACTAGATGACCTTTAAAGGTCACTTTCAACCCAAAGCATTCTATGATTTTGTGAATGACACATTACTGCCTTGTAGGCCAGCTCCTACACCTGGGATCTCTGCCGTGCTACAAAGGACTCACAGCCCTCAAGCAAGACTCACAAGTGGTGCCTGGCTCTATTTCCAGCTGGAAACTTGTGAAAACCATCCCAGGCAGTGAATGGAGGTTCAAGACACAAACATGTTTGCAGTTGGCTGTGGAACAGGACCTGGTGAGAAAGTTTGCAGGGCTCTGTTTGGACTGCAATGAGTCTTCCCTCCTGACTCAATGGGGCATGTTTCTGTGGGAAGCTCTCCACGAGGGATGCTCAGGAAATGAAATCAGAGCAATACCTAGACTCCACACAAAGTGTCTTTGGTGTAGACAAGAGGGCTTTGTTATCCCCAGTTGCAAACACCTCCAAAACCCCTCAGGTCAGAACGGTGCAAGAAGGATTGCCAAAATCTCTGTGCAGCTATAGAAACTGCTGAAAGCTGGGCATCTGTGCCAGCTCCCGGACCAGCCTCTCCCTGGGCCCTGGCATTGCCCCCTTGGCCGTGGTGCCAGGCACAGGGAAATGGAGAAGGCACAGGGAGCAGCTGGAGGCTGAGCAGAGTGTTCAAAGCTCACCAAGCAGCGAGGGCTGCACATTCGCTGGGAACCATGGTGTTTGTCAAGCATAAGGCAGCTGGAAAAGAGAAGGGAGAGCAGCCCTTGGGACAGAAGGAACAGGACATGCTGTGCTCTGGGGAGAGGGGCTCTGATCGGATCTAGGCACGCTGGAGTGCTGGGTCCAGCTCTGCGGCCCTCAGCAAAGAAACACACGGTGTTTCTGTTCGTGTGGGTCCAGAGGAGCCCATGGAGACGATCCAAGGGCTGGAGCCCCTCTGCTCTGGGGCCAGGCTGGGAGAGCTGGGGGTGTTCACCTGGAGAAGGCTCCAGGGAGAGCTCAGAGCCCTTCCAGGGCCTAAAGGGACTCCAGGAGAGCTGGAGAGGCACTTGGGACAAGGCATGGCATGACAGGACAAGGGGAGTGGCTCCTCACTGCCAAGGGCAGGGTTAGATAGGATATTGGGAAAGAATTTTTGGCTGTGAGGGTGCTGAGGCCCTGGCACAGGTTGCCCAGAGAAGCTGTGGCTGTCCCTGGATCCCTGGAAGTGTCCAATGCCATGCTGGACAGGGCTTGGAGCAGGCTGGGCTAGTGGAAGTGTCTCTGCCCAAGGCAGGGATTTGAACGAGTTGAGCCTTAAGGTTTCTTTATACACAAACCATTCCAGGATTCCATGATTCTATGATAGATGATGCCAGTTTAAAAATGTCCATTCCTTCCTCATCTCCCTATCTCCAGTTTGCCTGAAGCTCCTCTGTGGTCCTTCCACAACTCCTTACACACATGTGAGCTTAAAATGCTTGAGCACCTGGGACCCATCTTCCTTTGGCACTGACATTGTGTGGGACAACTGCTGTCTCTCATTTCTCTTGAGCCATCACCAGGGACACACAGCATGGCCTGGGTGCTCACGTGGGTGAGTGATTTCAAGTTCATGACATTACATGGGTTATGACATGACAAAGGTTAATGGAAACACACTGGAACTCAGTTTATGACTTTATGAGGCAGGAGTGTCTGGATGTGAGCTGTAATTATTATTTCTTAAATGCTCACAATGTGCCCAGGGCACACACACTGAGGGCAGCCAAGACAGCGCCTGCCTCTTCCTGAAAGCTCTGAGAGCCTGAGTGGGAAGTGACAGTGTGTTTGAGAAGGGATGAAGCTGGAGTCAAGTTTCAGTGTTTGTCAGAGTCTCTTATTGAAAGGTGGGTTCTGCAGTCACTGCAGTGTGGGCAGAGAAAGGGGGAAACAATCTGGGGAGATAGTGGCCACCAGTGGCCCTGCTGCATTGCCACAGTCACTACAGAGGAGTTTGGAGGTGACTACAGTACCTGGTGGGCACAGCCAGGCAGGTGTGCCTGCCAAGCTGCTGGACAAGCACAGCTCCAAACACCCCCTGTGCGGGACCTCTTCAGTGGCAGCACAAGTGGGAATTCTGGAGGTGCTGAGGCGTGGCAAGGGAGTCCCTCACCATCACCCCTCATCACCCCTTCCAAGTGCTGCCAACCACCAGCTCAGTGAATGGGGAAATTAGAAAGTGAAATCTCAAGAGAGAAGTTGACATCATGGACATGCTGGCCCAAGTCAAGGTCATTTGGACCTGAATGAGCTACTCTGTGCACAGTCCAGGAAAGGATTTCAAAAGAAAGAAGCTGCTGCTTTTTACACATCATGAGCACAGATGGGGCAGCTGATGCAGCTGGAGCAGTTTCTCTGTCTTGTAACTACATACACCATGCTTGGAGGAGATTCATGCAGACAGCTTTTTTTTCTGTATTATTCCCCAGTTCTTGACTGAAGTTTGCTAAACTTTTAGCTGTTAGCCTGGTAAAGCACACAACATTTGTCTTCCTGGGAGAAGAATACTGGGATCCTTCACAGCATTGACACTTACAAGCATGAGATACATGGACATTGCCTTTACATAAACTTCACAGCAACTCATTGCTGAAAAACAGCAAGCAATGAATGAAAAACAAATGCAGCAAGGATGTGTTGTGGCACTACTAAAGTCAACTGCTCCTTGAGGATAATACATTCAACAGCTTCTGTGTGGTCATTAAATCTTCCTCTTAAAAATGCCATTGAGACCATTGTACTGGGAGAACCACATTGCATTTCATGGTTTTTTACTGCTAATCAGAAAAGACTCTACTCTGACCAGCTGAGTTCCTCCTACTGACAGGAAAAAATCCATGTCTGTGATGTATCACCAGCCATGCCTCCTTTCTGACTTGCTCTGAGAACAGCAGTTGCAAATTCAAATACCTCCAGCTCTGGAGTGTAGATAAATTTCTCCTTGATTAGAGGGTAAGCTGCTCCTTGCATTTGTATTTTTGGGCAAGATGATCCCTCTGATAGATTTCCCTGAGGGCTACATAAATGTGTGCTGGGTCATGTGCAGGGGCTGTGGGGAGCAGAGATGCTCAGCTCTGCTTTGGTACCCCTGCTCTGATGGGGTGTGTCAGCTTGGGGGGCTGATTTTGCCAGATAAAAGTGAGGGGTGGGGACAGGGACATTTTTCTTTTGCCTTCCAGGTGTAGGAAAACCACATTTCATCCAGCCTTGTTCACACAGAACTTGAAACCAGTTATATGGTCTTTCTATAGCCAGAAGAGAAAACCAGGTTCCTCCAGAGAGTGATTCATCCCCCAGAGAGGGCTCTGAGATAACAGAGATGATTCACCCTCTGCAGATGCTGATCATTTTCCACTGCTCCTGGGGTGAGGTAATACCTAGACAGCCACGGTCAGGGGAGACAAATCCACCTGGTTTGCCTGAGGGAGACGTGGGCACAGCAGAAACTTATCCAAAGTGAAGGAAGGTTGTGTAGTGAGGCCATGGTGGTGACTCAGAAGAATTTGATCTCCTTCCTGGCAGTATTTTAGGATCCTCCATGGGACCATGAGGGAAGGATCCAGCACCCAGTCACAGCAGAGGCACAAAGACACCAGTCCCCTGGTCCCAGGCACTCAACATCCCAGCTACAACCTGGCCCAGGCTTCTTTGCAGCTGTGCCAAACACCACCGTGGCTGATCCCCCTGCTGTCACCTGTGAGCTGCTTCTTGGGTCCTAGCAGTGACCAAGATACAGATTTTGCCCAATAAAAGAGAGTGATGTGTGTTCTGCCAAGTGGATTTATCAATCTGGCTTTTGCGAATACATTGCCGCTTGTCATTGCAGTAAAAATGGTTTTCAGAGGTACTGGGGAGCACACTCTAAACAGTGTGGAGAGATGAGCTGAATGGCAAAGAAAGCTGCTAGAATAGGAAATAAGGTCCAGCCATGCACCTTTGTTTCCCAGTCAGGGATACTCTTGAACCCAGACCTGGGATTTGGATCAGGCCGATATAAACAGAGGAACGAGTCCAAAATCAGAATATTGAACTGCATTTGTATTCTAATGCACCTTTTTCTCCTCAAACCTGGTCTGATCTTGCTAAGCTATTGTTGCCAGTCCTGGTGACAAACATGGATCAACAGTGGGAGCTCAGTCTGGGCGGAGGGAAGAGCTAGGGCACAGCAGGTTGGAGGAGGACAGCCCAAGGTACACAGAACCAGAAAAATGTTACCTGTTCAAAGTCTGTGCCAAAAAGCAGTAATTCCTCTGAATTTGCTTCATCATTGATGAACCAAATTATAAGAAGTGGCGTCAGGAGAAGACCTCAGTCCCTTCCAGGGACATAGCCCACCTGAAACAAAATTGTATAATCTCTCCCGTCTGTGCACTGGCTCGACTGCACAAGCCACAGGGGCCACTGTGCCATTTGCAGGTGACTCCCAGGCTGTGCAAGCCATGTCTGGGAGGCAGAGTCATGGCAGTGCAGCCAGAGAGGCTCCTGCTTCCATACAGCTTTGAGGAACACTAGCAGCAACCAAACTTCAGCAAAGACTCACCACACCATGGCTACATCAGTGCCTGAAAATTAACTTCAGTACATCCAGATGTGTGGCACATCTGCCTGCAGTGCTCACTTGGACGTGGTAAATGTCTGCTCTTGGACCCTCCCAGATCATCTCCTTGGTAGAAATATTATTAAAGCCTGAAGTGCCAAAGTGGAGATCAGGCTTGTGAAAACAGGAGCGGGGACAGAGCTCCAGTGACTCAGTTGTGCTGCTGTCCAGAGCTGGCTGCTGAGAAGAGGGGCCTAAGGGAAAAGGGGATTTCAGAGATGGAACAGGAAGGTTTTGAGCAGCCTGTGTCCTCACTAGTGGAAGGACAGCATGCTGCTGGCACTGTGATACCGGTCCTGGGCTCCTTTTCTTGCTGCAGGGATGCTTTCTGCTGCAGACATGTCCATAAGAGGGGAAATCCAAGGTCCTGTGTGCTCAGCAGCAGCAATCACCAGGGAAACATTTGCAGTCACTTTGCTTCAGTGCATCTTCATGCACTCCATCAGAGCCACCTCACTGCTCTTCCCTGACCTCCTGTTGTGCTCCATAAAGACTCTGCAGCCAGTAAATCAGAGCTGAGGTGGTCTTGCCACGAGACAGCTCCTATGCCAACAGGCTGGAAGTCACTGCTATGCTGTATTGACTTTATAGGTATCAGTTTGTCTATAGCTTTTATTCTCTAAACAACCAATGGCAACAACACCTTCCCAAACCTCACAGCATCACATGTGATTTATAGAGAAGAATATTGCTGTGAACAGCAAACTGTCAAATCTCAAACAGATCAAAGAAGTGAAATGAGGAATGAACAGACTGAGCTCTTCAGGCCATGTTGATTCCAAAGGGATTTTTTTCTTCCTTCTGTCATAAGAATTTATATGCTTGTAAGAATCTGATCAGGTGGGAAGAGCCTTCCTCCTTTGTCTACATCAAAGTCCACATGTTCTCAAATTGCTATAAGTCATTTTTTGCATTTTAATCTCTGGCCATATGTATGAAAATAATCAGCCTGCCTTAAGGGACAGGGCAGGAAGCAGCCTTTATTGCATTTCCACAGGAGTCCAAATGGTGGCAAACCAATGGGATGGAGGAAGTGGATTGTTTTAGTTAGAGGTACAATTAACTTCTGTACAGGGAGTTACATATCAGGCTGATTTATCATGTATTGATGATGGGTTAAATACAGATAGAGTGAAATCAGAATATAATGGGAACTACAGCTTTAGCAAACAAAATTATTTCAGTATTTTTAAGAACAACATCTATGGCACAGTTTCTCCTCCAGATTGCATCCCCTCGCCTTGTGAAGGCTGGATGAGCAGAGAACAGCACTGCTGTCACACAAGGGTCACAAACAAGATCCTGCCCTTGGTGGGGAAGGTGCTGATGGGATCAGAGTGCTCCTCAGGGAGCCCAGGGCTGATTTCAGCTGGGAACAGCAGATTTGTGGCACAGTGGCAGGAGAATTCTGCAAATATTCCAGAGGGATGAAAGAGTGTGATGGAGAAAGGGGAAATGAAATGAGAGGGAGGCCAGGATCACAGGGAACGGGGCTGTTGCATACTGGCACTGACAGTGGCTACCTCTGCAGTGGGTGCATTAGCCACAAGGCAGCAGAGCGTGGCTGGCTGTAGGGGACTGGCACAGGCTGGCAGGGAGGGAAGCAGTTACTTTTCTGAACACAGGAGGAGCTGCCAAGCGACAGAAGAAGATGGAGACACAGTCACAGGTTTTTTTCCTGGATGCCATCAAGCCCAACAGCAAGAGTCAATCCTCGTGGATTTCTTTTGAAATCCAGAGCTAGGGAATGAACCAAGCTTGCACCCAAGGGTTCGCCAGCAGAATGGAGCATCTTGCCAGGGGCACAAGAGAAAATCCAAAGTGGAGTGTGGAAAGGGGGTAAGGGGAGCTCAGTCTCATGGTGCAGGATCTTGAGGCTTTAACTCTTCTGCCTGGCAGTAAATCCTCCCTACCCCCACCAGGCTGATATAGACAACAGTCACCCTGAAGAGCCAGACACATGCTAAACACCTTCCCAAAATGCTGATCTGCAAGAAACTCCCAAAAAAGCTTTCCATAGGCATTTGAAAAAGAGAAACCAGGAGTTTATCTTGATCTCTTAATCCACCAGGTTTCTTTTCTCTCTGCTTTCTCTACCTCGACAAGCTTGGTAATTATAATTTATAGCACCTGCTCACTTTGAAATACTTTGGACTCTTTCTGCCTGGCAGAAGAACAGACACAGTGCCCATCTGCTTTAGGTAAGTGCTCACAAACCACAAAGTCGTTAATTAGACTGACACACGACTCTTCCAGAATGCACATGGTATGTTGTTACTGCACCTACAAACCACCGGCAGCCAGACACTCTGCCAGGGGATCACAACTGGATCTGAACATTATGTAAGGCCTTGGCAGCCCTTGCAGGGCTCAGAGCATTGCCATCAGGTGTGCGTGTTCTTTCTAATCCTCCCCACGGCCTTCCCAGCATGCTTCCCAGATAAATCAAGCCTGCTGGGAAGCAGCTCCCTCATACTTGTTAGGAGGCTCAGTCTCCAGAGCTTGGACTTTTCTTTTGAAATCCAAATTCCTCTTTGTATTCATCTAGAGAAAGCTGCCAAGGTCTCTTTCCTGACAGCGGGGGCTGCAGACAGTGATGTCTCCACATCCTGTAGCTGACAGGGAGCAGGGCAGGTCTGGTTCTGGTCTGGGTGTGGCTGCAGCTTTGGAGGACCTGGTGAGGTGTTTTGTAAGCACAGGGGGATCTGATGTGGATGGGGCTATCTGGGTGGGTTTGACACTTGCCCCTCAGGCTGGCTGACATCCATGGGCAGAATGGCCCATGGACACCTCTGGCTGGGGAAAGCCAAACCCTTTCAGGAGGCTGGTGCAGACCACAGGATTCCCAGTGGTGATTCCCAGTGGTCCAACCTGGAGCAGCCAAGCTTTGGGTCACACATGGCGTGGTGGACAATGGGCATCCTAAACCTACAAATGCCCTTTTGGCACAGAGTTATGTTGGGTGAGTGGAAACCTCCTCCTGGCTGGCTGGTATTCACAGCACCTGTGTGAGAGTTTGCAGGAGGAAGCCCTCTTACTGGGTTTGAAATGTTATTTGCCAGAACTCAGAGCTGCATCTTCCTTGGTTAGGAAGGATATGGGGGGATCACAAAGGGCAGTGGGAATATCCAAGAGAAGGAATCCAGAGTGGAACACTCTGACTCTCCCATCTCACTGAAACTTGCCTGAACCATTTTTTTCTGACTTGCTCTTTGTCCAGTGAAGGATCTTCAGTAACTTGTGCTCCCAGGGAGCCAGTGTGCCTCATCTAGAGTAGTTAAAATTAGTGTTCTGCCAGTGCTGGTTCCACAGCATGTCTTTTGTGAGGGACACCACACGTGCCATGAAAAATTCTGCACACCTGAAGTCCATGGGTTGGCAGCTTTAAGAAAGCTCCTTACCTTCAGACAGGTCCTCAGCAGAAGGCAAGAAGAGGGGGAGCTCCACAGAAGCAGAGCAGTGTAAGTGTGGTCTTTGTGACATCTGTGTTTCTCCTTTTTTATCTGTTTTTTTAGAGACAGATGTGAGCAGGACCCAGGTACAGAGAGCTCCTGCTCTTGGTACAGAGGGCAAGCTGGAGCCCTGTGTTCAGCTGCCACAAAACCAGAGGTGAAAGGCACGGGGGGTGTGTGTGCAATGCAGAGGGCCCCAGGCTTTCCTGGGGTCGAGGCACTCTGGAGCAGAGCTCATGCTCTGACTGTGCCCCTGGCTCTGATCATCCTACTTCAACAATCATCACACCTGATAAAGTGAGGAATGGCTTTGCTTCTGCCCTCTGAGTGACAGCATTTATTGAAGTTTCCTCCTGCCTGGCCTCTCTCTCCTTGAGCACATACCTAAGCTGCTCTCCTGCTGCCAGGGACTCCCAGACTCTGTGCAGCCTTCCAGCTGGCTCCTTGTCTCACTGCATGCACCCTGCAGAGCCTGCAGGAGCTGCCTGCACTGCCCAGCAAGGACTTCAGGACAGGTCTGGATGCTCCTCCTGCCTGGGAACCAGGCTTGGACTGCAGCAGTGCCACAAAGGGACCTGCAGTTCAGTTCCAAGTGCCACCAAAGCTTGGGTGATGTGTCCTGTCTCATCCTCTCTAAATGCCCAGAAGCCAAGACAGCTGCCACATTTGGAGACAACTGGAGTTCACTGACATTTCAAATCTACCTTAGTGCTGTGCAGGCAGTGAATGCCAGCCTCTCTCTGTCCCACAGTGGCCAGAACATCCCTTTCTGTCCCACTTGTCACCTCATCTCTTGAACTGACTGGCAAGTTTTTCTGATAGAACTTAGCTGAAAACAATTGTTCTCAGTCTCCACTTAGTTTTGCTGCTTCTGTTGTAATCCCAAGAAAACACTTGGTCATTGAGAAGACTGCCTTTCCTCTGCTGGGTCAGTTTGTCCCTAAGGGATACACATTTTCCCTTCAAATCCTGCCTGAATCTGACAAACATAGACACCAAATGTAAACACCTGAAAGGGCAAGAAAATAACCAACACACAATCCCTTTCTGTCTGGTACTGGTTCCATCCCACTCCTGTTGGCTCCCATTTTCACCCCCTTCCCAGCTATCCTGCTTGCTTAGGATGTGTAGCCAACATGAAAACAGAGTTAATATTTCATCAAGTGCCATACAAGTCTGGTAACTCATGACTGTCATGATATGCCATAAAGCCACTTCCCCTTCTGAAGGAAAAAAGGAGTCTCTGAGCAGCACAAATACTCTGGGGCTCAGATGGCCTGACTGGTAATTCATGCTGTTGGTGACCTATAGGTGTTCCAGGCTGGCAATTTTTTTGGCAATAGATACACAGGAGTCTCATAAACTCATGGAAAATGACTCAGATATTTGAAAAAGAGAGGGAAAAAAAAACCCCTCTAATGCAGACCTGCATGGAGTCTCTTGGTCTGAGGTGAGTAGCCACATTTGGAGAAGCCACGGCAGTAGAAACCAAGCAGATGATCTCAGCCCTGTGTTCCCCTTCTGACACAGTGCTGTCCATGCTGTGCCACTCCTGATGGGTGGAGAGCATCTCTGAACGTGAGCTAGAAGGAGAACTGCAGGACTCTGCAAGCACTGGCTGCTCCCACAGGGATGCTCTCCAGGTCCTGTTTGCCCCAGAGTGAGGCACAGCAGTGGAGCCACCTTGTAACACGCTGTGTGTGCTCAGAAGTGTTCCCATCCACCCCGAGCAGGGCTGTGCCTTGCAGCCACACTGGGCTGTGTCACCAGACCTGGTTCTTGGGACTTCACCCAGCCCAGGGGTCTGTGGGAAGAGAGGGAGCTGCTCCCTACAGCTGCCTGAAAGGAGGTTACAGTGAGGCTCTTTTCCATGTCTTAGGTGGCAGGACAAGAGGAAATGGCCCTAAGCTCCTCCAGGGGAGATTCAGATTAGATATTAGAAATTATTTTTTCATTGAAAAAGTGGCCAGACATTGGGATAAATTGCCCAGGAAGGTGGTGGAGTCATTGTCTCTGGAGATGTTCAAGATGTCTGGATGTGGCACTCAGGGATGTGGTTTAGGGGTCAAAATGGTGGTGCTGGGCTGATGGCTGGATTAGGTGATCTTGAGAGTCTCCTCCAACCTTGAGGACTCCATGAAAGTACAAATCATCATCTTTGTCTGCACATGCCCTCAACACTTTAAAGAAGTCAGGCTCGAAGTAGAAGAAGAGTTTGGTGTGGTCCTAATGCGAGGCAGAGGTGGCTTGTGCCTGTTCCCCTGGAGAATAACCATCCTGTGGAATACCCATCCTGGAGAACAGCTCCCTCCTGTCCTCTCCATGCTGAGGGCAGGTTTCACTGCAGCCTGGGGGTGATCTGTGCTCAGGATCCTTCTGAGAAGCACTTTTGGCCCTTCCTTTAGTCACCCCAGACAGGGAAGAGTTCTCCATTGCATGGAACACTTCCGAAACTTTTGCTCCCAGAAGAGATTGCCCCGCAGCTGGGAAGAGTTGGGCCAGCCTCAGGGGCACACATGCAGAAGTGACAGCCAGAGATGTGACTGAGCTCCTATAGCTTTGCCCTGAACTCTTGCAAGCACAGCCAGAATGGGATGGGTGAGGTGGGTTCACTGATGTGAGACCTACACAAGTTACTCGTGTTTTGCTGCTTGCTTTTTGTTACAGAAGTCTTCTCCTGGAGCTCTCCATCTTCCTGGCACAGGTTGCCCAGAGAAGCTGTGGCTGCCCTGTCCCTGGAAGTGTTCAAGGCCAGGCTGGAGCAATGTGACCTCGTGGGAAGTGCCCATGGCAGGAGGCTGGAATGAGATAACCTTTAAGGTCCCAACAGATCTGCTACAGGGGATTGTACTGTTCACAGTACACATCTCTATGTTTTTATATGCTCTGCCAGTTCTCAAATGGGCCTCCAAAAAGGGTGTTAATCAGTCATCTATGTAAATCTGACAGGACAAGAGGAAATGGTCTCAGGCTGTGCTGGAGGAAGTTCAGGTTGAACATCAAGAAGAGTTTCTTCACTGAGAGGGTTTTTAGGCACTGGAAGGGACTTCCCAGAGAGGTGGTGGAGTCCCCATCCCTGGAGGTGTCCAAGGAATGTCTGGATGTGGCACTCAGTGCTCTGGGCTGGTGACAAGGTAGAGATTGGAGACAGCTTGGACTCGATGATCTTGGAGGTCTTTTCCAACAGTAATGATTCTGTGATTCTGTGTTCTGACTCTAAAGAAGCCCTGTGTACTCTGTGACCACGAGAATGTGTATTGAGGCTCACTTGGATGGTGGGGCACTTGTAAAATTTATTTTCCCAGCAGGAGTTTTCCTTTGAACTTCCTTGCTCCCACTGTGCCTGGTGGCTGGTGAATATGCTGTGGGCCTGGCTGGGGCAGTTGGGAGCATTGGATGGAGCAGTTCTGCAGGCCAGAAGGTGATGGTGCCTTTCCCATCCTGAATTCAGGTCTTGTCAGGCCTAACAGTTTGTTTTGTTTTGTTTTGTTTTGTTTTGTTTTGTTTTGTTTTGTTTTGTTTTGTTTTTAAGACAGAGGGAGGACTGGGAGATCACAGTCACAGGCTGGGTCAGGGACAGGATTTAAAAATAATGAGGGGCTGGGAAAGGACCCTGAGCCTCAGGAAGAGCTGGGGAAGGCACAGAAGATGTGGCCCTGTTACAGGGAAATGAGGTCAGGTAGCTTAAAAATGGATGATGAGAAGAGGAGGAGCAAAGGAGCCCACAGGGACCAGGCATGGGTGTGGCAGGCACATTCTCTCTCTCAGAATTTTTTCATAGAGTTGCACAGAGAGAAGAAAGAGAAAACAATTTCTATTTCTGCTCCTTGTTTTTCCCATGTGGAATGTGTTTGGAGAATTGTTTACCTGGGGTGAGTGCTTGGTTGGATTCTGGTGAGGATTGTTTGAGCCTGATGGCCAATCCAACCCACCTGGGGCTGGATTCTTGAGGGAGGGTCACAAGTTATGAGGGCATTAGATATGGTAGTTAGAAAAAGTAGATTTGTAGTTTTAGTATCTCCTTTAAATAGTATGTTAATGTATTCTAGTATAGTTATAATAAATAATTCAGAATCATTCAGCCTTCTGAACTGGAGTCAGACATCATCGTTCCTTCCCACCGGGTTCACCTGCATTTACAATACATGGGTGCTTGTGCACTGCAGGGGTGAGGGGCTGAGGGAAGCTCTGAGAGGGCAGCAGCAGCCCAGACAGGTTGGTGCACAGGAATAAGGCTGTTTGGGAAAGGCAGGAGGTCCCTGCTTAGTCACCTTGGAGCTGAGTGGGAAGCAACCAGCTTGGGCAGCATGTTCTGAGGGCAAGGAGGACACAGCTGGCTGCAGCAGCCTCTGGTGCTGTGGCTGCAGCTCTTGAAAGCAGTCCTGCTGTGACAGGCATCAGGCATGTCCGAGCCAGAGCTGCCCAGATACTCAGCCCTCTGATTTTAGTCCAAGCCTAGTCTCCCTCAGGTTGTCTAAAGCACCTTATTTCTTCCAAAAATTTGCTTTTACTCTTCAGTTTCTGCAGGAAAATCACTGGATCCCAGCCTACCCTAGCTCCTGACCCAACTTTGGAGACACCTGGGAAAACCACCCTGGATGAGGTGGCCTCAAAGTGCACTAGGAGCAGGTACCTCTGTGCTAATTCACACAAGGGATCCTCCCACCCTGCCCCTTAAACAACCCTGAAAGTGCTGCAAGTATCTTCTTGGGGTGTTTTGCATTTGTCATGTGCCCTGTAGTGTTTTGGCAGGGGCTGTGGGCTGAGGGGATAGAGCAGATGGATCTCCCAGCACTAGCCCAGGTTGCCACCCACGAGTGGCAAATGCCCCAGGACTGGTGGCCAGAGCTGCGGTGGTGGCTGTGTCGGCAGCAGAACCTTCAGAGGCCAAGGTTGGCTCTCTGCAGCCGTGGGCTCTGCTGGCACTGCCTGTCCCACACTTGCAAGCCATAGGAGAGACAGGCTGAGGGGAGAGGGCTGTTCCTGGGGCAGTGACCTTCTCTGGGAGCCCTGGTTAGTGAGAATTTTAGACTTTGTGTGTTGAAAGGCACTGACCCCCAAGAGAACACTGCATTTGACCTGAGGCTGTGGAGAAGCTTCCGAAGTGGAATGATAGAACGGGATTGGGGGTGTGGAGTTTGAATTGAAGAGTGTAACATCACGGGGTGGAAAACTTAGAGATTAAGGTTTTGGAATATAGTAATGTATATAAAACAAGATGGAGGTTTTAGGGCAGAGGCTGGTACTTCTTCACCTTCTTCTCCATGGGTTTGGGTGGTGTTGTGTAATTGTACAGAAAAGTCGATGTTGTAGGACATGAGGGATTAGTTACTGGGTTGAAAGTGAAAGTAATTTAGGTGTCATTTCTTAACTGGATAGTTTTAAAGACCTTGTACTGATAGATATGGGGTCATTTTTGTAGCTTGTTAGTGAAATACTGCAGAACTCACTGTTTGTGGGACTGTAACATAGATACGAAAAAAAAATAAACATCTGAGTCTGAACATGAAAAATCATCTCGAGCACTTTCAATCCTGACCCCGACAGAGTCAGAAAAGAAGTCAAGAACCAGCACACCTTCCATGCCATGAGAAGTCACTTGGAAAACAACCTGATCTCAAAATCCCTGGAGTGGGGGTCTTGACTATGGCACTAGTGATGATGTCAACACAATTTAATAATAACCACAACCATGTGCCAATGATGTTTCAACAACAAATGTTTCAAATCTCTTCTGGCAGAAAGAACATTCATATCCTGCACAGCCAACACCCCCATTGCAAATTAATATTTAAATTAATATTTACAAAAACTCCTACTGGGTACTGGGAGGGCCACACATGAAGAACTGTGCCCAGTTTTGGGGTGCCCAGTGTAAGGAGGATGAGAGGAATGAGACAGGTTCAGTGGAGGGCTAGTGGCTGAGTCAGGGCCCCAGGGCATTTGCCCCATGAGTAGAGGTGGAAGCAGCAGGGTTGGTCTCACTTAGCAGAGAAGGGGCTGAGAGAAGAACTGCCAGGGACCAGCAACCAAAGATGATGGAGCCAAGCCCTTCAGGGTGGTTCCAGGTGATCAAACAAGGAGTAATGGCCACAAATTGCCTTCTAGGAGTTTTAGGTTGGACTTGAGAAAAAGATTTTCCCCAGGAAGAACAGCCCCAGGCTACCAGCGAGAGGGCAATCTCTGTGCTTGGATAGACAAAGCCAGAACTGCCCCCTGAGTATTTGGGATAGCCCTGCTCCAAGAAGGAGACTCCCAGAAGCTGCTCCCAGCTAACATTTCTGTGATGAAAGGGCTGTGTAAGACTAGGACTGAAGTTAAGGATTAAGGGATAAGGTCAGCTTTGCAGTGGTTCAGCCCAACTCAGAATGCTCTTACAAGCTTCAGCTGTGCTCCCTGCACCAAACACACCTTCCCTAAATTCACTGGCTCTCCCAGGGTCTGGTCTCAACTGTGCCCATACTCAACAAAACAGCAGAATTCCAAAGTCGTGTGATTTTTAGGGAACACAGGAGCACAGACCTGGTGTGGGTATAGCTCCTTTACAAGAAAAGCACAATCGCAGCCTCAGCTTCTTCCCAGAGCTGAATTGTTAAAGTCTTTAAAACAGTTCTACCCTGTCACAATTATTCTCCATTTGGGTAAAACAGCCCAACTTGCACTTTGACAGCCCAGAGTGTCCTCTGTGCTTGCTGGCAGGTCCTTTCCCCACTGTGGTCCACAGTGCAGAGGACAGAGATTCTTTGGGTGGATATTTTCCAATGTTCCTTGAAATATGCATTGGCTCTGGTGGCCTTTTCATCACAATGCACACATGGGGAGCTGTAATTTCAACATCCTCTACTAAGACAGTGTTTCTTCCTTGAAAACTGCCCTCCCCTTCTTTCCACTGTAAGTGACAGTAATATTTGAATAAATTGGAAAAGAAAAGGAAGAAGGAACAGAACATCCTTGACAAAGGAACTAATGACTCAAATGCTGGGAAGCCTGGGCTCCCCAAGGGACTGTGCAGCTAGCAGCATTGATTTTTAATGACTTACAGAGATTGGAGATTTGGAAGATCTCTCAGTGCCTCTGCAGGGATGCGGCTCAGCTGATTGTTCTGCAACATCCTATAATTAGAAAAAATAAAACTTTGTTAAAAACCCAACAACAACAGCCTGACACGAAATGGAGGATGTTGCTGCTTGTTTCTGAAGTTGTTTTGGGCGCTTGCTGGAAAGCACCACATTGGCCATCCAGGGCTCTTAAACAAGCTTAAGGTGGCTGGCAGGTGAGCTGCAGCCCAGTCTGGCCCAGGAGGTGCAGCAGAAGGGCCAAGGGGTGAGTCTGGTGCTGCAATGGGAGGATGTTACCACAGAGGGGCCTCTGCCCTGCAGATGTGCATGTTACCCTAGGCTGACACGAGTGCTCTGAGCCAGGCTGTCCCACATTTTTCCTGGAGTCAGGCCTCCTTTGCTCGTGTGTATCAGTGGTTCCTTCCAGAGGGGATGGAAACCAGCCCTGGGCAGCTTTCCTACCCCGCTGTGGGCAGCTGCAGGAACAGAGCAGGAGGAGCTGCTCACAGCTGTTTGCTCAGGGACTCCACAGCCTTGGCACAGCTGGCAGCAGGAACTGGAACTGCTGTGGAAAAACCAAACCAGAGACTCCAGAGAGAGCAGGTGCCTGGTGCTGTTGGGCTGAACAGGCAGGACCCAGGAGGAGCCCTCAATGATGGAAGTGAGTGTAGGGCATAGAGAAAGGCCGTGGCCATGGAGACACCTACACAGCTGTTGGGAAAGGACGAGACAAAGGTGACAGTGCACCCAGGGGTGGGTGTCTAAATAGCTCTAGAGATGGAGACAGAGTGAGAGCCACACTCCAAGGGCTGTTTCAGACCTGCTCAGACACAATCCTCTCTCACTGACCTACTGGAGCAGCACACAACTGAGTTTACTGCTGTCATCATCTCAGCACCTTTGCAAAGGCTGTTTTTGACTCTGGACACGCCTCTGTCCCGAACCTACTTGTTCTTTCCAGAACTGGGACATCACTGGCACATGCTCCCCTGGATAACAGACACATCCCAGCAAGGTAGCTGGGCCAGGGGAAGTACCTAAAAAAGGAAGGTTTTACATATCTGAGGTCGCTCTTTACAAAACCTTCTTAGAGAGATTGGAGATGGCATGAAAAAGGAAATGGTGCTTAGGGTCCTGTCACAATTTCCTGCCAGTGTCAAAGGAGCAGGGCATGGCCTCAATGGTGAGGGGCAGCCCAAAGAACATGGACGTAGGCAAGAACCTCCCCATTGCAGTGACTGCAGCCTTACTGCCAAGGATTCAGAGGTCTGACATGGAAGGGAAGTTGGAAAGAGACAACCTTTAAAAATGGAAAGCTATAGGGCATAAAACTCTTCGACTTCTGGAAGAAAATGGGGACTTACCAGTAAATTATTTGTATGAACACAGAAGAAGGGCAAGGAAACGAGGAACTGTCAGTGGTAGCTAGTGAAAAATGAGTTGTGCCAATTTTTTTTTCTATACAGGGTAAAAGACCATAAGAGTGGAGAAGAAAGAATAGACACCAGCTACCAGGACTTAAGCTTTCCTTTAGTAAAATGTCACATTTTGGCATTCAGTGCAGAGGAGAAGTGTTTGGTACAACAGGGCAGCAGAGAGGCCACACTTAATAAATGGTTCCCTTCCAGATGAAGAACATGATTAAGGATCGACAGCATCACACCTGGCATTTCTGCCAACAACTTGCACATATGAGGAGGGGTGTGGAGAGAAGTTGATGTGGAAGAGCAGTTGGGAAATGCAGAATTCCACAGGGAAATGGAGGGAATGGCTTGACAGATGAACAGGGGTAAAAGGCTGCACAGATACATCTGGGCATTGGCTTACAGCCCTGCCTGGGCTAGTGAGGATCACAGGGGAGCCAGGGCAGGGCAGAAGTGTTCTTGGGAGAGAGCAGAGACCCTGGGGGTGAGTACAGGGGGTGTGAGGAGCTGCATGACACCAGCTGTGATGCTTCTGCGCCTCTTGATGGACAAACTTTGGCCAGGCCACACCATCCCACCTGGGACCTGCCCTGCAGGACACGAGGCAGCAGCAGAGCAGCCAGATGACAACAGGCAGAAAGATGAGGAAATGCCAAATCCTCGCCTGTGGGGAGCCTAGAATAGGAATTGCAGGGCTGCTAGAAGAGTGGGATTCATGTGGCTCCCCCACCCATGTCCTCCTCCTGCAGCTCCTGTGCACAGCTGGTCCCTGGGCAGCACAGGGGTCCCGGTGCTCACAAGGGCCACTCCAAGCCTCTGGCACTCTGACAGTTCCAGCTGCCTGCCCCCTCAGCTCCTCTGTTGTGCCCCCTCACAGCACCCTGCCCCTCTCATCTCCTCCCTGCCTGGGCATCTCCTCCCCTCCTGCTGGCCGTGCTCACGGGGCAGGGAGCACCGAGCACCTCTGGGTGCCTCACTGCTGCACCCAGAGCCCCTTCCCATGGGGGACACGCTGCGGGGCTGCTGGCACCCCTCTGGGATGGGTGGCACCCACACAGGACGTGTGGCTGGTGGGAATGAGCCCTGGATGTCCATAATCATGGGCTGTGCTTCTCCTTCCGTGCTGTGCAAGGGCCGTGGAAGCCCCGGTGATGGATCCCATGGGTGTTCTCTGCAGCCACTGGGATGGAAAACCTCATCCAGGTGGGCACCTGTCCCACAGGGACCAGCACAACCTCTGGGGCTCCTGCTCCTGCACTGGGATTTGTTCTCCAGCCAAGATGTGCTGGGGAGATAAAACCCTGGTCCTGCAGCCCAGTGAAGTGGAATAATAATTAATGTCTGTGAAAAATCAAGGAGATGTAGGGCTGAACACAGAGATATGCAGAGTGGGGCTTCAGAAAGCGCTTTTAGGTTTTTGGTGAGACAAACATTGAATCTCAGTGGCTTTCTGAAATCTGAGCCTGGTGTTTAGTGTTGGTCCTTGGAAGCATCTGAAGTCAGCACTAAAGCAAAGCCCATTGTCACACTTCTGCTGAATCCTGCTGCCTGCCATTTATTACAAGTCCCTTCTTCAACCAGTAAAACAGACTGAGAGACTTTCCAGACCACCATCAGCATGGACTGGTTCCAAAATGAAGCCATTTTGGTGTAGACAAACAATATTTAAGGAAGATGCTTTGAAGACCTCGAAAACCACTGGAGTGGTGGACAATGCTGTTTTTCACAGCAGCAGGGCAGCTGGAGAAGTTTTCAGATGCTGGGACTGGGACAAGAACCAGTGCTTCTTCACACTGCACATAATGAATCCAGTAACTCATCATCAGAGCATGACACAGAGAAACCAAAACCAATTCCAAACAGAGTTTGATAATATTCTAGGGACAGGGCCACCCTGGTATTAACCAAGAAATTCTTCATTCAGCCTCAAGCTCAGGAAAGCTCCAGCTTTTCTTACAGGGAGCCCAGGTTTTAGCAGGAGAAGACATGCTGTGTTTATCCCCGGATGTCCCAGGATGGCTTCTCTTACAGTCTGGTATTAAGGACAGCTCCCATCAGGCTGGCTCACTGCACTCAATCCTTACACATCACGTTAAACCACCCTTGCATATTACATTTTTTTCATAAACAACATAAAACATGATTTTGGGAAGAGCTTAAATAATTGTATCAAAACCAGTGGATGATCCTACACACCTGCAGGATCACACCTCCTCTCTGTGGCACCTGGGGCTGCTCCATACCAGGGTGCCTGGGCAGTGCTATAACAGGAGGATGGCAAAAGGGTTCAGAGGACACAGGGCATCTGAAAAGCTGGACAGGGCTACCGGCTCCATCTCTAAGTTGTGACGTTTTGCCCTTTGGGGTGCTGCTCTTGCATAAGAAGAGGGAAGACAATGCTGCAGCTCACTGAGGAGAGCACCTGCAGCAGGAAGCTTGGCTCCAAGGATGGCCAATTTATTCTGCTTTAAGAGGTCACTGCATGATTTATGGCATCAGCATTGAAAAGAGGGAGCAACTCTGCAAACGTGACTCATGCTCCTAAAAGCCTGGGGCAGACACTGTCCCCTCCCCATGCTCCTGCTCCCCCAGGGCAGGAAGCTGCTTTCCAGGCTGTGAGCAGGGATGGTGAGCCCGGGTTCTGCTGGACCCCAGCCTGCTGCAGGGGGACTGGCTGAGGCACAGACAGTCCGTGAGGCTGGACCTCAGTCCACAAAACCACAGCGACCCTGAGATCCCAGATCACACTGGCCTCAGCCTTTGTCAGCATCTCTCTATTCCTGCCTCTCCATCAGTTCCTGCCTTCCTACAAAATCCCTGGATTTCCCTGGTTTTCCTAGAGCAAGGTGCTACTTCACAGCAGCTTGGAGATAGCCTTAGTCAGAGCTCAAATTCTTGCGCCCATGGAGCAATCCTGGTCTAGTTGATGAGATTTCTCAGTTGCTGAGTCTAATTTTCTTAGAATTTATTCAGGGTGGGGAGGCCCTGGCACAGGGTGCCCAGAGAAGCTGTGGCTGCCCCATCCCTGGAAGAGTCCAAGGCCAGGTTTGGGGCTTGGAACAACCTGGGCTAGTGGAAGATGTCCCTACCCATGGCAGGGGGAGGAATGGGATGGGCCTTAAGCTTGTTTCAAATCCCAACCATTTTGTCATTCTATGACCTTGCTGGTTGATAAGCCAACCTCTGGACAAGCTGAGGACACTGATGAACATGACAAGCAAAGACTGCTCAGAGCAGCAGTGACTCAAGCCCAGGTGTGGATGGAGCACTGTCACCTTGCTTGGCACTCTTCAGGTGGTACTGGGGCAGACAGACACTCCACCTGCTACCCACAGCAGGCTGGCTGGAACCAGAATAAATCACAGCTCCTCAGAGGTTGGGTTTAATTTTCAGAAGTAGGAGGATTGTTCGTTGGCAGGGACCACACCTGAACGACCAGAAAAATGTTGGGATCGGGTCCCATCACACCAGGATCCTTGCACAAGAGAGCCTCAGCAGACACACAGCAGGCCTGTGCATGATCAAATGTCCCCATCCTGGGAGGCTGAAGTGACTCAGCCAGCACAGTCAAAGGGCTGTTATTGCTGGAGGCAACTGTGCCTGGAGCCCATGCATGGGGATTAAAGACATTCCAACCTCTGCACGTTCCTTTTCCCTCCCCATGGGAGCGTCTCTTGGATGTGGCACACCATTCCCTTTGTCTCAAAGCCATTTCTGTGCTGCACAAGCTCAGGGCTGGCCAAGAGGTAGGGTCTGTCTAGGGATTTCTGAAGTGTCCCAGGCCACCTCCAAACTGCCATCCTGGGGCAATGTTACTTTTTTGGTGATTTCTTTGATGTGTGCTCACATGCCAGGCAAGTCAACACCTGTCCTGGGCCACAGGAGGCTCTGTGGTCACTGCTCAGGAGGAAAAGAAGAGGGGATGGTGAGGTGGCCATTGGGCAGGGCGCAGCCAGGGGATGTGGCATGTGCTGAGCAAGGCCACTCCTGCCAGGCTCTGTCCAGCCTACCTGTTGGTGGTGATGAACCATGGGCAGGGCAGGGGCAGTGTGTGCTGGGAGGGGGTTCAGGCAGGGCTCAGTCCACACCCCAGGCTGTGCTGGGCAGAGCAGAGCTGGGCAGTGCTGGGCAGTGCTGGGCAGTGCTGGGGCTGTGTTGGGCAGTGCTGAGCAGTGCTGGGCAGTGCTGGGTTGTGCTGGGCAGTGCTGAGCAGTGCTGGGCAGAGCAGAGCAGAGCTGGGCAGAGCTGGGCAGTGAAGGGCAGTGTTGGGCAGAGCTGGGCAATGCTGGGCAGTGCTGGGCAGTGCTGGGCAGTGCTGGGCAGTGCAGGGCAGTGCTGGGCAGTTCAGGGCAGTGCTGGGCAGTGCTGTGCAGTGCTGGGCAGTGCAGGGCAGTGCTGGGCAGTGCTGGGCAGTGATGGGGCAGTGCTCACACCCCAGGGTGTGCAAGGCAGTGAAGGGCAGTGCTGGGCTGTGCTGGGCAGAGCAGGACAGTGCAGGGTAGTGCTGGGCAGTGCAGGGCAGTGCTGGGCAGTGATGGGGCAGTGCAGGGTAATGCTGTGCAGTGCTGGGCAGAGCAGAGCAGTGCAGGGCAGTGCTGAGTAGTGCTGGGCAGTGCTGGGCAGTGCAGGGCAGTGCTGAGCAGTGCTGGGCAGTGATGGGGCTGTGTTGGGCAGTGCTGGGCAGTGCTCCCACCCCAGGCTGTGCAGGCAGGCTGGGCAGCACCATGTCTGCACGCTCACACAGGCTGATTGGGGCTTGCTGAGGAATGGAGTGGCAGGGTGGGTGGGCCTGCTGCGGGTGCAGGGTCTGCAGCCAAGAGGATGCACCCAGGCATTTTGCCCTCCACGTTTTGGGGTGAGGTTGTGGTTGTACTTGGAGTCTTTCCCTGTGGAGTTTGGTGTGGGATTCCTTCTTGGCTAGAAAGCCGTGCCGCTGCTGCAGCATGTTCAGCCAGGAGTCAGATGGAGGGCACTCCTGGCTGTGCAGGGCAGCATTTGGTGAGGGAATCCTGTGCAAGGGTGGGATGTCTGTGGCAGCACAAGTCAGCCCCATGGCCAGCTGGGATGGGACCTTCCTGGTTGATGGGGCTCCAGTCAGGACACTTGGAGGTGAGAATCATCCAGGCAGCTCTTGAGGAAGTCTGGAAGGATGGAAAAGTTTCCAGTTTTCCAGATACTCTCATTAAGCAGCATATTATGCCACACTGGAAAGCTCCAAGGCTGGGAGAGCATGGACCAAGGAGTTAATTTTGCAAGGGAAGGAGCTGCCAGAGGGGTCAAAACATCCTGTGGGGTGGCTTGCAATGATCCTGGCAATGAAGCTTGCACTGAGGAGCATCAGCTCTGTGGAGAGGATGTGGGTGCACTGTGCTGCAGAACAGCCCCCAGGAGAGGTGCACTCCCAAAGTCTCTGCACAGGGATGGACCTGCCAGTGGAGAAAACCTCTGAGCACCAGCTACTGCTGCTGAGCACCCACCCTGTCAGTCTGCCCTTGTCTGAGGGGGCTGAGGAGGCCACATCTCCCCTTGCCCGACTCCAGGCTCCTTGCATAGCCCAGCAGATCTGTGGCACCATGTTCTGTTGTAGTGGGGCAGCTTGGCTCTTCCCCTGCTCTCTTCCAAGGCTCCACACACCTGCTTCCCTGGGTGTACCCCTGCATGGTTTCTGCACAGGCCTATCTTCATGGCCACTTTCCAGGTGGTTTTTGTGCAGTGAAGCAGCCAGAGGAGGCAGAGCCAAGAATCTGGTCCAGGTTCCAGTACCTCTGGGATTCACTCCGAGGGCAGGGAGAGACCATCTGCACAGGCGGGTTGGTGGAGGAATTCCCAGGGTGTTTCCCATCCTTTTTTAAACATAAACTGATTCTCTGGAAAGACTGGGAAAGCACCAGGCCCCTTGACAGGCCAAGAAGCATGCGAGAGTTTACTTGTGCACAATTGCAGTTAGCCCTAGGGCTCTAGCACACTAAAATTAAACTAGGAAAATTGTTTGCATCCCCAGATATCAGCCTGCCTCCTCAGGGGACCCCCTGTCACCAGAGGTAAGATCTTTAACCCTGCTGTGAGTCAGCTCCTGAGTACCCCAGGTTTCAGCTGGTCATGGCTGGGGCAGCCATTCCCAACCACAGGCACGTCTGTCACTTGTCAAACCTCAGCCAGCCTGTGACACAGCACCCATATCTATAAACACACCCTCAGTATCCCTGTCGCCATCTGCTCCAGAACCTGCTGCTCCTTGTCTCCATGTATGGAGGTTGTGCATTTCCTTACTTATTGCAGCAGCCTGTTCTTGAAGGTTTGTGTCTACTGTAAATATAACGTGTCCCTCCTCATTCCCCTCTCCCCCAGGTTAAGTGACCTCGGTTGACTCATTGTTCATCACCAGACCCCCAGTCCTTCTCACTGGGCTGCAGGACCAGGGTTTTATCTCCCCACCACACCTTGGCTGGAGAACAAATCCCAGTGCAGGAGCAGGAGCCCCAGAGGTTGTGCTGGTCCCTGTGGGACAGGTGCCCACCTGGATGAGGTTTTCCATCCCAGTGGCTGCAGAGAACACCCACGGGATCCATCACCGGGGTTCCACGGCCCTTGCACAGCACGGAAGGAGAAGCACAGCCCATGATTATGGACATCCAGGGCTCATTCCCACCAGCCACACGTCCTGTGTGGGTGCCACCCATCCCAGAGGGGTGCCAGCAGCCCCGCAGCGTGTCCCCCATGGGAAGGGGCTCTGGGTGCAGCAGCGAGGCACCCAGAGGTGCTCGGTGCTCCCTGCCCCGTGAGCACGGCCAGCAGGAGGGGAGGAGATGCCCAGGCAGGGAGGAGATGAGAGGGGCAGGGTGCTGTGAGGGGGCACAACAGAGGAGCTGAGGGGGCAGGCAGCTGGGACTGTCAGAGTGCCAGAGGCTTGGAGTGGCCCTTGTGAGCACCGGGACCCCTGTGCTGCCCAGGGACCAGCTGTGCACAGGAGCTGCAGGAGGAGGACATGGGTGGGGGAGCCACATGAATCCCACTCTTCTAGCAGCCCTGCAATTCCTATTCTAGGCTCCCCACAGGCGAGGATTTGGCATTTCCTCATCTTTCTGCCTGTTGTCATCTGGCTGCTCTGCTGCTGCCTCGTGTCCTGCAGGGCAGGTCCCAGGTGGGATGGTGTGGCCTGGCCAAAGCTTGTCCATCACCAAGAGGAGCAGAAGCATCACAGCTGGTGTCTCAGTGCAGGTGGGTTCCAGCCCAGCAGCCCTTTGCTGGCCAACACCCCCACGGAAGTTCAGTGTAAAGCCTGAAGGGTGATTTGCCCTCTCTGAGTCCTCTTCTGCCTTGATTTTCAGCAGAGCCAGAATGATTAATTATAATCTCAATGCTTTGCCTCTTAGTAAAGTGAGGAGACAGGACTTTCCTCCATGCTCCTGTCTTTTACTTCCTGACATCCCACATCTCTCTGATGTTTCCTGTCTCATGGGGTCTTCAGATTCCCATCTCCAGATACCCTCTGGAGAGGGGAATATCTGTGTGTTTTTCGTGGCGATTAGAGTCCACTATCTGTGTGGTTTTGATGGAGATTAAAGTGCAAAGAAAAGCACATGAGTGCAGGAATGGTTACACTGACCCTAAGGGAATTGGTCTGGTTGGGGAGCAGTGCAATGAGCACCTCACGCCCCATGACATGCTGTCCTCTCCCAGTGCACAGGAGATGGACAGGACTTGGACATAACTGCAGCCCACAGGACATGGGTATATCTGGGGCCAGTCTGCTGTTCCCCAGTTCCCTGGTGCTCCCCAGTTCCCTGGCACACTTCCGTGGACTGCATGAGGCACCAATTTACACCAATGTACCCTTATCTGTAGTACCCACAGTGTCCATAACAACAGCATCCTATAAATCACTTCACGTCCCCAGCAGCCCCAAATTCCTCACAGTCTTTTAGGTTGAAATGTATATTTGCAGTGTCAGAGTTCCAGGGTACAGGGAGATCTTGGAGCCAGCTCAGCAGTGGATTCTGGCCCTCAGCAAGCTTGGATGGGGTACAGAGAAGTGAAGCAAAGGGAAGAGGGAACTCAGCTGTGGCTGGGGAAGAGGCTGAAGGTTTTTGGTCACTCTCAGGGCACAAGGAGCAGGGTGATCCATCACCATGGTCTCTTTCCAGGCTCTGCTCTCCAAACCTGGCCAAAACCAGACTGAGGGAATGCACTTGTTCCCTCTGATTCCTGGAGAAATGGGGCAGATCCTGCTGAGCTCTTGCAGAGCCACCAGCCCCAACCAGGTCACTGCTGCAGCCATCTGAGGGACCTTACTCACAACCTGAAGGAGATACAGGGTGGCCTTCACCTGCTTTCTTCAGTATCTTGTGGTTTTCCTCAGTCTTTTCTTAGTAGAGAAATGAGTGAGTCCCACCCTTGCCAAGAGCCCTTCCAATGTGATTAAGCTCAGTCTTCCTAAGATATGTCCTGGCAACATTTCTAGACCTGTTCCAGCAATTCCCAGGGACCACTCTATGTCCATCGTGTCCCTCACTGCTGCCCTTACTCTTACAGTGACAGAGGAGCAGGTGGGGGTCAATGACTGCATTTCCTGGAGGGTGCAGGGATCTGCCACTGCATTCCCCCAAAGACCTCACTGCAGTGGAGCCCCGTGGAGCCCACAGAAACACTGCAGAAGCTAATCAGAGCATCTCCTGTAGTGAGAGCACATGGCAGTACATTCCACTGCAGACAGGCCAGGAGAACTGTCAGAGTCTTTGGAAAGTGAAATGCTTCCAGTGACATGGGGGCTGGCAGTGCCCCTGCTTTTAGCAAGCAGGAACTTTGTTAAATAAGAGGTTCATGTGTGGACCAGTCACTGTGAGCATCCACCCTTCTCCCCCTGTGGCTGGGCTAATGGGCACACCCCCCTGGGAAAGGTTTGGGGTCAGGTACGTGCCAGAGAACAACAGGATCATTAAGACTGGACGAGATCATTGAGTCCCATCATTAACCTAGCACTGCCAGCTCCACCTTTGAACCCAGCCCCTAAGCAGGCACATGGTTTAGCTCCAGGCAGGGCTGCAGCCAGAGGGACATGACGGCCCAGATGTCACCCTGTGTCACCGGCACAGCCTGGCTGGGAGCCAGGCAGCTCATCCTGCAGCATGAGGACACCGACCTGGGCTCTCACAAGACAGCCTGCAGCAAGCTTCCCAGTGCAACCATTTCCAGATGGAAATGCCCCGATCCTTCCCGCCCCTGGTCACTGGTGAGTGTGGCCCTGCCACTGCTGCCCGTGGCCGTGGCGGAGCCCTGTCCTGGGCTGGGAGACAGAGCTCACCCTCCCTCCCCACCGAGCTGCAGGCCCGGAAGGGAGGCATTGCTCCAGGTACGCTGCATTCATCCTTACCCGGGCCTGACACAAACAGAATTGATCAAAAGCACCTTGAAAAGCTCCCGTCCCCAGAGCAGAAGGCTCCTCTTGTTGAAATTGGGTGGGAGAGCTGCGGTTTTTCCTCAGTTCCTTTGATTTGTTGCCTAATGCAGGGGATGGATAAATCTCTAAGCCCTGAGATTTAGGGCAGGATTCATACTTTACATCTTCAGAAGACGTAGTAAACAGCCTTATACTCTCTAATCCTGGGAGCAGGTTTGTACCTGCTCTCTCTGCATAAACTGGACCAGCTACAACAATTTCACATTGTGGCTGAGTTCAAAACATCCCCTTGGGGATGAAATGTTTATTGCAGAAGATTTTTAAGATGGTTCCTGAGGGAGAAAGGGACTCCCACCTCAACATCCTGCACAGACCCTGAGGACTGTCTCACAGACACAAGAAGCAGAGTGACTCCATGAGCACTGTGTGAGGTGTCCGTGAAGGTGCCACAGCAGAGACAGCTCAGCTGAGTGTGGCTTCTGAAGTTTCCAGAGGAGCTTTGTCTCTCAGACCTTCCCCACTGGCCGGCCTGCAATGACCTTTATTGAGCAGGGTTAGCAGATCCCTGATGGCTGCAGTGCTCCTGGGTCCAGCTGCCTCCATCGGCCCTGGGGGCAGGCTGGGATCCCTGAGGTCACCCTGTCCAAGGATCCCACCTTTCCAAGGATTCCACCTTTCCCAGGTCACTCCAGAGCCTTGCAGAGGCCTCCTGGGCCATGAGGGGGGTTGTAGTGAGGACAATTGAGCTGGACAGAGCACAGGCCCTTTGCCCAGCACCTCCCAGAATGTGGTACCTGGGCCTTTGGGTTGCTCCAACCCAGCCCCGACACAGCAGCGGAGCAGAGGGGGCTGGTTTGGGGTCTAGACTCCACATCTGGGGTGGTGGTGTTCCACTTCAGGGGGTTTGGCGAGTTTTATGCAAAATGTGAACCTCTGCAGATTCTCCCAGGGCACATTGTCACACCGTGCCCTGGGGGCACCTGCTCAGTCTGTGGGGTGGGACACAGTCCCCAGTCACCACAGGGTGTGTTTGCCAGGGTGGGTTTAACATCTCACCCCACACCTTAAAGCTTTCCATCCCCTCAGGATGGCTGCAAGCCCCTGCTCATGGCCAGTGCCAGGGGCTGGGGAGAGGCAGGGACGGGAATTGATCTGCAGAGAGGAGCAAGTTACTTACAGAATCTTCAGGCTGTAGAGGCCAGAGAAAGCTTCCCCTGGGATCCTGGAGATCTGGTTTCCAGAGAGGCGTCTGCAGTGAAAAGAAGAGCCAGTCATGTGTCTACATCCCTGTGATGACAGTCCCCTGTCTGCAGAGGCTTAACAACTCCTCCATCCTGCCACTGTCCTCTGCAGAGGAGGCTGCAGCACCTGCAAGCTGAGCCACAATCCTGGGCTTGGGCAGCCTCTGCAATCATCCCCTCGCCCAGCCCGAGGAACTGGCAAAGAAAATCACAGCTCCTGCCAGACCTGAACCCAGCATTTTCAGCACCCAGAGACAGCTCATGGCTTAAAACTGTTTCCTGGATAGACACAGAGGTCCCCAGCACAGAAATCACAGCACAGGTAGTGACCAGCCTACAGACCCTGCTCTGTGCCAGACCTTGGCAGAGAGAGTGGAGCAGGGGAGAGCTGTTTCTGCTCTAGGGACAGGGAGGACTGTCCCTAAATCCTGGCTGATGAATGAGGGCCGAGGGATGGGAGAGGGAGATGAAGCAAAGGGCAGCATCACAATGGAAAATGGGACATATATGGGACACAGAGCAAAGAGCAGGAGAGAACATTCAGAACTTACTCAAAGAATTTATTGAAGGAAACCCATGGGTTTCCCATTGTACAGCATCACCTGATCTTAGAACTCAAAATTTAACAAGGCCCAGAGCAGGCTGGGGAATTAAAAGGCATTTGCACTTTTCACTCACATTAGAAACTGCATCACTGTTATCATTAGGACTGTGGTGGGGGCATGGGGTTGAGCCAGGACTGAAGTCCAGGACTCCTGAATCTAGGCTTGGCCTAGAGAAGAGGCGACTTTTCTCTTTCTCCTCCTGTTTCACCTATGAGGACAAACATGGAGGAAGTCCCAGCACCCATCAGCCAGAAATTATAAAGACAGGTTCAACATCCTGATTAAGACCCTACATTGCTACTAAAATTGGGCAACAAACTGGTCTACTTGCCTTGGAGTGGAATATTGCATCTCCAAAACAGAGAAAGTTAACATAATTTCTGACCAAGCTCATCTTCACTCTCACAGAAAGTCCAAACCAGGCCCAAGAGCTTGGGCACAGATTTATTAAACTTTGGCAAAGCTGGTTTCTTTTTAGGCATGTTGTTGGGGAAGGAGTCAGGTGTGGAGGCTGAGCAGTGCAGTGCTGGTGGAAGCAGAGTGCAGGGGAGCCAGGGCTCTGCAGAGGTCACCGAGGGGACCGAGGTGTTTTGGGCAGCCGTGCTCACCTGTGGCAGAGCCAGCGTGTGTGGGTGCCTGAGCTCTCCCTCCCCGTCTCTCCCCTCGGGAATCTGGAGAAAATCGCTCCCATAATTAGGCCTCTGACAGCATAAACAGCACAGGGTCGTCTCTTTAATGTGTGTGAGCAGGTTGTAACCTGCCTCCTGCAGCACATGATCTGCCTGGCAGGCTGGGCTATTTGTCACTTAGGGGCTGTGATTTGGGGTAATTGCTCCTTTTGATTGCTGATTTCCACATGGGAGGGAGTGTTGTCCGGGAGGCTGGAGTGCTTGCCTGGAGGGGAGGTGTTCCTGCACGGCATCCTCAGCCTGCTCCCTGCATCCTCCTACTTGGCTCTGTCTGTCCTCACCTCCCCGCAGCTCAGGGCTGCTGGCAGCTCACACCTACTGCGGGCTAAATGTGCCTTTTCTGGCAGCTCCGTGCCTCTCTGTTCACTTTCCTGGGTGTGTTTGAGTGTTCGCCAGGTCCCTAAATGGATCTGGGACCTCCAGGATTAGCAGGAGAGGAATGTGACGCTTAAACGCAGCCCAGGCTGGGGCTGCTGGCCTCAGAAGGGTGGTGGGGAGCCACCATCCCACAGATGCTGGTGGGACACATGCAGAGCCAGCTTGTGGCATCTCAGCACTGTGTGTAACACAGGACATAAGGGAGGAGATAACTCTGTGGTAGATGCCCTGGTTTCAGTGAGTCCTGCCTCAGGTGAATTTGGAGGCCCAAAGCATCCCCCAGGTAAGGCCCCATGCCTCACCGTTGCTGCAAATGTTTCTGGCCTTGGCCATGTTGCACCTGCAGACTGTGCCTTCTCCCTGGCTCGACTCTGGGCTCTGGCTCTTCTCTCCACAGCTTTACCTCCTCCCTGCCACCAAGGCAGCCCAGATCCTCTCCCTAGGGTTAGGGGTTCATGCCAAGCCAGGCGCAGGCACAAAGGGAAGCACCAACCACAACCACTTCTCTGAACTCTGCTCCCAAGTCAATTGACAGTGCCACTGGGGTCCAAGATGGGCTCTGCCCACTTCTGTGCAGGGACTGGGAGGTGGGACATGTCTGTGTTTGTGCACACAGGCTGAGTTTTCACTTTCCTAGAGGGCTGCATGGCTGGGGCATGCACACAAGATCTGGAGGTGTGGGCTTGGAGGTTTGCTAGACCTCCCAGGACAGGGAGCTGCATGATGCTGGGGGTGGTAGCCAGGTGTTCCAGCAGAGGAGCACGGCTGTGCCACCTGTCCAAGAACAGATCAGGAATGGGTGAGCCTCTTGGGGTGTCCTGTCAAGGGTGACCACTGGAAACATGTCATAGAACCACAGAATAGTTAGAGTAGGAAGGGACCTTAAAGCTCATTCTGTTCCACTCCCTGCCATGGGCAGGGACACCTTTCACCAGACCAGGCTCCCAGCCCCATCTAGCCTGGCCTTGGACACTCCCAGGGATGGGGCAGTCACAGCTTCTCTGGGCACCCTGTGCCAGGGCCTCAGCATCCTCACAGGGAACAATTCCTTCCCAATATCCCATCCAACCCTGCCCTCTGCCAGTGGGAATCCATTCCCCCTTGTTCTGTCCCTACAGACTCTTGTCCAAACTCCTGCCCCTTGGTACTAGGAGCCCCTTTAGGCCCTGTAAGGGGCTCTGAGGTCTCCCTGGAGCCTTCTCATCTCCAGATGAACACCCCCAGCTCTCCCGGCCTGACTGCAGAGCAGAGAGACTCCAGTTCTTGGAGCATCTTCCTGACCATCCTTTGTTTTCATGTCATTAGCTCCTCTACCAGTTCATGTAAGAGATCCAAGACATAAAAGTCTTCGTGTGTGTGACCCTTCCTCTGTCCATGGTCACTTGGCAGTCTTCCAAGTGCTTGGTTCCCTCTGTCCCTCTCCCTCAAACTCTCCAGAAATTCCCCTGCTTGGCAGACAGGCATCCATTGAATATATCTGCCGAATTCAGATCCCACAGGAAACGCAGGAAACGGTTCCTTCCTTTCCATTTAAAATGGAACAATAACATTTGAAGTGATGCTGCCAGTGTGACATCCCCTGAGACAGCTCTAATTTACTCCTTCTGTGGAGGAGGCTTGGGGCAAATAACCCTACCAAGAAGGACAGAAAGGCACTGCCTTTCCCTGAAGCACAGGGAACAGGAGCTATTCTTGCAGGGCTGAAATTCTGGTTCACAGCACATGAACTCGGCTCTAGGCCTGCTCAGGGCTGTTTTTAGGACAGACTTGATTCAGTGCTATGTCCTGCTCTCCTGAAGTTTACACTGTGACATAGGGTTGGGAAAAAGAGAAAGCTCTGGATTTAAAGTGGCTGATAGAAGAAGGAGAGAAGAGGCAGGTAGAAGGAGAGGGTGACAGCTGGATATGGCTGGCTTGCTTCAGAAAGCTCGTGGTGGATTTTAGATTCTGCCCCCCCGCCGCCTCCCCTTCCACCACTCCCGTGATTTCTGGGAACATTCCTCCAGGCTTTGATCTGCATTCCCAATACACTCCAAGTTGGAACAAACTCATGGTTTACCACTGTATGGTTGCTGCTGTTCAGTTACCACAGGCTCAACCCTCCTGTATCCTGGGCTTCTTGGTCATGCTACAATTTCCATGGCACGCCCGAAGGCTGTGCTGGGCAAGATCGCTCATGTCAGGTGCTCAGGCAGCTCGGTGATGCTCTTATCACTCACATTAGGAGGCAGGAACATTGCCCATTGGCAGGACAGGACAAACATGTGTGTCCATATCCCAGTGAAATTCTCCCCTTGCCAAACTTTTATTGAGCACGTCGGCCGCCCCTTTGATCTCCTGCTGGGGTTGGTTTCTCAAGCACTCACCCTCTCGAGGCAGTGTGCCCAGACACTCCATGCTCTTGCCTAAACAGTGTCATCATGCCAAGCCTGGGCCTTCCCCTGGGCACACAGGGGACCACAGGCCCCGTGTCATGCCTGAGTTTGTTCTTGTGCTGGTGCAAAGCAGGAATGAAGCCAATTAAATCAACAAGTGAAAACACGGTGCATTTGAGCAAAGGGCCAGGCCTGGACTCTTCCTTCTCACACAGGAATCTGCAGCTGGTCCTAGTCTGGTATCTCCTGAAGATGCCTCTAATGTGGTCTTTGCTGTCTCACTCCATCCCTGAGGAGAAGACTGTGCCTGTTTCCAGCCCTGCTCGCTGTACCCCCCTCGAATACCTGTTCCAACTCGATAGATTGATCGCATTTGTTCTTTTGTTTATGGTCCTCAAGCCAGTTTTCAACCCACATGAATGCTCATATGCAAGCCAGTTTGGATTCATTTGCCAAGTAATATTAGTAAGCTACAGTTCCTTAATGAACAGGACACTGAACACCTTCACTCCATCTCTTTATATTATAAACTGCAAAGGTTTTCTGTTTGCTCCCTCCAAACCTTCAGAGCAGTTTTCACTTTTGACTCTCTTCTACTTTTGGTGCCCCACTTGGGGTACCCCAAAATATAGTTAGTCATATGGAAAGCAGTTTGCAGGAAAACTGGAGCCAGCTATCCCAACTAGCAAGGATTTTTCAGTTGCTGAATGCTCTCCTTGGTCTAAATGAAGTAGAAATAGAATGAAAATCTCTAAATTTTCAAAACATTTTGAATTTGATTCAGGCAGCTGCAATATTTTGGCCTCATTGGTCAATGTTCATGATAGACAACCCCTTAGAAGACCTTCTGTCCTGTCCTCACCTGCACCTTAGCCAGTGCTAAGCTCAGCCCTCAGCCCATGCACAGGGATGAGCTTTGGAAGGCTTCATCAGAGGAAATATCCTTTAACCCTCTCAGTGCTTTTGCTCACCCACTGAATTGATGAGCAAACCATCCTCTGCCAAGGACTGGTGCCAACCAGGGGGACAGAAAGTCCTGGATCAATCAGAGCTGGTCTTCTTTTTGCCAACAAGTTGTACCTGGTGTCTTCTCTGCACAGGAGCCGTGCAGACTCCTGGGGGAACCACAGAGGCCAAGAATTCAGAGCTGCAGCTCTTTGGCTACAGCCACCTGGAAACAGGGGGCTGTGCCAGGCAAGGTGACTACCAAGGGAGCAGTGATTGTGCCTCCAAATCTCAGCGTAGCCAAACAAGGGCATGGCCCTACAAGCATTTGTGTCTCCATAAGAGACCTGTCCGGACTGATGTGTCATGGAAACCCACCAAAGCTTCTCTCAGGAGTCCCCTACTTCAGACAGGTTACTGCACTGCTCCAGAACCAGCTTCTCACAGTGCCAGCACACGTGAGCCTTGCCCAGAAATGCCAGCGCCGTGCCATGGAGGAGCTGTCACTCCCGAAGGAGCCATGCCCACTGCCAGCATCACTACAGTGCTGCCTCCTCCAAGAGAGACATTGCCTTGGAGCGAGAGCCTGTGCTGCACAGCCCCCCAGAGTGGATGTTCCACATGCCTGGAAGCTGATGAGGGGGTGGGGGTGCTCTAACCACAGGCAAGGGCAGCCAAGAACAGCTCTGGTGCCCAATAAGCTGTGATGGCTCCATTGGACCCACATGGGAAGGGGAGTGAGAAGGGGGTGCCCTCACTGGTGCAAGGCAGGAGAAGAGGGCTGCTGCATTCACATTCCCAGCACGCATGCCTGCATTTTATTTCACTTTGCTTTTATGCTATTTCTTGGTGCCCAGGCTGGCAGAGAAGGCGACAGTGGGTCCTGAGCGTGTGGTGCTGAGCCTGCCGCGCTGCACTCCCTGTGAGGGTGAGTCCCTCTGCCCTCGGGGCCCCAGCAGAGGCAGGTGAAAGAGCCAGTGGCTGGGAAGGGGTCTGATCTTGCCGCTGTGCCCCGAAGCAAGAGGTGAATGGCAATGAACACCTGCCTTTGGCTGCAGTTTCTCTTCTTGGCACCGAGCGCTCGTGCTTGGATTCAAAGCATGGTAACAAAGCCCTTGCCGGCGAACACATTTCAACATGTTATTATTCCCAGGCCGGCTTTCAAGATCTCTTTCTATTCCTTCTGTACTGATTGCTCTTGTTTCTCTTGGCTCCCAGCTCTGGCTTTTCAGGCTTCATTAACTGGAATTTATTAGCAACTTTAAACAATCTTCCTGCTGCCAAAAAGAGAGAAAGAAAAGAAGGGGGAAAAAAGGAAAGAAACAAAGAGGAGACATACTAAACTCTGGGCTGCTCCCTGCCTGTGTGAGGCCCAGCTCTGAACACCTCTATCTGTGCAGGTTTTCTTTGGAGGGAAGGTCTGGTGAGTGCCTGGACTGGACCAGGGCTGCTCGTGCAGCCCCTCCTGTCTCTGGAGCTGGGGGCTGGGGGCCAGAGGGGAGCACAGCCTGGTGCATGGCCACTGAGAGCCCTCTCCCATTGCCTCTCCAAAGGCAGCTGAGTCTGGAGAGTCTGGTCTCTGGGCATCCCCTGAGCATGAGAACTAATTGCACTCACAACACCTTCCTGAGCAGCTCTCAGTAAAAACAAATGGCCCACAGGACCCACCCAAGGGCCTGCTCTCATTGCTGGGCAATGAAAATAACATTACCCACACCACACAGGGAGGAGCTGGAGCAGTCCCTGGACCCTCAGCTGTGCCCTAACCACAGCATCCCCTCTGATCCCATGGGGACACGTGTGGTGTCCAGAGCAGAGAGGAGCCCGTGCAGAAATGCCCTGTGGGACACAGCCTGGCTGGGTGTCACAGGGGGCTTGGCTGATGGCTCTGCTGTCCTCAGGACCCTCACGTGCCACCCTGCTCTGGTTTTTTCCTCACAGTTCACCCAGTGTGGGTGTGTGCAGAGGATTTGCAGGGCTCCACAGCAGTGAAACCTGGCATGTTTGTCTTTGTTGTGCATGGGACACATGTGCTTCATCCACCCATTTCTGCAGCTGTCTTCCCCTTTCCCATTATTCCTTTTCCTTGGCTGAATCCCAGCTCCATGCACAAGCTCAGCCGTGAGTCCAGCTGATCTCTGACTTCTGTGAAATTTCACTTTCATGATGAGCCTGGGGTGATGCTAAAATAGAGGAACAGAAGGAGGAGAGGTGGTGAAAGGTGTGAAACACCAGCTCTCCTCCATGGGACCCTGGGGTACTGGGGCTAAATCTAATGAGAGAGAAGAAAGAATCAGAGAATCATGGGCGAGGGCAGGAGAGGAGAGCCATGAGAAGGAGCCAGAGGAACCTGACCTTCCTCTGACTGTTGAAGATGATACGGGTTATAGGTCAAGGACAAGGAAAGTCAAGAGTTCCTGGGATGTTTCTGAACATTAGATAATTTCATAGAACCTTGAAAAGGAGATTTAAAAATCTGGGTTGAAATTGGCAATATTTTTGATGAGGAACCTTTGATTTTTTTCATAAGGTTTGAGCACCTAAAGTATCTTGAAGGCAATAAAGCAAATATAATTTGAAATACCAGTATCTTTTAGGGCTTTACCCAAAGTAAAAGACTAAATGCTAAGAAGTAACGTGAAGACTAAACAATTTTTTCTCTCTCAGGTTAAAAGAAATTTCTGGGGTTGACCAAAGCTCCGGAACATCAGTTTTGGTTCACCTTGAACTGAATTTTGTAAATATTGTCTTTGATTGCTCCAACCTGTTATTCACCTGGTTTATCCAGCAGATATTGAACTATTAGAGAGCACCCAAAGGAGAGCAGTGGAGGTGGTGAAGGGCTTGAGGAGAAGCCTGTGAGGAGCAGCTGGGGGCATTGTTCTGTTCAGCTCCCAGAGAGGAGGATGAGTGGCAGGCACTGATCTCTCTGTGACCAGTGACAGGACACAGGGGATTGGCCTGATACTGTGTCAGGGGAGGGAATTGGTCACAGCCCCAGGCCAGACAGAGTTCAAAAAGCATGTTTGGAACAGCATGCTTGGGACCAAGGTGTGACTCTTGGGGATGGTGCTGTATAGGGCTGGGAGTTGGACTTGATCTTTGTGGGTCCCTTCCAACTCAGACTATTCTGTGACTTTGTGACTCTGTGCAGAAGGCAGACTGGGGCCATAATGCCACCCAAAATCCCTGGGGATGAGAAACCTGCTGAAGGCTTTCCATCTAAGTGAAGACAGGCACTTGCAGCCAAGATGAGCTGCAGCAGAGCCCTCTTTATTGTCAGTATTTCCCTGCTGGAGGGCTACAGGAGGAGTGCAGGCAGATCTCCCTCCTGCCCAGGAGACACTGCCACTGGGATAGCTGGTCTGGGATAGCTGGTTTGGTATAGCTGGGTCTGGGATAGCTGGGTCTGGGATAGCTGGGTCTGGGATAGCTGGGTCTGGGATAGCTGGGTTTGGGATAGCTGGGTTACTGATAGCTGGATTTGGGATAGCTGTGTTTGGGATAGCTGGGTTACTGATAGCTGGATTTGGGATAGCTGGGTTTGGGATAGCTGGGTTACTGATAGCTGGGATAGCTGATCCTCTGGGATAGCTGGGTTTGGGATAGCTGGGTTTGGGATAACTGGGTTTGGGATAGCTGGGTCTGGGATAGCTGGGTTTGGGATAGCTGGGTGTGGGATAGCTGGGTCTGGGATAGCTGGGTTTGGGATAGCTGGGTTTGGGATAACTGGGTTTGGGATAGCTGGGTCTGGGATAGCTGGGTCTGGGATAGCTGGGTCTGGGATAGCTGGGTTTGGGATAGCTGGGCTGTCCCTCACTGCTCAGCAGGGGTTTCTGCTCTTCACTCACTTGGCATGTCCCAGCACAGGCAGCTCTGCCATGGGGATGAAGACAAAGGGCTTGGTCTGGTGTGCATGTCACGCTGGCAGCCACTGGGAATGTGTCCCAGGCAGATGAAATCAGCAGATATCTGAGCTGTGAAACCTGAACAAACTTCCCTTGAGGATGTCTAAACAAGCAGGATTTGTTTGCTTGATTCTTATGCGTGTCCTGGCACAGAGGGTGATCCCAGCCTGAATGTCATGGTCCTGATGTAATGTTTTGGGATGAAAATTTGGTGAAGATATAAATGAAAAGAGCAGGGGAAATTCCAGGCAAGTTGCACTATTGGTCAATGACAGCCCTATGAATGCTGTACAAACTGTTCCTGTCTAGTGGTTGTTGTTGAAAGAATCACTTTTAATTTGCCATAATATACAAAATCCTTCCTTGCTTGATTTAATATAAATTACTTGATTTCCATAAATAGGATTACTATCTTCCTGCTATCAAATTCAAGCAGGCACTTCGCTATGCACAGGTGTATGATGCTGCAGTTTGCATTTCTTCTCCTAACTATGATGTTAGTCCTTTCCAAAGGGGGACTTCCAATTATTTTTCCAGATTTTCCTCTTTAAATTTTTCACCTTTGCCTATTTCATTCATAATTATTTTTGGCTGTGGGAAGCTGGCTCTTTTGGAACCTATGAATATTTATTTGTTGCTGGTTGAGGCTGCTCTGTTTGTACATGACGTAATCAGGACACGGTTGCTTGCAGCAAGACAACTGCTAATTGTACCCAGCAGAGTGTGGTCTGTGTGTGTGAGGAGCCTCAGCACCCCCAGTGAAGGTGCTGGGTGCCTACACTTTGCCATGGATGTTGATAAAATGAAAGGTGAAAGGCTGCAAGATGGGTGCGAAGTGCTGAAGAGCCCCCCTTCTGTGGGCAGCTCTGGCTCCAAAACCAAAACAGGATCAAAAATGCCTCCTTGTCAGCCTGGAAATGCCTGCTGGGGAGGGGGCTTGGGTGGCTGGGTCCTTGTAACTCCAATGAATTTGAAATACAGACAGATTTCAAATTCAAGCCAGTTTGGATTCAATTGCCAAGTAATTTTAGTAAGATACAGCTCCTTAATGAGCAGGACACTGAACACCTTCACTCCATCTCTTTATATTATAAACTGCAAACTGTTTATATTATAAACTACAAGACCATTTGAAGAAAAAAACCTGTAATATAAAATCACAGAATCCTGCAATGATTTGGATTTGGAGGGACCTTAAGGATCATCTCATTCCACCCCCTGCCATGAGCAGGGACACCTTCCACCAGCCCAGGCTGCTCCAAGCCCTGTCCAACCTGGCCCTGGACACTTCCAGGGATCCAGGGGCAGCCACAGGTTCTATGGACAACCTGTGCCAGGATCTCACCACCCTCACAGGCGTTAGGGTCATATCTGTAGTTCTGACATTTTGGAAAATACAATTTATGAAATGCCAGTGTTGTGCCTTGTGGTGGCAGCAAGATCTGATTCAGAGAAGTGAAAGTGTTTCATTTAGGCAGATTAAGTTGCAGTAACTGTTATATACACAGTAAGTTTACAACACACATCAAATGAAGCATTAATATTAGTATTTCATGAATGCAATAACATTGTTTTGAAGAAATTGTGTTTTCCAACAGAAGCTGTTGTGTTGAAAGTACCAACAGCATGAGAATAACACCTGGAGGTATTTCTCATGGTCAAGTGGAGTAAGACCATACAGGTGCAATTTACTCATGCAGAAATGGTCAACCTCAACATTCTGCCCCCTGGGCTCCCATTTTTGGGGCTCACAAAGGATTCCAGTGGTTTCTTGTGCTGCTGGGTAATTTTCACACTTTCAGAAGTGGGGCCACTCCTTCACTGACACACAGCCACATGCTGATCCCCAGGACTGAGACTGCTGCTGTGTCTGAGTGTGTCTGTTCAGACCTCAGTGCACACTGGTGCATGGAGGGACATCTCAGCCTATGGGGAGAACTTTTTGGACTTCTGTTGTGCAGGGTAGGTTTCACCCAGATGGTGAAGTGCCAGGGGTTAATGTGTCTCTGGGCTGCAGGAGGCTGTGAGGGGGACCCTGTCTGCTGAAGGGTGAGTGAAGATCTCTGCTGCCTGGCTCTGCTCTAGGGTGCAGGGTTGATTTTTGACTGAGAGATTAGGTCCTCTTTTATTTTGGCTTTTGGCACACGCACCACCTCAGCCTGAAGGTGATGACCTCAGTGAAACCCCTAAGCTGGAGCAGAAAATAAACCCTGTCCCAGCACGCAGTCTGCTCCCACCTCAGCCTGCAGCTGCAGGAACAGCACTGGAAGCTGTGGGCAGTGCCAGAGGAGCCTCTGCAGTGCCCCCCCAGCCCCCCCAGCACCCCCTGCCCGTCCCCAGCCCCTACTCACAGCTCCTCCAGGAAGCGCAGGTGCCGGAGCGCGCTGGGCTGCAGCTGGCTGATGTTGTTCATGCTCAGGTCTCTGGCAGGAAGCAAAGACAGAGGTTTCTGATCAGTCACGCAGTGGTTTGCATAGAATGCACCTCAGTGCCAGGCTCTGTGGCCCCTCTCTGCTAAGTGGGAGGGTGAGAGGCCTCTGCAAACAGCATTTCAGCATTGACATCTGATCACAGCCCGGGCTCTGCCTGCAGAGGGATGGAGAGGAGTAGCCAGAGAGAGCTGCCTCCTTCAGGGTGGTCTGCCTGAGCTTCTCCAAGTTATGAAGCAAGTTAGGACATTTCCCAACAGCATAGGCACAAGTTTTGGAGAATGAACAGGAGGCCCCGTGACACTGGAAGAGGACAGCATCTCTCTGTCACCATGGCCATGCCAGCCCCCACGGGGAGATTTTCCAGTGTGTGGACAGACATCTGCAGCCCATGAGAGAAAGGGTCCATCCCACTGGACTGGCTTTCTCTACACTGTACAAACGAGAGAACCACACCAGGAGGGGCAGGGGTTGGCTCTGTGGGTGACAAACTGATGTCAGGAGGTGGAAGGAACCTGGCTGATTGTGCTTGTCTCCCTCTGCCATCTCCAGCTAAAGGCTCATCTCCTCTGCCTGGGCTGCAGTAGAGCCTCTGGAGGAGGCTGTGCTGGTAGCCAGAGGCTCCAGGGTGGTTCTGAAGTGCCCTGCACGTTACAGTCACCGTGAGCTGCCTGTGCAGAGCTCTCCCCATCTCAGGGTGTGAGAGCAGCTGAGTCTGTCCTGGCTGATTCAATACACAAGCTGCTATTTGGAGAAAACAAGGATGTTTCAAGGCTGTTCTTGGAGTCTGATAGCTGCAACCCTGCCCTCATGAGCAGCTGCATGTGAAGAAACCCATGCTGCTTACCCCAGCCTGTGTCCAGGTGAGAAGGGAGCACTGACCTGTAACGCTAGGAGGTGAGATGAGGCTGAATTAAAAGCTGGTGTGGTTAAACCCAATGGGAATAGATGAGGCATACCCCCTAGTCAGCAAAGCAATGTGGGCAGTGGCATCTGGCTGCTGGAGAGCCTCGTGGGAGGCAGAAGGGGCTGCTCATTGTCACTGCACAGACAGGGCACAGCTCAGCTCCTCCTTGCACTGAATAGCACAGCCTGATGGGTGTGATGGGAAAATGAGGAGAAACAACAACAAAATAAAGGCAATTTATTTACTCTGTCCTTCTGTAAACCCCACAGACTTGTGAGCCTGAGGAAGGACGTTCCCTGTCCTCCCAGTGGCACTGGGAATGTCTTGGCATTGGGAGGAGGCTCGTGCCAAGGACAAGGACAGAAGCACAAAGGAGAAAAGCCCCCCCAGCATTACAAGAGAGACCTCCCTGAGCTGTTCCACCTGCTCAGAGCGCCTGAGATCTCACAGGTCACATAGCAAATTATCCAGAGCATCTCAGCTGGCTTTGGGCTCTGGCTAGGAAATTGCTTCACTGAAAAAGGAGTTCACTGAAAAATTTACTGCAATGTCTTTGTATTCCTCAGTAAAAAAATGCTGGAGTTTTGCTGGTAAAGAGCAGAACACCTGGGGGGCATAGGCTTCTCCATTTTGATCATTTCCACAAAAAACCCCAAACCACCATGTTCTAACCAGCTCTGTTTGGCATTGGTGGAGGCAGGTGATACATCAGGAAGGTTGGAAATTGTCTTTCATATTCTCTCGAGAGGTGTCCTGTGACAAAATCATGCACTTTTGTGAGCCCTTTTGAAAAATACTCCTGGAGAAGTTTACTTTTTCCTTTATAACTTTCTCTTCTCCAAAGTAGTAGAAAACTTGCCAAAAATCTATGAGAATTCAAAATTCTGTTTTTAGAAAGAGTGCAAAATAAAATTATTGCCTGCACTGTTCTGTGTGCAATGCTGCATTCTATATTTTGGTGATCCTGTGATACAAGGGTTAAAATATTATATTGTGCTGCTTCTATTTTTATTTTTAAACCCCCAAGGGCAGTTGCTACTTAGCACCCATTAAAACATCTTTTTTTTTCCTACATCAAAGTGTCTCCTGTTTGTGTTGTAATGAATCTGTCTGATGTTTTGACATGTTGTGGAACAATGTGAAAATAACGAAAAATAATGTAAAATTAAAGACTGTGAATGAAAACACAGATCTGAAACATCCAAGATCTCCTTGAAACTGTGAGGTATATTTCTTAAGTTGCCTTCTGCTGGCAGTGTAGAGAATAGTCCTTGCTGCCACCTTCCAAGCCTCATGGAACAGCCTCCTGTGTGCCCAGGTACTGCCCAGGTGTGATGGGGACAGCTGGACACCTGGGTGGGTGGTGGCTGCAGGGATGTCCATGCTCATCAGTCTGGACTCATCAGGATGGGACTCATCAGTCCCAGACAGCAGCAGGGCTGTAGGGGGCTGAGGATATCAGAGGTCAAATATCTTTTAGAATCCCAGATGGTCTGGGCAGGAAAGGACCTCCAAGCTCATCTGTTCCACCCCCTGCCATGGCTGGGACACCTTCTACTCTCCCTGGTTTCTCCAAGCCCTGTCCAACCTGGCCATGGACACTTCTTTCCCCCTGCCCTGATCCATACCTAAAAGGAACAAAATACACTGGTTTCTGAAAAAAATCTTCCAAAAGGCAAAGGAGAGATGTCACTGTCCCATCACTCTGGCAGCCTCACATCTCCACAGCAGGTGGCTTTCCTTTAAAATCCCCCTTCCCTCCCACCCTGCAGCCCTGGAGCTCCTGGCCATGGGCAGGTCTGAGACAAGGGGCTCTCTCCCACCATTTCTTTGGGCAGTGAAGAAGAGCCCAGCCTGTGTTTTCAAGGTTGTTACATAGAAAATATTTTGAGTAATTGTATTTTAAAGTCACTGATGTTTTGGCTGTTTGAACACTCTGGTGGTTTGCAGTCCTGCAGGACTCAAGTGTAATACAGCTACACTGACAGCCCTGAAAAGAGCACCCCGAAAGGGCAAATCCTGGCAGTGGTGTACCAGCAAGGAAAAAGTTCCAGGGACTCAGTTTTGCCATTAACTCCCCAGTGTGACATCCTGCAGGGACGCCCCACCAGCCCCTCCAGAGCAGGGGACATCACACCCGACTTGGTGTGGTGGAATTCCTGGCCTGGCTGTGGTGTGAGGACAGCATGGAATGTGCAAGGACAAATGGTGTGAAGGAAGAACAAATTCCTCCAAGGGTTGGAAATAAACTTCCCAAGCACAGCCCTGGACCCAGTGATTTTTCTAGCCACAAAAGTACGAGGTGTTTCTCCACAGGCTGTCCATGCTTGTGTGAAAGCTGAGGCACAGGATTCTTGCCTGAAGTGTTGTGGGAGTAAATATTTGACTTATTACTCATTTAAAGATGTTGTTGACTTGTTGCTGTGTTTTCCCAAGCTTGTGATTTTCCTCTTAGTAAGGTTTCTTATGTTATGTACATCCCCAACACATGCAAGGGTGGAAATGCTTCCTGTCAGAGCAATCAGAGAAGCTGTTTATCTCTTCGAGTGTTTGGGGGTGGTTACTTCAATCAGCCACATTCAGTTAATGTAAAAGGAGCCCACAGTATTTGAACCTTGTTGGATTATTTTTTCTGCAGCATCTAGCAGAATAAATAGGGATCCATGGATAAATGAGTTAGGGGCTCCTCTGACTTTCTCAGCTGTGTCAGTGACCTTGGCTTTCCAAGCTAGGGCTCTCTTCTGAGTGACTGAGCATCCAGGGAAGCCAAACAAGTGCTGGGTCACTCATGTCTGTGCATGGCTCTTGTCATTTGCACTGGAGAAACCATTCCAAAGGTGAGGTCTGTACTAGAGCAGGCAGTACAGAAATGCACAAATTATTCAAATCTCAAAGTCCCTTAACTCTAAAAGAAGTCAGAAAGGTGGGAAAAGAAATGGGGTGCTGCAGCTTCACCCAGGCTTGCAGTGTAGGACCTGCAGAGGAACTGTCCAGATTATTGCTTTTGAGTTCATGACACCACTCAGCAGTGGTGCTCTGGGACGAGCCAACCCCTCCTGTCCCAGAGCTCCCCTGTTCCTCCTTCCCCAGTGACTGGCCTGTCTGTCTTCTCTACCAAATATCAAATAGAAGCAGGAATTCTTTTGCTGCCAAACCATCCTTCATGGCTGCTGTCTGGAATGCTGCCAGTAGAGTGAACTACTCTGCTGTTCCCAAAACTGAAACTCTGCTCTCGTATCACCCCGCTTACCCAAGAAGCAATGCCTTTTAATGCCTCTTGCATTAGGTGTAGAATATACCTGTGCTTTCAAATGGCACTGCACCAAAGCCATCATGGCTATAATTAGTGTGATTTAACTTTCCCCCCTTCCCCAACTAATTCTAAACATTTATTGTAAGCATTTCTAACTTGTACCTGCAGGAAAACTGAGACACAGTTCATGGAAACTGAGCTCATGTGATTCAGCCTCAGACCTTACAACTCCTCCGGCCCTCGAGGGGTTCCTTAAATTATTTGCTTTGATGTCACCTTCTTTCATGAACAACCTTTGATTATTCACTGATTAGCTGATCTCCCTTACCAAAAAATGAAGTGACACACACACGGTGCTGGGACTGCCTGCCACGCTCTCCAACCCTGCTGTGAGATGGGGAGCACAGAGTTTTAGCTCAGGGGTGCTATGAACTTTAAAGATCAAAGGGGTTTTTCCTTGGCATCACTGCTGGGGCAGGCTGTGGTGGTGTGCCCTGAGCCATGGGGCCGTGGATGTCACCGTGGGGAGCGTGCAGCCCCTCTGGGAGGAGGCACAGAAGGTGCCTGCAGGGTTTGGTGGACCTGCATGTTCTGGGCCAAAAGGGCAGGATTTTATGCTGCTCTAAGAGGGCTGCACAGAACACCCTGCAAGCCTTCCCTGAGGTAGGCCTGAGCAACATGCCCAGGATGTTCCTCTAGGAACAGCAGGATTGATGCCTCTCACAAACCCAAGGCATCTAAAGCTGCCCACAACGCTGGGGGAAGGTGAGCCCTGCCCACGAGCCCCACAGCTCCTGAGGTGTGTCTTCCCAGGCACAAGGCAAAGTGTTTCCTCAGAAATGGGCTGCAGTGGGAGTTCATGCAAGCAGAAGCCAACAGACCTAAAGCAGCACAGGTTGAACCCCTTTAGCAGTACAACAGGACCAGGTCTGCTCAGCCAGGAGGGTTTGAAGGGGAAACTGCAGGGGTGGGGTTTGTCTGAGGCCAAGCAGAGAGACCTCAGAGCCAGATGTGCCTCTGTCTGTAGAAAATTGCACAGCTGGCAGAGATTCTCCTACAGAAAGAGCAACTCCTCCCTGTGGCTGGGAGAAGACATTCCTCTGTCTACTCCAAAGGGGCAGAAAGTCTGGTCTTTAGCTCCAGTCCCCTGAGGTGCTCTCCATGGGTCCCTGTGTCACTCAGCAGAGCAAGAAGCCTGTGTCTTCCTGCTCTTGCAGCTGCCTTCAAGAATTTGTTCTGCAAGGTTTCTGCAAGCTCAGGTTGCTGTTCCTGGACCTTCCCAGAGCCCACAGTGGGGCACTCCATGGGCTTCTGGTTTCCCTGGTGCCTCTGTGAAATCCAGTGAGTGTAGCTACAGCTGGAAATGATGACAGACACGGCCCGAGTCACTGGACAAGACTTTCAGTATTTTGGGAAATGGACATCTTGCTCTCTGTTTGTAAGGAGGCAAAGTCACCCCAAAGGACAAATCTGACTGAGATCCTGGTTTGAGCCTACAGGAAGCTGCTAAGAATCCTGGATGGTGACTGTCTTCTTAGCCCCTAAATTGCTCTGCTATATGAATATGTTCATATTTTTCAAGATGTTCAGGATATTAATGTGTTCTCTTCCCAGCCCAGGCTCAACCCAGCTCCTCTTGCTTTTGGTGCTGAACATGTGGCTTCCTGCACCATAAAAAACTCCTTCCTTACACTCAGGCAGGTGAACATAAATTTTTGTGATTGTGAGGAGAAGCTAATGACCTGGTATCCTTTTGATTAATTAGTTGCACAATTACAGTATTAAGGCCTCCCAGTCCAGCATTTCTAGTGGAGCTGAGCAAACCAGACCAAAATTCCCATCTCTATCCTGGAAAGGCCCAGCACTAGGCCTGCTCTGGTAAGGAATGAAACACCCTGAAATCCCTGGGTGCTAAGCACTGTCTGTGCCTCTCTCCTGGCCACTCTCATTAGCATCCAGTAAAAATGCACAGTTACACCACCAGAAAAGAAGCCCAAAGGCAATAAATGATGGTTTCAGAAATACTTCAGATTATACTAGAGTGATTCATAAAGGTTCTCACTATCTCTTTTCCTCTTTATCTTGAAATCTCCAAGGTCACCACAAAATGCCTGAATTGCCTGGGGCAAAGCTGGGGCTGAGGATAGAATGGTACCTGGAGCCATAGAACCAGCTGAAATTCTTCCTAAAAGCCTGCAGGTTGAAAACTACACTAAAGGTAGTCTCTATAAAGAGAAGGAGAAAGGGAAGATAAAGAGATCAAAGCACTAAGAGCTCATTTACATCACACCATATCTGGAGGCACCAGCACTGCTTCAATCCCGTATCACTGCAATGGGCAAGAGAAGAACGTGTTTCTACTCCCACCTCTCCACGTCTGAAAATAGATCAGTCATCTTAGATCATCCCCCATGTGTAGGCCCTATCCCAGATCTCCACAATATTTCAATAATAAAGTCTCAGCCAAGGCCAGTTTGCCAGGGTGAGACGAAGCCCATTCCTGTACCAGAAGCTGGGTCTGCGCAGAGCACGGTGACCCTTGGCAAGTAAAGCTCTGCCACTCTGGCTGCTCCTCCTGCATCTCATCCTGTACCTGCCCTGGCTTTGCCCTGTGCCAGGTGCCCTCCAGTGGGAGTAGGAAGGGTCTGAGCAGGGCAGTGATGCCTTTCTGTCCCCGGGAATGGCTGGTGTGAGAACCAGAAGAAATCACTTCTAGAAACCCTCTGCCAGGTCAGGGCTGTCAGCAGATCCCACCCCACCACAGGGGCTGCCAGGGGAAGGGCAGAGGAGACAGGAGGGTGTGGGGTGCAAGCCCAGGGCAGGTGGAAGCTCAGGGCACTTGGCAGGACACGCTGCAGCCAGATGGAGGAGAGAGGGATGAGAACATCAGCCCTGTGCCAGGGGCAGAAATGAAGACTTGGATCAGAACATAAGGCACTCTTTCCAAATAGGCAAAATTGTGAATTTTGCACAGTGTGTCATAGAATCACAGAATCATAAAATATCCTGAGCTGGAAGGGACCCACAAAGATGGAGTCAACTCCTGGCCCTGCACAGGATAGCTCCAAGCATCTCCCCATGTGCCTGAGAGTTGTCCAAACGCTCCTTGAACTCATGGAGATTTTTCTCCTGGGCTCTGTCTTCTGTCGGTAGCTGTCCTGGCTCCCAAGGAACACGACAATCCCAGGGGAAAGCCCTTGTGCTGTGAGGAGGCAGGAGCAGATTGTCTGGCTGGATGTAGCCCTGAGGAGCACGACAGGCACTGACACCCTCTGGCCTGTACGAGTGCCGTGGTGGCTTCTGTGCCCATCACACAGAGCTGGAGAGGGGGAATCTCCCACACCAAACTGAGGGTGAGGCTGACAGAGCCCCTCTCACCTTCCAGGCCGAGCAGCCAGTGCAGCAGTCTGCTCCGAGTTGGATGTTGGGCAAGAAGCACAATTTTTCTTTTGTGTTACCATTCTGCGAGTTCATGTTTTTGGTGATTGCCATGAAAGAGATGCCCACAAGGAATTGGTTTGGGTTGATCAAAATAATAAAAAGCATATTGTTTTTTCCTCCCACTAGTGTTGACATTAAAAAAAATCATCCCAGAAAGGACATTCTAAACCAGAAGTAATTTGAAAAGAAAAATGCTTTCTATCCAGAAAATGTCAAAGCAGGACTTCTCAACCTCTTTAAAACGTTTTTTACATGTTAGTCTAACTTAATGGCGTTCAGAGTTGGCAAGTGGAAGAGCTGGGTCAACCTGAATATTTTCATTAGCATGAGTACATCAAATCTAAAGAACCTCTAAACTGAAAAGAAATATTGGGGCCTGAATGAGAGCAAGGGACACCTTGTTAAAGCAAGAAAAATGGGATTGCAAGTATATGTCCTTTCTTCCCACCATGTCCTTTGGAGCAGCCACAGCCCAGCAACATCCTGAGTTTTGGCAGCTAAAGTCTCCTCTAGATCCATGAAAAGAACCTCGCATCCCCTTGTGTCCAGAGCCTGGGGTTGTTCCCTGTCCTCCTCCAGCTCTCTGCTGCACTGCAGGTCCTCACTTGCCAGACTTTTTGGGGACAAAATTCCTCCTGTGGGAGGAAGTATTCTCTTAACCCAGAACAGCTAAAGGTGAACTCGGGAGCATCTTCCTCTTTGCTGCCCAGCCAAAGCCTTTTGAAAAAGATAACAAGCAGCAAACTTCAAACCAACACAACTGGTGCATCCATAGCATTCCCCATGCAAGTGTCCTTGAAACCAAATGAGGGTTGGAAATGTGTCCCCTCCCAAATACTGCAAAAATTAAGCCAGTTCTGGAAGCAGGACAGCAGGTCAAGGTCAGCCAGGGATGGTTTTAAGCCACAGGGCTGTTCTGGGCAGCCAGAAACAGCCTGGCACAGGTTCCCGTCAGCAGTCTGGAGATGTTCTGGTATCACAGTGCCTCAGAAAGCAGCTTACCCACCACAGCCTGCCCTGCCTGCTCCAGGTCCTGCCCACAGCTCCCACACCTCTCTGGGCAGTTTACCCCAGTGCTCAGAGTCGAGGGATTTACAGCCCACCTGGTGCCACCTGCACGGTGGTCCCACCACTCCTGGAGCCCACATGGTGGGAACAGCAGTTAGTTTTTATGGAAATGTTCCTGGGAGAGAACTGATCCACCTGGAGAGCAAGGCTTGTTGAAGAGTACTAAAAAAGCAGACACTGATGAACAGACAGGAACAGGGGGTGGAACAGGGTGTAAGGATCTGGGTCCATGTACACATGCAGATAGCAGGGCTCCTCTGCTTGCAGGAGATGAGTGAGGAGGGTGTGACAGAGGGCCTGATGCTGGTTTGATGCAGGAGGAGGATGTACTTTTTATGTACAAATTGCTGGTAAAGAACTTTATAGAGACTCTCTATACAGACAAAAGACAAAAATACATGACAAATTAACATAGAATAAATCTCTCTGTGACTATTCAGGATGATTGTTCAGTGCTACATCTGGCTCAAGGGTGCCTAAATCACTGATTCCCAGGATCAGCCAGTGGGTCCAGGCAGGTTGAGGGCAACACACAAGCAGAGGTTATTGAAAGTTGTCTTCTTGTGGCTCCCAGAGGCTCTTGGTGAATTTCCAGGAGCAAACACCTGAGAGTGACAGGCTGGCTGTGCTGGATACCTCGTGTGACCCAATCACCAAAGTGCTTCCTTGGTGTGTACTAGGCTGGGACTGGTTTCAGACCACCTTGCTGCCCATACCCAGGCCAGAGAATCTGCTGAGAGCTCTGGGTCTCCTTTCAGGAGCAGGCTGAGGGGAGGAAGGTGGAGGCTGCACACTGCTGCCACAGACATGCTTCCAGCTGCACACTGGGGGCTCCTGTAGCCACTGTCACTCACACTCTTCCTTTGACTGCACGAGCTCTGCACAAAGCAGATTTACCCCCACATATTCTGGAAAAGTACCAGCTGGAAGTCTAAGGGAAGGCAGTACTTGAATTAGGGAGTTCCACCTCTACTGGGAGCTGAAAGCCCTCGTGCACTCTTTCTGTGGTGCCCACCATTAATTTGTGCAAGAGCTCCTTGCACATCTGGCCCAGAGCAGCCACCTCTGTCCTGTTTCTGTAAACAGTAAAGGAGAACTGGAGGGTTGGAGTAGGTACACTGCTGGATCTTAGTGCAGTTTGTGCCTGTCACTACTTGGAAGTAGGCAAAATTTGGAAACATCTTACAGGGGACCAAATCGGATAAATTTTGTAGTTGGAAATGTCTGAATGGCTGATTGAAATGGTTTATGCTCACATCAAAACATTTCATTCACTAAAAGCCAAGCCATGACAATGCAATATTTAATGACAGGCAGCACCTGCATAAACTAACCCGAGGCTGAATTTAGAAAAATCAAAAGTAAAATGAAACCCCAATTGAAACAAAATCCTTCACTTCAGATTCAAACATCTCCAATATGTTTTCATTCAAAAAATTCTACCACATCTCTGTTGCCTGGAAATTTTTGCATTTGATGATGAGCAGTTTTTGCTCTAGGAATCTTCCTCAGAGAAAAGCCTGGTTCCCCTGGGCATTGCAGGGGGATCCTTTGCTGCCCACAAGCAAGTTACCATCCTGGGGCCCTGCAGGTGCCAGGCACTGCAGGAAAGGCACTGAGGGAAGCCTGGTCTTGATTCTGAGCTGTGCTCAGGCACAGGGGCTGGGGGCCCTGCATTGTGCCACAGGGATGTCTGTGACACCACAGGCTATCCCAACAGCACTCAGAGCCCCTAGGGAGAGCTGCATCCAGTCCCAAAAGACTTGGCCAAAACTCTGAGCAAGCAAAGAGCAATGGTTGTGTACAGCCCAGAGCTGGCAGAGACACCTCCCAGCTGTGGCTCTTGTCTTTCAGTCCAGCTGTGTCTCTTGTCTTTCAATCTAGCTGTGTCTCTTTGTCTTTCAATCCAGCTGTGTCTCTTTTTCTTTCAATCCAGCTGTGTCTCTTTTTCTTTCAATCCAGCTGTGTCTCTTTGTCTTTCAATCCCAGCTGTGTCTCTATGCTTTGAACCCCAGCAGCCAGGTCAGCAGGGTTCTCCCCTGAGCAGAATGGCTGAGAGGAACAGGACAGGAGGGGAAGGCTTGTGGGGAATAAGAACCCCATGCCTGTGCAGTTCATCATGGATTGAGGTGCCCTGAGCTCAGGTTATACTCTCCACCAGCAGGGAGGTGTAGCACAAGGATAGAGGATGGATCAGGCTGGGTGCAGCTCTGAGCAGCCTGATCTGCTGGAACCCTAACCCCAACCCTGTCCCCCTCCCTTGGCAGGGGTGTTGGAATCAGATGTGCTGTAAGGTCTCTCCCTAACCAAATCAGTCTGTAATTCTGCAATCCTATGCTTGTAATCCCCTTGCTTTGCCCTGAGAGGAGCTGCCCATTGCAGTGATGGGGCAGGAGAACCTCCCCCGAGGTTTGCACTTTGCTTTTTCAGTCTGGTTTGTGCCACTACTTTAGTCACGGCTGTGAGAAGCAGTTGTTTTGACAAAGGACTACCTGTGCAGGCTGGGATTTTCAAAGACACTCAAGTAAGGCCCTGAAAATTGCAAAGAGCAGCACCAGCACATCTGCAGAATGGCTGCCTTGAGAGGAGAAACCTAACATAACCTAACACCTGCTCAGCAGCAAGGCAATGTCCAGGGCTTGCCTTTCAGCTCGCTTGTCTTGGAGGTGGAGTTCCCCCTGCCAAACCAGAGCAGAGCAGGAACAGCCATGTCATGCCAGAGCTGAATAAATTTAATGCACTCAAGCAGGAACAGAGGGCAGTAATTCACTCTGAGCAGGACTGCCTTGGGATGGTCTGGCATTGCAGATGATTTATATTTAGAGTTGGGTTTGGCAGGTGCTTTTATGGAACAGAAGTTCGGTTTTCAATTGTATTCAACCTGTCCCAAAAAGTATTTCAAACCATTCCAGCTTGTAGCATGGCCAACTATTAACTAGGTCAGCTGGGAAAGAAGTGCACAAAACTGCCCTCTTCTGTTTCCTGGGAGCTGGGTAGTGCTGGCTGCTGTCAGAGGCATGACACATTGATCAGAGCTCAGAGCCTCCTCAACATCCTGCCCCAAATATCTGAGTGGACTGGCAGAAACCGGGGGGGCAGGAAGAGCTGGGGTCCCCCCTGCCCCAGCCCTCTCCCCTGCCCTCCAGCCCCTGTGCTGCCATGCTGGCACAAGGACTGAGACTGAAGGGCCAGTTGGGAGCACCAAGATTGAAAGGCCAGCTGAGGCCACATTGTCCCAGCACTGTGGCAGAAGGACAGACAGCTTGTCCATGGGGCTGTCCTAAGAAGGGCGTCCAGGATGGGTTTTGCACCAGCCCTGCACTGTCAGCTCATGAGAGGCTGTGGCCAAGGCTAATGCTCCTAAGGCAGTGCTGGCCACTCAGCAGCCCAGACAGGAGGGGTATGGAGGGGGCTGGTGCCCCCCAGCCCTGTGCTCACAGCCTGGGGGCAGCTGGCTTGCCCACTTCACTCTGGAACCTGGATCCCTACTCTGGGCTCCATTAGACAAGGCTTTGCTGCCAGAGCTGTGGGGATGGACAAGCCTCTACTGGTGGCCAGGCCAGCATGAAATGTTTGCCTTCATCATGAGACTCTGAGTAAATGAAAACTCAAAGGAAAAATTTCTCCTGCAAATGTTTCTGCCTTCCCTTTATTTTGGGTGGGAGGATGAATTTGCTGAGTTAGAAGGGAGGTATCACCTCTTGAGTTAAGATATCACCTTAACTCAGGGAAGAAGAACAGGCTCTGGGGGATTCACAGGCAATCCCTGCCTGAACTCCAATGGCTGAGCCTGCATATGGGGATGGAGTCAGGAAAAGGAAAAAAAAACCCCAGAATTCAACACAATTCAGAGGTGAAATAAAATTTTAAATAGCTCTTTAAGTATCATTGAAGTCCTGCATCTAGACTTTTACAAAAGCTGAGCAGCACTGGCTTTCCTGCTGGTACTGGGGCGGAAAACCACAAGACTGATGTTAGGTGCAGAGATGGAATATCACTGGGAATCTCCCACTGGTATCTGGAAGGGCTATCAGAGGCCATGGCATGAGTCTGGACATGGGTTACTTCTATTTGCCTTGCCCCAGCACCCAGGCACCAGAACTTTTGGGGTGCAAAGCCTAAGGCTGGGGCTGTCCCCAGCATATCCCCAGCTGACCCTCCCACCCTTTGCCCGATTGCCTGCCCGGCTGTCTCCAGCTGACAGCCTGCTGGCAATGTCTGTGCAGAGCTGTGCTGAAGTGTCGGAACTCAAAATGTCCCTCAGACATTTTCAGAGGTTCCAGGCCCAGGTCAGAAGCATTTGAGACCCTGGCAAGCAGCTGAAAACAGCTGTGATTTTGGGTTTGAGCCATGGAATGAGTTACCAACTTTGAAGGTGGAACAAACGGTCACAGAGGGGTTGATGGTATAGTAAAAGTAGTCACAAATTAGAGGGGAAAATTTTTTAGTATTGTACAGGGGGGTTTTAACACCTGTACAGGGGGGTTTTTACTTTGTACAGGGGGGTCAGGAGTTCTAAGATGGAGGAAAGTGGGCCTGATCCTGTTCTTCCTCCTTCTCCTTCCTTACCTCCATGTTCTTGGTGATGTTGGCACTCACAGATTGGTTTAGAGTAGAAGAGCACATTGTAACATAGATAGTAGGTATTGGGGAAAATCTGTAAACATGTAAGACGTAATATATCATATAAAAGATAGCAGCAGCCCTGGGTGGGGAGAGAGAAGAAGACAGCAGGCAGTGAGGGTGTCAGGGTGTGTGAGTCTCTGCCTGGGCCGCTGACCAAACAGCCGCAGTGGGTGAAGACAATCTTTCAGATAACCAGCAATAAAACTGCCTTGAGACCGAACAACAAGAGGCTGCAGAGTTTTTCTTTGGAAGCACGGCTTGGAGGAGAGACTTTACCACCACACGAGAGCCCCGAATCAATCCCGGGGTTCTCACACTGAAGGGCCCAAACACATCATCCTGCAGCTCCCTGTCATTCTGCTCACAGCTCACCCAGGCAGGGACCTGGTGTCCAGGGCCACAGCCTCCAGGACTTGGACAGCTTGGGAGAGGCTGTGACCAAGCTGTGTAAAGCTGTGCAGCTGCAACCCACACTGAGCTAAACCAGCCATTCAGTAAAGACTCAGCACCTGTCTGGAGCACTCAAGAGCCTGAGCAATGCGGCAGCCTGAAGTTCTGGGTGCCAACAAGGTGGTGTTTGGCTCCTGAAAGGATGATGAAGTGTTGGTGTTACCGCTGGAGCATTTCCTGGTCTTTGCCTGCTGCACCCACACCACAAAGGGAAGGGATTTCAAAAGCACCACGGGCAGTTTCAAGTTGCAAAAGTGTTTTTTCCTAGCTGAAAACAGATCCCTCCTCACCTCACACAGCCCACAAGACCTCACCTCTTGCACTGACTTTCTCACCATGCACCCACACACTGCTGTGATCTTGCAAGTGATGCTGCCTGTCATGTCCTAATGCACTATCAAAGGCATCAAGGAGAAGTTTAATTCTTACTGATGAGGTAAATGAAATAGGGTTGGGACATTTTTATGCTCTGAATAAGGGAGAGGGGGTCACCAACCAGTCACGGTTGAGAAATCTGGCAAAAGAAGTGCCAAAGCAGGTGAGGTAAGCTGCACCCAGGGGCAGAAGACCTTCCCAGCCCAAGAATTCAGGTTCTGGCTGCCATCTGTGAATGGGGCTGGTGCTCAAAAGGCAAACCTTGCCTGTTGCAAGCACCCCGTGCTCAGGACCCTCCCTGGCTCTGCTTTGCTGACAGGGCAGGACAATGGAGGCAGTTCCGGAAGCAAAGAAAGTTCAAATTCCTCCAGCCAATTACCTCATGGCAGTAAATCTTCCACCTCTCCTTCCCAGTCACTGGTGAAGCCTGTCTATTGTCTGGGGAGCCTGTCTGTCTGCCCCAGCACAAAAGGGAGAACAATCCGTGGGTTTGTGTAACATCCGATGTATTAAAATGCAGAATAAAGCAGGGAAAGGGCCAAGGAGAGCTGGGTGGGGAAGAGACCTCCAAAGGCTGCTGGGATGCTGGGGTGTCTGCTTTGCTTCCAGCCTGTTGGTGCAGGTGTCATTGAGGCTGGATGCTGGTCAGGGATGTGCTGGGGATCCCTCAGGGTTTTCAGATGAGGGGTTCTGCTGCCCACAGCACTGTCCAAACCCTGTCCATGCACCCTAAAGCTGCCTTCCCTGAGGCCAAGCTGCCCAGTCTTCAGGCAGCTAAGTGGCAAACAGCCCCTGAGGGCTGGTAAATCATCGTGGTGGACATCTTCTGGTTCCCTCTGTGGTGCCCCACTGCACTGCCAGGCACTGATCTGCATCAGAAGAAAATGGAAAGAAGAAAGTATTTTGTGCTAACAAGATCCAGACTTTGGCAGAGCAATGTCTCTTTGTTATTGCCACCAGACCTGGTGCTCCTGCATTGATTATGGTCAATGGATGCTCCTGGAGGTGCACTCTCCAGCCTTGCAGCTTGCTGGAGCCACCCTCACCTTTCCTTTGGAAAGTTCAAGGCACGGTTCTTCCCAGGAAAGACCAAGGTTCTGGGGCAGTTAAATATCTGTCCAGTCCCTGCTTCATGCCCTGTGTCCTGCTGTCTCCTGCACTGTGGCTGTGGAGGGATGAGGAGCAGCTGCAGCAGTGTCTGCATTCCGAGGCATTTTCTGTAGTCTGGAAGAACCAGAAGCTGCAGCTGTGAACTGATGGGGCTGGACTGCTCCACAGTTTGAGTCCTTCCATCTGCAGTCCTCTCTCTCAAGCCCAGGTATGGCCAGATCCCAGTCTTGCTAGACCAGATTACTGAGAGTAGGAGATAGAAGCCCGAATGAAAGCAAAGAATTCCTTTAAAGCAAACTTCTGATGAGACAACAGAGTCCAGAGTTGTGCAGACCATGAGAGACAGAATAATCAAGCAAGGAGCAGTCATCAGGCTTGCTGGATCCATGGACACTGGCTGACGTGTGACCACCACCTCCTCCTGCCCCGGCTACACCACCAGAGCAGGTGTCCTGCTGACCACCAGACCTCTACCAAGTGTTTGATGCTTGTGTGCAGGAGAGGAGCTTTTCTTGTTCATCTTCCAGCTCTGCTGCACTCTCCTCTGCTCAGTGCTTTGACAGGCACTGGCTGCAGTGGGCACCTCTTGTCCTCTGCAGCCTCAGTGCAGCATTGTGCCACCTTTTTCTCTGTTTCCTCCGGGACACAGAATAATGCCCAGTGATGCTGGCAGGTTCTTTCTGCACAGCCTAGGCTGGGAGGGGGTTCACCAAAGGCAGCAGAGAAAGGGGCAGCAGCCAGGAGCTGGATCCTGCAGTGTGGAGGCACAGCAAGGCTCTGGCTGCATGCCCAACTCCAGGTGACTCCTCTGCCCTGTTTGAGAGGAGCTGACCTCGGACACAGAGACTGCCATTTGTGTGGGTAACCCAGGGAACGCTTTGGGGTTTGACTGCCTTCCCACTCAGGATGTGGCCACACACCCTGGGATATGGGCAGACACCTTATCATGGCTGGAACAGTTGCTGGCAGCCTGATCATGTATAAACCATCATTAGAGCCATGGCTTGACTTGCTTCAGGTCCCTGTGGTTCTTTAGGTGAGAGAAGGCAACTCTGGATGCCAATGAGACAAGCAGCATCACCCTAGCTGGTCCAGCCCCCTCCTCCAAATCCATTTTGCTGGTTTTATCTCACACAGTCCAATTGTGCAAAATGTTTCTGGGGGAAAACAGTGATTGTGTTATTTCTTCCTCATGTTTTGGATTCAGCTTTGGGATCAGAAGCATTTCATTGCCACAACAGACTTAGGCACAGAGAAAGACAGTCTTCTACACTGTGCTTAGAGCTGATACAGCTACCATGACCCACCCAACTGCTGAACATTTTGGGGGGAATCTGAAACCACCATCACAGCCCCGAAGTGATGTTTGAGCCCAGACTCATCTGGTGAGTGATGGATGACGGCTGATGTCTCCTCAGCAGGCTGCACAGGTGCCCACTGGTGAGCCAGATGTGCCCACACATCACCTTGAGCTGTTTCTCACTGCCGCAAACCAAAGGTCAGTGTCCTGAAGAGCCCTTGGGGTAGTCCCCACTCTGTTCCAGTTGGCAGGGCTGGATCAAGCTGCTTTTCAAGGATGTTTTTGTGAAATGGGGCTGGGAGTGTGCCACAGCCTCTCTCTGTCAATGCCCCAGCAGAATCCCAGAAACACAGACTGGTTTGGGTTGGAAGGGACCTTAAACCTCATCTTGTTCCACCTGCCTGCCATGGGCACCTTCTACCGGCCCAGGGATGGAGCAGCCACAGCTTCTCTGGGCAACCTGTGCCAGGAGCTCACCACCCTCAGAGGGAAGAATTTTTTCCTAATGTTCAAACTGAACCTACACTCTGTCAGTGTGAATCCACTTCTTGTCCTGTCACTCCAGGCCCTTTTAAACAGTCTTTCTCCATCTTCCTTGTCAGCTCAGTTCAGGCTGCACTTGGGTCACCCTGGAGCTTCTCTTTTCCAGGCTGAACAATCCCAATTCCCTCAGCCTTTCCTTGTGGGAGTTGTGCTCAACTTGGTGACCTCCTTGGGACTTGCTCCAGCAGGTTCCTGTCCCTTCTGAGCTGTGCAGAAGAGGTGGGAGCCCCACCTGGCACTGCTCACGGCACCAGGGGTGTCTCTACAGCTTCTCAGTGCTCGTAGTGAGATGTCTGAGCTGGGGGTGGGCTCTGGCAGCAGCCAGGCACTCCAAGCACCCTGACCCCTGAGCAGTGACTGAGCTTCTGCTGTCATGGGCAGGGGATGGCAGAGACACGGGCTGTCACTGTCAGCAGGAGATGGGAGAGCTGCTCTGGTCACTGCTTGTAGCCCAACCCCTGCCCCTGGAAACTGGGCTGTGCCACCATGGGACACATCACAAGCCCTGTGAGGAATGACTGAGGGAGCTGGGGGTGCTCAGCCTGGAGAAAAGGAGGTTCAGAGGTGACCTTGTCACTCTCTGCAGCTCCTGAAAGGTGGCTGTGCTCAGGTGGGGCTGGGCTCTTTCTCCAGAAAAGAGAACCAGAGCACACAGCCTCAAGCTGTGCCACGGGAAATTTAGGGTGGATATTAAGAAAAAGTTTTTCACAGAAAGAGTGATAAAGTTCTGGAATGGCTGCCTGGGGAGGTGATGGAGCCCCCATCCCTGGGTGTGTTTAACAAAGCCTGGATGTGGATCTGGGTGCCAGGGTTCAGTTGAGGTGTTCGGGCTGGGTTGGACTGGATGATCGTGAAGGTCTCTTCCAACCCAGTAATTCCATGAATTCTGTGATTCTGTGTATCTGACGGGTGTCCTGAAGTGAGGTGGGGCACCAGGGAAAAGGCACAAAATACTGCAGGGGCTGTTGAGAGGTGCAGGCCTTTGCTCACAGCTGCCAGGGGTCCTGGTGCCCCCATGCCATTTTTAAGTGGACTTCTGCTTGGAAATGCAAAGGAAAACCACAAGACACAAATTGTTATGAGCACTGCATCACCCTGAGACTACAGGAATGAGTATTCCGGTGCAGGTCTGACTGTTCAACCTCTGAAAAAGTCTGGAATAGATCTACTAATTTAGTATCTCAATAATATTTGGACTCCAGGCAGTGCTCCAGTTTTCTATGCCCCATCACATAGTGCATTCCTACCTCCTTGCCATATCCACCTGCATCAGTGCATTCCTGTCACAATACTGCAACAATTCCAGTCTTGCTTTTAACACCAGAGAAGTCCATCTCCAGCCTTCAAATGCCCCATATGTGCAGAACATATACAAGATAAATTAATATATGCAGAACAATGCATATATTAATTTATCTTAAGGGGACATCAGATTTTTCAAGGCAAGCATCTCAGAGTACTCCAGTTCCCTTCCAGCGATGGCTGCAGTTTAGGTTCCAAACATATCCAGTCTCCAAAAGTCAAGCCCCTTTCAACAACCAGCTGTAAGAAGCACCTTTCTGATACTTGCTGCCCAGCCCTGTGGGGGAACCTCAGGCTGAAAGCTGTGGAGGTGCAGGATTTGAGGAATCAAATCCTGGAGTTGGGCTGCAGGTGGTGGAGCATGGCCTGGGGGACACTGCCTGGTGACATCAGACAGGACATAGCCCAAGGTTTTTGGGCATGGAGAGGCAGGTGTGGGATTTCGGAGCAAGGCCGCTGGTGTTTGTTCTGCAGTGAACAGGGTAACAGGCCCCAGGGTGTGTTCTTGGTAAATAAATAGATTACATCAAGCACCCAACTCCTATAATTTAGTTTTCATCCCTTCATGACTCTGGTATTGTCAGCTTGCTTGGTGAAAAGGGTTAACAATGAAGAATTATTGGTTTCTATTATTTGCCTTCTTTGAATTTTGAACCTTTAAAGGCCTGGAAAATACCTTTTTCAAAGAAAATTCACTAACTTCAAGTGATTCCAGGAGATGATGTTTGCTGCAAACTCCAAGAGTGAAGGTTTGATACCACCACCAGTCTCTGCTCCCTAACCAACTCCTGCCCAGCTCCTTGCCAACCCATCTTCCAAAAAGTGACCTGGGACGTGGATATTTGGCTTCCAGGGGACAATCACTGTCCCTAACACCTGGTGAGAGTGGGAGATAGGAAGTGAACACCCAGGGCTGCTCCTGTGGTACCCCCAGAGCAAACAGAAGAGGCCACTTGGCCAGTGTGTGATGTGCAGCACCCTTTGCCTGCTCTTTCTGCACCTGCCCTCCCTCAGCCATGCTTTGAGCAGTGTGTCCCAAAGCCAGGCAGCTCCCTGGGACCAACAGACGTGCAAACAGTCTGTGCTTGGTGCTCAGGCTCTGCACTCTATTTTTCCTGTGAAATAAAGGGCCCTCAAAGCAACCCGTGCCTTGCCTGCAGCACAGCTGGGAGCCAGGCAGCTCCTGGGGATGGTGCACATGGAGTGACCATGTCCTGCCCTGTCAGGGTGTGCCCACGCCTCCTGTGACACATGTGACAACACAAGTCACTCCTGTGACACGTGTGACAACATGTGCTTCACAGGCAGGTGTGCTGCAGAGAGCTGGCACTGGGGAAGAATGTTTGCAAGTGGGTGACCTCCCTGATTCCAGCTGTGCCACTGTCTCTTCATGGGACACTCAAATAGCCCCTTTCTTTGTTTGGGCCCTTGAGATCCCTGAAAAACAAGGCAAAAACAGCTTTACCTCTTGGCAAGACCTGGAAACTGGATTGCAACCCGCTGCAAGTATCATAACAGTAAGTGAGGGCATGTTACTGTGAGCTAATTACCTCCAGCACATTTACATCACCTGGGAAGACTCTCCACTCTGACCACAAGTTCTCTGGCCTCTGGCCAGAGCAGTCAGTGCAGGAGTTTCAGCAGAAACTGCCTTTTCTCTGGAAGCAGCAGCCCCTCGTGCTGCAGGTGTGCCAGCTCAGCTGGAGGAAGACTCCAAGGATTTGCCTGCAGGGTGCAAATCCAGCCATGTCAGACCATCCTTCCACTCCATTTGTATTTTCAAAGGCCTCTGCTCCACTACTAATACTGCTGCTGCCTTCCTAGCACAGGCTGTAAATCCTCCCGAGAGCAGGGGAGAGGAAAACCCCGAGCCCAGTTCTGTCAGAGCGAGAGCTCCGCTCCCTGTGGGTGCTCTGAGAGGCTCCGTGGGGCAGAGGCACAGAGCAGCTCCCAGGGCAGTGCCACGTATCCACAGCTGACACTGCACCATCACCATCACCCACTCTCTCAGGCTGGGCTGTGCATTCTATCCCCATCTGCCAGAGCTGGGGCAGTTCTCTGCTGCTCATTGGGCACTTTTCTTTATCTCTTCCACAGCCAATCCTCCCTCCAGGAGATCTCTGCTGTTCATGGGCCATTAATTATTAATTATCTTCTGTTCATGGCCAGTGAGTGTCCCTGCATGGCTGAGAAAATTCCATCATCCCACGGGGAGATGCTCTGCCCAGGGGAGGAGCCCAGAATTCCTACCTGGATCCAATCTGACCTGGGAACAGCACAGCAGCCTTTGCCCCCTGCATTCCCAGAGGAGCAACTTTCTTCCCACTGCATTCCCAGAGGAGCAGCTTTCTTCCCACTGCATTCCCAGAGGAGCCCAGGCCCATCTCCCCCAGCCCTGGAGCTCCAGAGGAAAACTCCCCCCTTGTGCAGGATCCTGCTCCAGCAGAAGCACAGCTGGCACTGCAGGAGGGCTGAGCCACCCTGGGATGGGGCTGCTGCCACCTCCCTGACCCACAGGGGGTCAGGGCATATTCTGACTCTGGCAGTGGTTTGTTTTTGTTTGTACTATTGCATTTGTATTTTTAATTTTCCTATTAAAGAACTGTTATTCCTATTCCCATATCTTTGCCTGAGAGCCCCTTAATTTCAAAATTATAAAATTTCGGAAGGCGGGGGTTTACCTTTTCCATTTCAAGGGAGGCTCCTGCCCTCCTTAGCAGACACCTGGCTGTTCAAACCAAGACACCCACACTGCTTCTCCTCTTAGCCCACACTGTCCTATTCCCAGTTCCAGCCAATGGCTCTCAGACCTCCTTATCTCCCTCTTCAAAACTGTCCCCGTGTCCCCCACCTACGCAGCTGGCTACCCTTCTCTCCATGGCTGGAGAGGAACATCTGCTGGGCAGCTCACAGACTGCATCCCCCCACACAAAACCTTCATTTTCTTTTCTACCATGCTCACTAAACAAAATTTCTGCGGCTTTTCCCACCTTTGCTGCTGAGCTTCCAGCTCTGTCCTGCAAAGGTGCCATTGCCCAGCCCAGAAGCCTCCTGGATATCCATCACTGCTCACCAGAGGCAGCTGCTGTTGATATGGGGTTGCACACTCAGCTTTAGGTACAGACAAAAAAAATTAAAGGAGGAGCAAAATGAAAGTGTCACCCTTGGCTTGCTGCTGAGGAGATCTGTGTGAAGATCTGGACAGTAGCTTAAGACAAGGAAAATTTGTGTCACGTTATCCAGACTGTCCTAGAATGAGAATCACAGAATGGTTTGGTCTGCAAGCAGCCTGAAATCCCATCCCATCCCACCTTCCACGGTCCCAGGCTGCTCCAAGCCATGTCCAGCCTGGCCTTGGACACTTCCAGGGATCCAGGGGCAGCCACAGCTGCTCTGGGCACCTGTGCCAGGATCTCCCCACCCTCACAGGGGAGAATTTCTTCAGTAACTTAACTTAGTTTAACCTAAATTTCCCCATTACTTAACTTAGTAATTTACCCTACATTTGCCCATTGTCAGCTCAAACCCGTTGCTCCTTGTCCTGTCACTGCAGCTCCTGATGAAGAGGCTCTGTTCAGGACCTCCACATGCCCACAGCAGTGTTCACCAGAGAACATTTGGGCCACTGGCTGTGCTGGGCAGTCTTTGCTTCCCTCTGAGCTGTGCTGGGAGCCAGTAGAAGATGGAACAAAGCAATGGACCCATTGCAGAGACAGAGAAAAGGTTTTTGACTGATATTTCCTTTGTCAAATGCACTTGTAGGATGATAATTCAAGACTTGGCAAGTCAGCATCAGGTTTTCTAATTTGTGGAGGCAAAGGCTGCAAAACTCTGTAAATACTAAAATTCCCTGGTTTTACAAAAACCCTTGGAATACATTATTCTTCAAGCAAACTGACATAGTTCAATAGACTGAATTGCTTGAAATCAGACAAAACACTGTCTTCAACTGAGAACAAATGATCCTCTTTTCAGCTTGTCAGAACAATTGGAATATATTGTTCTAGGAAATTGTTCTAGGGGTATTTTTTCCTGTTTCGTACAGTTTGTCCATCTCCATTTACAAAGACCACCAGCCAGGAATCAGGACCTGGTGAAAGGCCAGCTAATCTGATCAAAGCTGGCTGAAATATTCCCAGTGTGTTTTTCAGAACAACAGCAAAGCTTGAAATGCAATATTTACTTTCTGTTTTCTACATAGAGAACAGTTCTCCAGCAATAATGTCTTTATCACATCACAGACACTCTGGGGCTGCAATTAGGAAACCTGTTAACAGGATTATCTGAGCTACAGGTCCAAGCAAGTGCCTCCCATTATACAGTTCAGTGTCTTTGTGAAGTCAAACATGGTTTTGTTTGACCCAGCCAGGTGCTTTGACTGGGCATTGGAGGATGCCAGTCAATTCTTCATGATTCACTTTCCCAATGGAAACTTGAGACATTCTGGCAAACACCACTATGTTCTGAAGGAAATATTCAATTTGAGGACAAAAGTGCATTTTGCAACTTAAAAAACCCCTAAGCCAGAAACTTCCCTCTCCCATTGAGCAGCTCCTGCCTGAAGAAACAGCGCCAGGAGCTGCTTGTTTTGGAGCCAGATTTTCAGAAGAGTTCAGCTTCCCTGTAGGCAGCTCAGTTCAGTCTGGATTTCATAAAGAAGTAGCACCAGCAGTTCCTGTTGACAAAATGACTCAATTTTTGAGCACCCCAGCACCAAATATACCGAGCACTTAAAATCCAGCTGTCATGGGTTGACCCTGGATGGATGCCAGGCACCCACTGAAGCTGCTCACTAACTCCCCTTTGCAGCTGGACAGGGAGAGAAAATTCAAGGTAGGGTTCATGAGTTGAGATCACACTGGGAGAGGTCACTCATCAAAAACTGTCATGGGCAAAAGAGCCTCTAATTAGAAATATGAAATTAGTTTATTACAAACAAAATCAGAGCAGGATAATGAGAAGTAAATAAGCCCATTACAAACACTTTCTTCCCACCCCTCGTCCTTCCCAGCTCTACCTCCTACCCTGGCAGTGCAGGGAGACCAGGAATGGGGGTTTGGGTCAGTTAATGTCCCATGGCTTCTGCTGTGCTCAGGGAGAGAAGCCACCCCCCTGCTGCACCCTGGGGTCCCTCCCAAGGGAGACAGTTTTCCATGAATTTCTCCAGTGTGAGCAGCAGCTCCTGTGAACTGCTGCAGCATCAGACCATGGCAGGGCCAGCAGTCCTCCCCTGGCTGCTGCAGCCTGGGGCACTCTGCCATGGGCCAGTCCTCCAGGGACAGGCTGGCCAGCCTGGGAGCAGGGCCTGCCTCTCCACAGGTGTGCCAGGGGATCCTGGCCTTCTCCCAGGCACCCACCCGCTCCTGTGGGCTCCTGCAGGGGCTGTGATGGATCTCTGCATCCCCAGGGACCTCTGCATCCCCAAGGATCTCTGCATCCCCAAGGATCTCTGCATCTCCATGGATCTCTGCATCCCCCAGGGATCCCCATGGGCGGTGGGTCCATCTCTGCATCCCTGTGGATCCCCATGGGCTGTGGGTGGATCTCTGCATCCCTGTGGATCCCCATGGGCTGCACAGCTGCTTCACCATGGTCATCACCACAGCCTGCAGAGGAATCTTGGCCCTGGTGCCTGGAGCACCTCATGGCCCTTCCTCTCCACTGCCCTTGCTGTCTGCAGAGTTTTTCTCACTTGGCTCTTTCCTGGCTGAAATTAAAACTGCTCTATCAACCTCTTTGTTTATCTTTATTCTTAAATCTGCTGTCACAGAGGTGTCACCAGCCTCTGTAATTGGCCCAGCTTTGGCCAGCAGCATGTCCATCTTCAGAGCCATCAGGGATTGGCTCTGCCAGACATGGTAGAAGCTTCCAGCAGCTTCTCACAGAAGGCACCCCTGTAGCCCCCTGCTACTAAAAACCAGTCCATGCAAAACCAATACACCAGCCTAGACAGAGATCCTTCAGAGGAGCCTGGGTCTGTCTGACCCAGGGCGGAACAGGAGGAAGGAAGCAGGACATGGTTCCTGTGAAGTTAATGATATCTTGGAAAGGCAGAAGAGTCAGAGCAGTGGTCATATAAGTTACCAGAGTTAGTCTGTAATATTATCATGATGGGATCAGTAACTCATACTTTTATAACTTTATTTATACCAGTTCTGTATTTCAGTTATATTCACTTTTATAATCATTTCACTGTCAGTTCACACATAGTGAGAGAACCCTGCACCCAGAACAGGCTTGAAAACTCCTGAAGTTAATTTTTCGACAAAAGTGTTTCACAGCGTGGGAACTTGCTCTGAGCAGCAAAGGAAGGAAAAGCCTGGCAAAATGAACATTTTCCTAAGCTCCTGAGTCAAAAGCATGTGGAACTGGCTGGGGCAGTAAAGCAGGACCTGCTGGAGTCAGCAAGAGAAGCAGGGATTTGAGACCAGAGCAAGGAACTGATTCATGAAGATGACATAGAACCACATCTTCTCTCTCTTTCTTTTGCCATCTCCTTTGTAAGCTCTGGATTCCAAGCCTGTGAGATATGTATTTAACTTCAGATCAGAATGAGGGCAGGCACCACTTCTGGTCATTACTTTTGACTTCAGCAGACCTACCACACAGTTTTATAGGCTATGGACTAGGCTTTATTGACTGGCTCTGCTGTGGCTTCCTCCCAGCCCTCAACACTTGCCTTTTTGATCACCCAGTTTGTCCCTGGGTTTCTCAAAACTGATTTCTCCCTCATCTCTTCTCCTGGTAAAGCTCTGGCATCTGGCAGAGGCACAGATTTCTGTGATGCTCTCCCAGTTCTTGGTTCCTCCTGCCTTCTGCTCTCAAAATGCCCACTGATTATTTTTTCATTTCCTTTCTCTTGACCAGTTATCAGCTCACACCAACTGAATCTCTTTTAAGAGAGTTTGATGTGAGCTCATTTTAGAGACTGTAAATTCAAACAATTTCTGTTGGACTAAATGCCTGTTGGCACCTCCAGTGAATGGTTTCCTTTTCTCAGACCTCCTCTTTTTATCTTCCACCACATTTAGTCTAATATTTCTATTCCTTACTTCTACCTTCACTCCGTCTGATGGGATTAAGGGTCTGTGATCCCTTGGGTTGCCTCTGAAGGCTTCTTGAAAGCTGGTGTTGCATTTGTCCCTTTGCATTTTTCAGGCAGCAGAACTGGTTTAAGCAGTGGGCTAAGCACAATGGTTAGTAGGTCAATAGTCTCAAATTTGGATGCCTTTAGGAGCCGTGTCAACACTGCCTGATATTTTTTGATATTCATCCTACCCATTTGTTTTCAGATTTGTCCACATTAAGAATGACTTTGAGGGGAGTACCCACAGCCTCTTCTCAGGGAAAAACAAAGAAAATTATTTAATTTTATGGTGATGGCCTTGTGTTTGAGCAGGTCTTCCCATCCCTGCCACCTTTTGGCCTGTTGGATTGCCTGCATCTCCTGTGTTAGGAATATTATTAGTGGCTGCAATTAGAGAGAAAAAGTAATTAGCTATTAAGAGTTGTCTGTCTCATTTGCCCCATTTCCCAATCATGTGAAGGGGTACAAGGGACTGACTCCCTTTGCACAATCATAAAATTCCCAAAGCCATTAGGAGTAAGGGGATAACATTGATGTTTGATGTTTGTCTCCATCTCCTGTCATCAGCAGTGATGTCATGTCAGTCAGGATTTTGGGAGGAAGGTCCCTGGCATTGTCCCAGCCTGGCTGACTCAGACTAGTCCTGCCTATGCCAACACAAGACTTGGCTGTGGAGACACAATGCTGCTCCTCCCACCTCTGGGCAGGTGACCACACTGCCCTGGGAGCCAGATTTGGCTTCCTTTATCCATTGTCAGACCAGCATGAAAGCACCTGGAGAGCAGCTCTGAAAGCCAGAGGGGTTGTGTGTCCCTCAGCTGTGCCACCTTGTCTTTGTGTGCAAGTAGGATGGCTTATTTCCATTGTACATCAAGGTCTGGGAAATCAGCTAAGAGTGTTGAGAAAAGAAAGCTTTACTCTTGATCTTGAAAATTAGATTGTAGGGTATGTCTTTACAAAACTGCAACTCAGAGACATCTGAAGTTTGGCAAGAGAATCCTCAGAAGATAAAACAAAAATTATCTTTTGGACCACAAACAGACTTGAGTATTTGGTGATGCCCTTCGGCCTATGTAATGTTGCAGTTACGTTGCAAAATTTTTAATTATGTTTTTTTGAGATTTACTAGATTCCTTTATAATAATGTTCTTGGACAACAGAATTGTTATTTTCACATGACATGAACCAACCTGAGCAGCTTGTAAAATCAGTCCCAGAATATTTGAGCTGCCACAAACTCATATGCCAAATTAGAAAGGTAAAATTCTGAAAGGTCTTCCATTGAATTCCTGGGCTGCTTCAGCTCCCCAGAGGCAATGGAAATGAGCTCTGAGAAATCACAGACGTGGCCACGCCAAAGACAGTTACTAGGTTTTGGTGCTTTCTTAGCTTCATTAGCTTTTATCACCAATTAATTAAAGACTTCACCAAATAATCTTCCCATTTCTGGACTTACTAAAGAGGGGGATGTTTGGATCTCACCACCTCAGTTTAGAAGCCTACGATGTACATGCCTACATCTGAGCTAGACTTTGGATTTCCTTTCTAGTCTCATGAGGAGAAACCAGTCCTTTCACTGTGTGATTCATGCTGCCTGGTTTAAATGTGCATTTTAGGCGGAGGTAAATCACGCCCTAGTTGCTGAGGAAATATGGGATAATTTTGAACAGGTTTTTATAATTGTCCCATTCATAATACCCACAGAGCCTTCCCATCAGGTCATTGTGAAAGCAGCTCTTTCTCACTGTGCTGAAGGAGAAGTTGTAGTCAGGTAAAGACCTTTCAACCACAGCTTGCTCCCTACATGAGCTATTCTTAGTGATGACAGCAGCTGAATTCAAGAGAATGAGCTGCAATTGATGAGCCACTGCAGCAGAGCCACTCCTGCCCAGCCGGGGTGGGAACACTGAGGAGAATAAAGCACCATGATCACAAAGCTCAGCCACTATTAACCCACTCTGTCTCCTGATTACCATCTCTCTTTTCACCATCTTGCCTTTTGGAAAGATGCAGAAAGTGGGCTTGGATTAAAACCAGCTCTGGTCTGCAGTCCTGGAGGTCAGATTTAAAACCACCTGGGGTTTGTCAGTGTAAACTCTTTAGCCACCCTAAAGATGATTTTGCTGACTCGTGGCTCACAGTCTTCAACAAAACCAGGGACCCATGCAAGGCACCCTTCAGTGTCTTCATTAAGGACTCAGGTGCAGCCATTGAAGGTATAATAAGGTATCATGTTCGTTGGTGACACTAAATTGGGATGACACAGGGCCTGCAGAGGGCTCGACAGATGAGAGAGCAGAACAGTCATGGAATCATAGAATGGTTTGGGTTGGAAGAGACCTTAAATATCATCTCATTCCACCCCCTGCCATGGGCAGGGACACCTTCCACTATCCCAGGGTGCTCCAAGCCCCATTCAACCTGGCCTTGGACACGTCCAGGGATCCAGGGACAGTCACTCTGCTCTGGGCACCCTGTGCCAGGGCCTCAATAACCTCACAGGGAACGATTTCTTCCTAATATCTAAACCGAATCTCTGTCAGTTTGAAGCAGTTTCCCCTCATCCTGTCACTCCAGACCCTCAAACAGTCTCTTTCCATCTTCCTTGCAGCTCCCTTAAGGTACTGGAAGGCCCCCAGCTATAGCACCCCCAAAGTTTTCTTCTCTGTGCCGAACAGTGACGTTTTAACCAGGGCAAGGGCTGGATTCTGCACCTAGGATGGAGCACTTTGGATGTGTGGGTGCACTGGGGAGTGAGAGGCTGGAGAGCAGCCCCGTGGGAAGGGACCTTGGTGTCCTGGTCCATGGCTAATCAAATGAGCCAGCAGTTCCCTGCAGCCAGAAGGGCCAGCGGGGTCCTGGGGGGCACCAGGCCCAGCAGTGCCAGCGAGGAGATTGTCCTGCTCTGCTCTGGGGCAGCCCCACTTCAAGTGCTGGGGAAGTTTCAAGCACCACAATATGAAAAAAGGCTAAATCTGTTAGACAGCATCTAAAGGAGGGGTGCTGGGATGGGGAAGAGTTTGCAGGGATCCCACGAGGAGCAGCTGAGGGCACTCAGCTTGTTCAGCTGGAGGAGAGGAGACAGAGCTCATCTCAGGCTGCAGCTCCTCATGAGGGGCTGCTCCCATCCCTGCTCCCTGTGACAGTGACAGGTCCTGAGGGAACAGCTGGAGCTGTATCAGGGCAGGTTTGGGTTGGATCTCAGAGAAAGGTTCTTCCCCAGAGGGTGCTGGCACTGCCCAGGCTCCCAGGGAATGGGCACAGCCCCGAGGCTGCCAGAGCTCCTGGAGAGTTTGGACAGCGCTGCCAGGGGTGCACAGGGTGGGATTTGGGGTCTGTGCAGGGCAGGGGTTGGACTGGGTGATCCTGGTGGGTCCCTTCCAGCCCAGGATATTCCTGGTTCTGTAGTATGCACACATCAGCCTGCTTGCCCTGGCTGGGAGACAGCTGTGAGCCCACAATGGAATGCTTGGTTCAAGGTACAAGCAAGCCACATTTCTGACCCAGGAGGTTGTTCAGAGATTAGAAATTTCTCACTATATTCTTTTTGACCAGCCTAGCAGGCCTGGGGACAGCCAGGCTGTGTTTTAGAGGCCAAACCCTGCAAATAGATCAAGGCTGAGGAACTGGAGATGCCTCTGCATCTGTAATCACACCAGCTCTCTTTAGCTGATGTTTTGATGTAAGCTTACATTTCCTACCTCCACAGAATCAAAATGGCTTTTTATTTGCCATTAAATTAATGGCAAATAAAAGACAATACACCTTCTACTGTGTACCTACTCTCCTGCTATTAAGGAGCAGCTCAGCTTTTTTCAACTTGTAAATTTGCTGCCTACTGGGATTTCTCACTGCAAGCCTCAGATTTAATCCATGATTTGGAAAGAACTTCTCATCATATTGGGAACAAAAGAGTTATTCACTGCTATGTATTCTCTTTGAGGTAATAGGTAGATATAGAAACTAAACTAAACTCTGGGATGATGGTTTGGCTTGTACTGTTTGATTGAGCAGGTGTATTTTATCCTGCTTCCCATAGCATTCCTCCTTTCACTTATCCGTACAACTGTCTGACTGACAGGTTGAGGTCTATCAATTATTTCAATCTCTGCCACACTAAATTACAAAAGGCCAGATTTCTCACCTTGGCCAGACTGTGCCTTCTGTACCCTTCTGTCTTCAGAAGGGTTTGCAGTCCCTTCTGAAAATATCAAAGGAAGTCTTTAAAGCCCAGCCAGATTTTCATTGTTGGGAGTCTCCAACTTCATCAAAAGAAGAGACAGTCTAGACAAAACACCTACAAACTTCACTCTCATCTAAAAATGTAACTGTTGTTTTTGTGGGGAACCTTTCACAATTTCTGCCCAGATCCACCCAATAAATTACATCTTTGCTGCTTTGAGTTCTTCCTCTGTTTCATGAATCCCCATGAAGACATGTTTGAAAAAGCACTCCCCTCCCTCTCATCTATGTTGGTGACCTTCCAGAGTGTCAAATCCAAAAAAATACTGATTGAGAGGGAATTCACAGGGCAGCATCTCTTTGCTTTGAGAGTTATGCACATTGGAAAACTCCTGGAAAGGCACTGAAAATCTCATGAAAATTTGCCATCCATCAGACACTGGGAAAACCAGGACACACCGTGGTAGATGGAGTCTCTGCAGAGGCTCCATGTCCAGGGAAACTCCTTCCCAACAATGTTGGACCTACATGATAAATAATGGGCCAATAATCCCAAAAACTTCCTACACTCAGCTGCCAACAGCTCCTCAAATCACTGCCCATGCATCTCCTACTGATTCCTGCTTTGAGCTCTAATCCAGCCTTTTCCTGCCCCATAGACCTTATTTCTGTCTGGAAAAACACCTCTGTTTCTGTTTTGTTCTGGTTTCAGCAGTTGCTCCAGTGGAGACCCACAGCACAGCATGTGAGTGTCAGATGGGTTCCTTGAACCTTTCCAGGTTCTTGTCAGGAAAACAGACTAGAAACATCTCAAATGTTTGGAAGGGAGGACTATGAAGGGCCAGCTGCCTACACAAGCCATCTGTAGCTAAGCCAGTCCTTGGCCATGCCTTTCTGAGGGCAGGCACAGGCTGCCTTGGGAGGACCACGAGCTCCTGCACACGGACAGAGTGAACAAAGTCAGGGTGGCCACTGCCCAAGCATCCCCCAGGCTCTGGGGCACAACGAGTGCAACATAAGCAAACCTGTCCCACAGGTAAAACCCCTCCTGAGGAACAGCCCTGACAGGACCACCACTCACTGAGGAAATCGTGGCAGTGACGCAGTCTCTTGTCTCCAGGACAATTCTGGGTGAGAGGGGCTGGGAGGTGGGAACACAGGGCTAAGGTAGATCCACCAGTCAATCTCAGGCTCCAAAGGATCACAGTCCCCATGGCCAACAGGTTCCAAGTGTCCATGCTGGAGTGCTTGCACCTCCCTCACCAGAGGAGAAGCCAGACAGCAATTCCCTGATGGGAAGGGTGCAAATAGCACGACAGCAGAACTTTTAACACTTAATAAGTCACCTTGCTCTTTCCTAGACATGGTGTCCTCCATGTAGAGAAAAGATAGTTATTCCTGGGACACAGCTCCCTGCTCTGATCAGAGGATGCTGTTCTGCCTTCCCCCTGAAACCCAGCTGCAGCCCCAGGGGCTGTGCATCCCCCAGCCCACCCAGGGCTACCCATCCCTGTCTGCCAGCGCTGGCACTGGGACAGTGCTCCCCTCCATCCCACCCATCTAGGAACTGCTCCCTCACAGCTGCAAAAGACAATCCATTTAAACAGAGGAGATTCACAGGCAGCATTAAGTAATGAGAATTCTAGGGGGAAACAGAAGCTTCTGACAGCAGGACTTGGTATGAGTGCTCACACTGGGAGGAAATTTGGAAGCTCATGTTTTGACATCCCTGCTGGTTGCTGTGGGGTCAACAGTGAAGGGACACAAAGTAGAGTGTTTCTAATTCCTTTTTTTTTTTTGACAGATGTGATTCAGTGCAAATCCTCTTGGCTGTATGACCTGGAAGCTGGTGGATGTGGAGGATTAAGAAGCAGGTAATTGCCAAAGACTTAGAGAGCCAAACTCTTAAATCACGGAAGACGCCACAGATGAGATGGGTTCATCTCTTTAGATCAGTCCCCACATTCTTGCAGAAGCAGCAGAGCCAGAGGAATGCAGGGCCTGCACACATCTCTAATAATAAATTGTTCCATTGTGCCTTGTGATGGGAAGGTTCACTAGTGAGGCGTTTTTGAACTGCAGGGGGTTACCCTGGCAATGGCCAAGATCTGTGGGCAGGCCCGATGTTCCCTGGTGCTCTCCTGGGTTGGGAAATCATGAGCAGAACTTGTGCAAACTCCCCACCTCTGCCTGCCATGTGCTGGACCAACGCCTGAGGGCTCAGCACTGGTTTTACCCAGCTCCTTCTGGTGCAGGCAGGGCAAACTGTGTGGGACAGCAGGGGGGCAGAGCAGGGCTGGGAAGCAGGGCTCTGGGGTGAGGCAGTCCCTGCCTAATCCGTGCTCTGACGCAGTCCTTGCATGTCCCAATGTGCCTAATGCCACAGGCAGCTGCTCTCAGAGCCCTGGCCATCTCCAGAGTGTCTGGGGACACCTCCACAGTGCCTGGGTACACTGTCACCGCACACAGCCAGCAAGAGCTGGGTGCTCTCAGGCGGCAAGAGCTGCCAAGGACCCTTCTTACCACAGCACCAGGCTGCTCCTGCTGTTCCTTCCTCCCACAGCTCCAGGTAGGGAGCTGCCCCAGATGTTGCTCATGAATGAGAGAGGACATCCCACCAGTCCCTTTTGGTCCCAGCTCCGTGGCAGCTGCAGAATGTGGGAGCCTTTGCTGGTGGGCAGCAGATGCTGCTCTGGTGGAATGCCCTGAGTGCCAGCTCTGCTCCCTCCCTTCAAGTGATGGTGCAATGAGCCCAGGGCCTGTGGCCTGGTCTGCTGGGAGAAAGGCAATGAAGCATGTGGGCCACATCTGGAAATCAGATGCCCTGTGGGTGATTCATTGGCATTCCCTCTGCTCATGCACCAAAAGATCATCTGTCCTGTCCGGACAAGTTCCACCAGTGTGAGCAACAGCAAAAGCCAGCAATATTCCAAAATAACAATATCTGAGAGCCTGGAGCTGAGAGGATCCACCTCTGGGAAACAGCCCACAGGTGTTCTCAGGGAACCTCTGGTGGGCACCGTTTAAGGAATGTGAGCAGTGAAACACCTTTCCTGGCACAGAGGAAGCCATCAAAGACCATGGCAAGCTCCTGGCTGGTGAAGGTTACACACTCTCCAGCCTCACCACTCCAAAATCCACAGGGCAAATGTCAGAATCTGAGGTATTGATGATTCCGAGATTGTAGAAAGTCTCTGTATTTCAGCCCCCTGCCAAGGAAGAAGCCATAATTCGTCTGTGCTGGTTTCAAGGTTGTTTATTCTGTTTATCTCTAACATGTTCTGCTGCCCTGCCGCAGCTCTGTCCTGCAGGGCAGCGTGTGGGGCTCTGCCCTCAGTGGGATGGTACAAACATTAAATACCACAAACTACCTGTGCTGGATTTACAATAACGTGCCAATATCTGTCACCTACGTTGAACAGTGTGTCCCCAGCCTAAACCAACAGAAAAATGCCAACACTGCAGTGAAACATGGAGGGCATGAAGAAGGAGAAAAAGGACAAGACACACCCAATTTCCTCCATCTTGTCCCCTCTGAACCCCTAATCTAGAATCCTAAAATTTTACTTTTGCACCCGTGCCACACTTAATGATTCCTTATATCAAGCACTCAGAGCTGGTAATTCATCCTGTAAGATTGAAAACTCTTTTCCATGGACAGAGATCACAGACAGTGTCTCTGGGGGCTCTGTCCAGGGGGGTTCCTGACCCCTGCCAGGGTCCCAGACCTACCAGGGCAGCCAGAGGGATGCCCTGGACTCCCACAGGCAAACAGCTCTGTTCACACCTGCTAAGTGTCAGGTGGGGAAGTCCCAGTAGACCTGGCCAAGGGAAGGGTAAATGTCAGGCACACACCACCTCCAGCACTGCAGATACCACCCAACAGGCTAAGATGAGGAAGGAGGGCATGCTGCTGTCCCCACAAGCTCCTGCTGCACTGGTCACAGGGAAAGGACTTCTGTGGCTCAGCCCTGGCCTCCACAGAGGCTCCTTTCCCAACAGCTCGGGATCTGCCCTTGAGGAGGATGAGGAGGATGCTGGGCAGGTGGTTTCCCTGCTCCCTCCTCCCTCAGCAGGCAGGGTTTGCTTCTGGCTTCTCCAACAGCTCTGGGGAAGGGGCCCTGGCAGACAGCTCGTGGCTCTCTCAGTGACCTGTCAGGTGTGACTGTCGCGGTCTGATCCTCCATCCCCCAGCTGCTCTGGACATGTTCAGTCTGTCTGTGTGAGATCTGGGCATCTCCAGTGCCTCACAGGAATCTCAGTGCTGTGCCAGGGCAAAACCAGGTGTTCTCTAAGGTCTGCTTGATCACAGAACCATGGAATCACTGAGGGTGGAAAAGGCCTCTCAGATCAAGTCCAGCCATTAACCCAGCGCTGCCAAGGCCACCACTAAACCATGTGCCCAGGGGCCACATCCACACATCTTTGGAATGATTCTAGGGATGGTGACTCCAGCACTGCCCTGGACATCTTGTGCTAGGGCTTGACAACCCTTTGAGGAAGGTTTTTTTTTCCCTAATATTCAGCCTAAACCACCCTGGCACAACTTGAGGCTGTTTCCTCTTGTCCTGTCCCCATTCCCTGGGAGCAGAACCCAACTTCACCAGGCTGTCCACTCCTGTCAGGGAGTTGTGCAGAACCAGAAGGTTCCCCCTGAGCCTTCTTTCCTCCAGATCCCTCAGAGTCCTCCCAGCTCCCTCAGCCCCTCCTCACCAGACTGCAGCTCCAGACCCTTCCCTTGATGGGGCTTTGCTGGATGCACAGCACCATCTCTGCTCGTGCTCTCCCTTCTGAAGGTCTCTGTCTCTCCAGAAAGCACCTGGAGCTCTGTTTCACAGAACACAGGGGACATTGGCCCCAGCCCTGGGGGTCTGTCACATATCCAAGACCTGGGCTAGCCAAGATGGACCTTTCAAATAAACATTGTGAGACAATATGGGTAACAAAAGGGGAGCACAGCTCCTCCAGTACAACCTGAGGGCTCCCTCCTGTGCTAAGAACTGCAATCATGCAGGTGGGATAGGTCACCCCCAGCCAAGATACCTCAATGTCTCAGGGAAACAAAAAGCCCTTTTATGTCCAATCATGAGCCTGGTGGGTCTGGTGAAAGTTCAACCTCTATCAGGAATAGCAAGGGCAGGCCAAGCAACTGTGGAAAACTCCTGATATCACCCAGTCAGACCTCAGACACAAAACTGCACAGATCCAAAACTCCCTCACATCTGCCAAGCAGAAGAATGTCATAACTAAATATTCATTTGTATTTGGACCTTTAGAAACGTGAATGATGGGTCCTGCCCCAGAAGGCTCATGCTGTTGTGTAACCAGTTGTGTGGGACTCTGGGAAAGACTGTGGGACTGGAGCTACAGGCATCAATATTTCCTCTCTACCCCCAAACTGCTGTGAGAAACTTGGTCAGGGAGGATGTCACATAACTGATGAAAATCACTGCAGAAAGAAAGAGATATGAAGTGAATAAATCGGATTGATTTATCAGGATTGGATTGATTTATCAAGATTGAGCAGAATCCTGCCCACAACAGCAACAAGCATCTACACCATGCTCTGGAAGATCAAGGCCAACAATCAGATTAAGCAAAGCATGATTCTGCTCTGTTATGGCCATGAATTAACATGGTGATAACAGGATCTGGGAAGAGAGCCTTGATCTCCACACCAGCCTGCAAAAACCTGCCAGGGAGAAGTGCCAGCAGCTGGAGCTGGGCAAGTTGATGGAGATATGAACTGGTCCTGGCTGGGATGGAGAGAATTTTCCTCACAGCAGCCCATGGGGTGCTGCAGTCTGGGTCTGTGACTATGCTGATAACACACCAGTGTCCTGGCTGTGCTGAGGAGGGCTTGCACAGCAGCTGTGCCCCTCTCCCAGCAGGATGTGAGGAGTGGGGACAGAACACAGCTTGGACAGCTGTGGTCTGAGCTGACCAAAAGGATGTCCCGCTCCTATGGCATCAGGCTCAGCACTGGAAGCTGTGGGGAACAGGGCAGCATGAGGGCACATTTGTGGGTGTGACATTTGTCTTCCCAAGGAACCCTGAGGTGTGACAAAGCCTTGCTTCCCTGGGAACACCTGACTGCCATGGGCAGCAGTGCATGATTCCCTTGGTTTGTTCTTCCTGCACACCCAGCTTTGCTCTACCTCCTAAACTATCTTTGTCTTGGCCCATGGGATTTCTCAGCGTCGCCCTTCTGATTCTCTCCCTGCTGCTGCTGGGGAGAGGGATCAGCAGTAGCAGGAGGGATCTGAGCTGCTGCTCAGGAGCAGCAGGCACAAGCTGCCTTGCAGGAACAGGGGAGCTCTCAGGGCCAGTGCAGTCAGCCTTGGATGTGCTGCAGCTCATCTTGGCAGCACTGCAGCCCAAGGGAGAACTGTGCTGTCCTCTTTGGAGATCACCTCTTATGAGAAGTCCCAGTCCACACCATCCCTTGAGGATAACTCAAGAGTAACCCTTGAGGAGCCACTCAAGCATCCAGCCTGTGTTCCTCCTGGGGCAGCCCCATCAGCGTGCAGCTCAGTCCCTCACCTTAGGCTGTGTGGAAGAGGTTTTACAGCAACTTCTGTGAGCCAGAGAGAAGTTTGATAAGAGGATCCATGTTTATCCCTGAAAGAATTTTCTAGCAAGGTCGCTGAGAGAGAAACCAAGAAAGAAAGGATAAATAAGAGAAACCTGCAACTGCCTATTCCAATGAGCCCTTGGTTTGTCCTTCATGACCAATGAGTAAAGTGTAACCTTAGGAGTTTTGTAAGAATGTATAAAAAGCATATATGCTAGAATAAAAACAATTTGCAGCCTTCTGAAAATGGAGTGTGTTGCTTGTATTGTCTCTGTCTCAACTACAACAGAGCTGCCTGCAAAGAAAAGCCCAGGACACAGAGGGAGCACTCTGCTCCCCATTTGCTTCCTCAGGCAAGATTTCCTGCTGCTACAGTCTCACAGATACTCATGGGCTTTATTACTTGATTTCCCCACCTAATCTGTTGCCCTGTGCTGCCATGACTTTTTCAGGCAGCACCGTTCTGAGCTGTGCACCCTTCCTCTCTGAGCTGAGCCTCAGTGTGGAGCGAAGCACAATCCAGCCAGTTCCACAAATATTATTGCCATCCACACTCAGCCCTGACCCTGGGCAGCATTCTGCACCTCTTTGCAATAGAAACAGTCCTGGGAGAAGAGACTATGCTGGGTGACAGTGATGTACAAACTGCTGGGATCCCAGGGGATAGCTGTCTGGAGTTATTTGACTCCTCTTGCAGGAAACTGTAATGAACAGGGAGCAAAAAACAGTTGTTGACACTGTAAAATGAAGAATAGGATTTTTATCAGAACTGAAAATTGCTGGTGGTTTTCAGTAATTTTTGGCTGATAATTATCTGTGTTCAGACCAAAGACTTCCCAAAAAAACCCATTATGTCTGAAAGCTCTTGAAAAATGCCTTTTGGACTTCTGGACTTCTCAAGAGGACATTTCAAAACCAGCAGCTGTGAAATTCATCCAGAAGAAACTGAGGATCCAAGCCAAAGGATGCATCCTGGCGATGGGGACGCACGGCAGCAGGATCCTGTCACTGTCACTGCCCCGCTCTGAGGCGGGCAGACATCCCTGCGGTGCCAGTGTGACAATCCGACCATTTCTGAGCGCTCCCCGGAGCTGCTGATGCTGCCAGCACCTCTGCCAGAGCAGCCGGGGTCTCTGTGGCCAGCCAGCCCCGCAGCCCTGCCAGGACTGAGGCACAGCAGAGCAGCTCTATCCCTGTGTGCTCGCTGCTGGCTGAGCTCGGAGCCCAAGGTGGGAGATGGATCCCAGCCGCGTTCCTCGCCAGTCTCAGGACGAAGAGATGCCTGCAGGGCTTTGGGCTGAGGTGCTCTCCAGCCGAGCCCAGCGATGGCCTGGCAGCGCTGGCAGCTCCTCGGGAGGGCCAGGCCGTGTGTCAGGGTGCTGGGAGCTGGCTCCGCTCAGCGATGGGTTTCCATTAGCGCTGGCAGACTCTGCGGTGTCACCAGGAAGCCACAAGGCATCAGAGCTCTTGCTTTGTCTTATCCTCGGGTGGGTGGTCCCCGGGAACAGCCTTTCTTCTGCTGTCAAGCGCCTGGCCAGCGTCTCTCCTCCGCAGCGCCCGCGGTTCGCACCGGCGCCCCGGTCTGCGGGAAAGCTCCGCTGGTCAGTGCGACTGAACCCTCCTGCGAGGAGCCAGAGCGCTCTTGTGGGAGCTGAGCGATGGAAAACCTGCTGTGGATGGACCTGGCTCATTCCCCCGCTCCCCAGCGGGAGTCAAGTATTGCGGCCCCTGCGGTTCAGGTAGAAAGTGAAATTTGATGCTCTGCTGAGCCTGGGACACGGGAGAAAATCCCCACGGGATTGTCCTGGGGGATCCCCCTGCAGTGCCTGGTTTCACTTATGGACCCCCCGTTCATGAGAACAGGGCAGGACCAACGAGCGGCTGATGGCGAAGGTGTACAGATCCAGCCCGGGTAAGGATGGAATTGTGCAGATCCAGGCTGGGTAAGGATGGAATTGTGCAGGTCGAGCCCAGGTAAGGATGGAATTGTGCAGATCCAGCCCAGGTAAGGATGGAATTGTGCAGACCCAGCCTGGGTAAGGATGGAATTGTGCAGATCCAGCCTGGGTAAGGATGGAATTGTGCAGATCCAGCCCGGGTAAGGATGGAATTGTGCAGGTCCAGCCCAGGTAAGGATGAACTGTGCAGATCCAGCCCGGGTAAGGATGGAATTGTGCAGGTCCAGCCCGGGTAAGGATGGAATTGTGCAGATCCAGCCCGGGTAAGGATGAACTGTGCATGTCCAGCCTGGGTAAGGATGGAACTGTGCAGGTCCAGCCCGGGTAAGGATGAACTGTGCAGATCCAGGCCATGTAAGGATGGAAGCTGATCCCAGATCTCTCCATGCCCTGCATCCAGGCTGCCCTGGCACGGAGGTGACTGGTGCTGAAGGTGGCTCAGGAGGGTGGGAGGATGCTGGGTGTGTGCCCAGCTCTGCTGCAGTGCAGGGGCACCAGGACACAGGAGCTCTCTCCACACCCAGCATCACCAGGAGCTTGTGCCAGGTTCCACTGCAGCCTCTGAGCTGTCGGAACCCTGGCTGCTGAGAATTTCAGACTTTCTGTGCTGGCAGGCACTGACCCCCAAGAGAACACTGCATTCCACCTGAGGCTGTGTTGAAGGCTTTGAAAATTGAATGATAGCACTGGGATTGTGGGTGTGGAGTTTGAATAGAAGTGTGTAACATCACATGGTGGAAAACTTAGAGTTTAAGAGTTGAGAATATAGTAATATATATAAAGCAAGACGGAGGTTTTAGGGTAGTGGCTGGTCCTTCTTCACCTTCTTCTTCATGGGTTTGGGTGGTATTGTGTAATTGGTTAGAAAAGTTTGCATTGCCAACTTTGCATGATTGGGTTAAAACTAAAAATAATTTAGGTGTCATTTCTTAATTGGATAGTTTAACCTTAAAAGACCTCGTAGAGAAAGATAGTTAGCCATTTTGTAGCTTGTTAGCTGAATGCTGTAGAACTCACCTCTTGTGGGACTGTAACATAGATTAGAAATAATAAACATTTGAGCCTGAACACAAAATACCCTCTCAAGCACTTTCAATCCCGACCCTGACAGAGGCAGAGAAGAAGATCAGGAATTGCCACTGAGCCCTGCCAAGACAGCAGCTCCCAAACTCCTCACACCAAATGGCTCAAACACCAGGGACTGACTTTGTGATGTCTACAGGGCAATTAGGGTGTCTCATAAAGAATGGTGGAAATGTCTGATTTCACTTTTTATGCTTAAACTGCTCTGGAATTGCTCCTACTAGAGACACCCTTCCAAAGGCCAGAGAAACTCAGATTTGGGAATTCTGGCTCCATACAGGAGTTCTTCCATCAAACCCCAGAACTGCCAGTGCAGCAGAGCCAGTCAGCTCCACTTTTTCTGTGTAGACAAAACCCAATTCCAAGCTGAAATTTCCTTAAGACACATCTTGTATTTCAGGATCTTTTGGTGCTACTTTCATCTCCAATCCACATATTGCAGGCCTATAATAATAATAATAGCAATAATAATAGTAATAATAATAGTAATAATAGTAGCAATAATGATAATACCTTTTGTATGTACATAGCACCTTTCATCCAAGGATCTAAGTCACAATTACAGCCCCACACATTCCTGTACATTACAGCCCTATAATTCTAAGACTGTTCAAGTATCCAGACTTCAAAGGGAATGTGGATTTCCCCTCCAGCCCAGTCATGGTGCCCAGCATGCTGGAGATGTTTCAAAGGTGTTTCAAAGGTGCCTTGGCAGTAGCCAGAGGTAGTCAGAAGAGCCAGAGGAGCTCTCTGAAGCTAAAAAGAGCCTTCATGGTTTCTTTCCTTCCCTCTCCCAGCCCCTCTTTAGTCTCCCTGGGAACTCAGCACAGCCCTGGGATGAGGGTGATGCTCCCATGAGACCTTTGTGTCTGTGCAGTGGGAGGTGAAAAGACAGAAATGTTGTTGAAAGGAAAAGCAAGTGACAGTACAAGCTCATCTGGATGACTGCCACTTCCAGCCAAGGTAGAACCAGCAGCATTTTGGTCAAAAGTAAGTCCACAGAAAAAATGTGTTCCCCCCAAAAAATCAGTGAGTCTGGGGGAAAAGGTAGAATTTTTTGTTGTAAGACCTTTTTTTTTTTAAAGGGTTTAAAGGTTTTCAGATGACTCAAAAAAGAAAAGTACTCTGTTTTGGGTCAAAACAAAATGGTTTGGGGATAGTCAGAGAAAACTTGTGGTTTTATTTGGTTTGGTTTAGCTTTAATTGCTTGGGAAACCTGAAGAGAACATCCCTAATTGTTTAACCTGAGCCAGCCTCTTCCCTCCTTTTTAGGTTTAGCAAAGAGCTGAACGAGCTGTTGTTTACCCCATCCATTCAGGAAGAATTGTGCTGCAAGCAAGGGAGCTTCCTACAGAAAGCAGAATTGGGGTTTCCAGCATCTCTGGCCATGCTGACATTCCCAGCTGGGCTCAGTTCCTCCGTGGGGTCCTCCAGTGCTGCCCAGGAGCTCTGAGCAGCTGCTGCCCGTGGCTGTCAGGAGGTTTTGAGTAGCTGCTCTGACTTGTGGCTGCTCCGGCTGTGAGAAGTGATGAGGTCAGCGGACATGAAAGGCAGGCACTAAATCTGAGAGCTCAGTGGTGCTTTTCTTCGTCTTGTGGCTGAACAAATGGAAAGCTCAAGAACTTTTTAATAAACTTTTAAAAGGTATTTTAGCTTGAGAGGTCCAGACATGTGGCTGGAAAGTGCAGAGAGTCTCCAGCTCTTCTGTAGCACTGGTTTGATCAATTGACCTCAAAGCACGTTGGGAAGGGTTTATTAGTAGTGCTTTAAAGATGGGGAGACTGAGGCACAGGAAAAGAAAAGGGCTTTGAGGTCAACCATAAGGCTGGGTCAGAGCTAGAAACCTGCTCCTTGTGCTGCACTGTCCTTTGTGTCCCCACCTATACCACACAAGGGAGCCAAAGCTTGTGGGACTCTGTCCCCAGAAGTCTGAGTCCTTGTGTCCCTTCCCCCAGGAGAAGTCCTTTCCCCAGAGCATCTGTGAGAAGGTCAGTGTAAGGTCTCCCCTGGAAGAGGACTGGGTGCACCCCAGGGGCTCCCAGGTGAGCCAGAGCACTCCGTGGAGGAGCAGGGCGGTTTTCCCAGCGTGTGCGAGCTCACCTCAGACACACCACACTAACCAGCATGGGCTGCAACATATTTCCTCTCCCCCTTCTTCAATAAATCACAGCTTCCAGCATTCATGCTTTTGTCACTAATAAATCTTTTGCTGTCTTACACCACATGAAAGCACAACAATGCCTAAACTGGCAGGCACTTCCCTGCGCAGGACGCAGCTGCAAACACAACCTGCAGCACAGGAACCTGCTGCTCGGCCCTGAGCTGGAGAGGAGTTCCACACAGCGCGGACAGGAGGGCTGCTCCACGCTCTCGAAAGCCCCACATGGAACACCAGGGCACAGGTGAAACCACTCTGTGCAGCAGGACCTCATTAATCCATGGAACACCCTGCCACACACAAACCTCCCCTGCAGCCGAGATCAGGGCCTGGCCTGGCTGTGGGCCTTTGGGTCAGTACCACACACTGAGCCTAAAGGCGCCTCTCTGTCCTTTGTGTACAGCCAACCTTCCAGTTTTGGAAGGTGCCCTTGGACACCCTCTGGGACAACACCTTGGGATGATGTCTGACCCAGGGAGAAGAGAGCCAGAGAGCAGCTCTGTGGATCTGCATTGTACTCTTCCCTGGGAGCAGCCAGCTGGGAGCCCAGAAGTGCTGGCTGTGCCCTCAGCCAGGGGCTCGGTGCTGCCTGCGGGGTGCAGCGAGCCCAGGGGAGGCCTCTGAGCTGCCCACAGGGCTGGAGCCCCTCTGCCCTGGAGCCAGGCTGGGAGAGCTGAGGGAGACACCTCACAGCCCCTTCCAGGGCCTAAAGGGGCTCCAAGGGACACGGAGAGGGACTTTGGACAGTGGCCTGGAATGTCAGGACAAGGGGGAATGACTTTGTACTGCCAGAGATATCGGGATATTGGGAAGGAATTGTTCCCTGTGAGGGTGGGCAGCCCTGGCACAGGGTGCCCAGAGCAGCTGTGGCTGCCCCTGGATCCCTGGAAGTGTCCAAGGCCAGGCTGGATGGGGCTTGGAGCCCCCTCCAAGGGGAAGGTGTCCCTGCCATGGCAGGCAGGTGGAACAGGATGAGTTTCTGGTTCTTTCCAACCCAAACCCTTTTGGGATTCTGGGATTCTAAGATGAAATGCTCACATGGCCATTTCCTTTCTCAGCCCCCAGGCTCTGAGGGACTGGTGGGGACACTTTCAGGGGTGCAGAACCAGGGATAAAGCAGAACTGCAGAGATTGTTTCCTGCACCTAGAATTTTTTCTTGTGTCATCAGGGAAAGACAGAAGATGAATTTCTATCTAACGGTGCAAATTTCTTTTCTGCAGATTTCATGCAAAGATGAAAGGCTGAGAAATGCCCAAAATTGTGAATTCTCTTGAAATTTCTATACACAATTATACCCAGAGCCATCCTCACATCAGATGACATCCTTGGAAGGTGACCTGTGCCTTCTGATCCTGCAGGTCCCTGAGATCCCTGCTGCTGCCACATGTCACACTGCCAGCAGCACCCACGGCACAGCCAGCGCTGGGAGGTGGCACAGGCAGGGGGAATGTCCCAGGGGCTGGTGGCCTTTGGGGCTCGGTGTCACCTTACAAAGCCCTTCAGCCTGTGTGTAGGGCAGCCACGAGCCCTCATGCCCCTGGTCTCCCCACCATGCTGGGCAGAGGAGGCCACATTTCTGCTCCTTTCCACCCCAGCCTTCCCACCATGGCACATCTGATGGGAGCACACGTGGTTCTTGGGCTGTACCTCGCCTTTGAACTACGGGAATGTTCCTAATTGGTGCCCCACGGGGATGTTCAGTACTGGAAACCATCCTGTCTCCCGGGCTCTCTTTGTAGTGGGACCTGTGGCTGCTCACAAGAAGAGACAGCATGTCCCCTGAGCATGTCCTGCCCTTACAGGTGTGTTCTGCTCGCTCCACTCCCATGGGGACTGCTTTTCATTTGCAAATCCTTCAAAGGGCTTGAAATAGCTACAGAAAGGCTGCAAACAAGGCAAAGGGAGACAGAGGGCTGTGGATAGCCTGAGAGACCTCTCCATCCATGGAGGGGAGGAGACTGGACCTGCCCTCCTTCATCACTGCCAGCAAAGCCTGGGCTGGTGCAGCTGGGAATGGTTTTACATGAGCCCTTTTTGGGTCCTTGGTGCATCCCTGCAGGACTGGAGGCATCACCTGAGCTTCCCTGGATCCTCCCCCTGCTCTCCATTCTGGCCCAGCTCCCGCCTCCACACGGGCTGGAGCCTGGCTGTTTCCGCTGGGCTGCCAGGGGATGCTTGTGCTTGGTCCTGCTGCTCCTCACAAAGACCATTTCCAATCTCGCTTCTGCTCCTACCAAACTCGAGTCATTCTCCAAGACCCCAGACTCCTCCCAGCCCTGATAGTGCTGCCCTGTCCCTTCCCAGCGCTGGGTGATCCTGTCCTGACCCTGCTCCTGTCCCCTTGGTCCTTGTCCCACCGGCAGGACCCCGTGCCTGAGCCCCTGGGAGGAAGGACGTGGGGAGCAAAGTGTTCCTCCCCAGGCATGGAGGCCGAGTGCCGGTGTCCTGGGCAGGGGCAGCAGTGTCTTGCCATGGCACAGAGCCCTGCCGTGGCACAGTGTCCTGCCGTGGGACAGAGCCCTGCCGTGGGACAGTGTCCTGCCGTGGGACAGAGCCCTGCCGTGGCACAGAGCCCTGCCGTGGGACAGTGTCCTGCTGTGGGACAGTGTCCTGCCGTGGCACCGTGCCCTGCCGTGGCACCGGGCGCTGCCGTGGCACAGAGCCCTGCCGTGGCACAGTGCCCTGCCGTGGCACAGTGTCCTGCCGTGGCACAGAGCCCTGCCGTGGCACAGTGTCCTGCCGTGGCACAGAGCCCTGCCGTGGCACAGTGTCCTGCCGTGGGACAGAGCCCTGGCGTGGCACAGTGCCCTGCCGTGGCACAGAGCGCTGCCCGCGCTGCCCAGGGGGACACGGGGGTCCCTCCGCTCCCCCGGCTGAGCTGGAAGCTCTCGCTCCCCCGTCCCTGCCCCAGCCTGCCGCTGCTCCCTGACCCAGGCAGGTGCAGAGGGGGAGAGGCATTTCCAGCCCCATCGCTGCCTTTTGGCACCAGAGCCCCATCCAGAATCAAAGAGCTTTTCAAAGCAAACCTTAAACTCCTTTAATCGCCAGCGAGAGCTCCTCCCACACAGATCTAAGGGCCATGAGCTCAGTGTTTTCGTTGCCCCGGGCAGATTTATGAGGTTATTCTTCAAGAAAGGGCGGGAGAGAGGGGAGCCGTGGCATATTGCTTAGCCTGCGGGGCGGGCAGGGAGCGGGGGGAGCGGGGCTGTACGGCACAGGGACTTTGCGGAGAGCCCGGCTTTGGGGGCCGGAGGAGAGGAAAAGCGGGATGGGGCTGGGCGAGCTGGAGCCCAGGGCAGGTAGCCGGAGAATAGCAGGTCCCTCCATCCCCCCGGCCGGGCTGCGGGCCCGGCGCTGCCCGCAGCTGGCGGAGGGGACGGCGCTGGGGAGTCCCTCCAGCCCCGGCCGGGTGTCCTGGGAGCGGTTTGCGGAGGGAAGGAGCAGGGATGGGGCGTGCTGGCAGTCGCACACGGCTGTCCAGCCCAGCACAGCCCCAGCTCTGTCTCACCCCCCTGCGCTGCGCTCCCTCCGCGCTCCCGGCCGCACCTGCTCCGCTGCTGCCAGAGCGCAGCGCCGGCTGCAGCTCTGAGCAAAGGCTGGGCTGCTGCCGCTCCTGCAGGGCGCCAGCCGGTGGCTTTGGGATGGGGCAGATCCTGCATCTCCCGTCCTGCATCTCCCCTCATGCAGGAGTTGGATTCACCCATTCTCGGGGTCTCTTCCAGCTCAGAAGATTCCACAATTCTGCGGTGTCTGAAAGCGCCCCCACCACGCGTCAGACATCTGCTCACATCCAGATACCTGTCACCACTTCCCACTGCCCTGCACGAGGTGCCTCTTTCCTTTGGAACTGAGATTCTGGGCAGGTCTCAGGCGTGTGGCGCTGTAGGCACAGCCTTTGTCACCTGCATTGTCACCTGCAGCACTGCCTGTTGTGGCTAGAAGGACTTGAGGGATGCACCCCTTGTTCATGGACCAGTTTCCTCCAGAGAGCACAGCATCCCATTAATCCCAATGTACCCACTCTGGGAAAACAGCAGCCAAGTCAAGTGAATACTGCTGGCCCAAAGTGCTTCTACCTCATGGCATCAAGGCCAGAAAGGGAGCAGAGCCTGTGGCAGAAAAGGGACCTGGGAGATGAAGCAGCAGAATGAAATGGGAAGAAATGTCATGAAACTAATTGGAAATTCAGAGACTTCTGAACTTCCTTTCCCTTGGACCTAGAACAAAGAGCCAGCATGTCAATATTAATTATAGAACAAAACAAAACAAAACAAAACAAAACAAAACAAAACAAAACAAAACCAAACAAAAAACCCTTAATAAACTGTGTTTTAAAAGCAGCAAAATGTTTTGCTTTGATAATATTGAAGTCCTGCAATGTGAATATTAAATGACCTATGGATAAATGTAACAGCAGTAGGTGAAAATATGTAAATAGAAACTTTTTTTTTAGGAAGACACCATGAAGGGAAAACATTGAAATAATCTCTCCTGATTGAACTTGTTACTACATTTCTACCGTTTACAGTCCCATGAACATTGTCCATTTTCATTAAGCTTTTCCTTTTCAATTAAATGAGATATTGCTTGGAAAACCATCCCATCAAACATGCTCTTCAGACAGCTCCAGGACTGACTTCACTATTAAGGCATGCTGAGAGCTCTAGACCTCAGCCTGGAGAAGAAAAGGCTCTGGGGCAACCTTAGTACCCCTTCTAGTGCCTAAAGGGGCTTAAAGAAAATAGGGAGAGCAATTTTTACATGGGTAGATAGTGATGGGATAAGGGACAACGGCTTCCCACAGACAGAGGGCAGATTTAGATTATATGTTCATAAGAAATTCTTCCCTGTGAAGATGGTGAGGCCCTGGCACGGGGTGCCAAAGAAGCTGTGGGTGTCACATCCCTGGAAGTGTTTGGGGTCAGGTTGGACAGGGCTTGGCACAGCTTGGTATGATGGAAGGTGGAATTAGATGGTCTTTGAGGTCCCTTCCAACCCAAACTATTCTCTGACTCTGTGATTAATGGTCCTGCAATTCTGGCTTTGCTCTAAGCACTCCCACCCACCCTCACTCCCTCCACCTCACTGATCTGGGCTCCTTCACCACTGCTCTGTCTGCTTACTGTGGAGTTTGGTGTCTTTCCACTGCTCTGCCCTGAGTCTCGAGTGCAGACACACAACCATGAAGCATCTGCAGAATCATGCTCATCATCCTCAATGCGGGGATGAAGGCACACTGAGCACTGCTGTGGGCCGAGGGACCAGGACATTTCAGCTCTTGCTGGGCTGGGAGCTCCACCTTGCCCGAGGACGCAAAAGGCCATTTGCAAAGACTTGCCCAGGGGCTGTGCTGTTCCCTTGTTGCTGTTCAGTTTCTCTCACAAGCTGTGCTGACTCCCAGATTTTCTCCATTTGATTTTCTCCTCCTTTGTCCTAGATTGCAAGGCAGTATGTATTCTATTTGCCATCTGTCAGAGGTGTGGCAGTTACCTTCTGTTAATTGGGCACTTATCTCTTCCACAGCCAACCCTCCCTCGGGGAGACATCTGCTGTTAATGGGCTGTTGAATGCCACTGCATTGATAAAAGTTACAGCATCCCATTGGGAGATGCTCTGCCCAGAGGGAGGAGCCAGACATTCCTACCTGGATATAATCTGGGGTTTTGGGACACCAGGCTCAGCCTTTCCACAAGATTCACAGAGGAACAGCTGCCTTTTGCACTGGACCTTCAGAGGAAGACTTGACCCTTCTACAGGATCACTGCTCCCACAGAACCACACCTGCCACTCCAGGAGGAGCCACTCCAATTCGGATGGCTACCAACGCGCTGACCAAAGGGGTGTCAGGATGTATTCTGACACTGTCTGTGGTTTTTCTTTTGTATTATTGTATGTATTTTGGGGGTTTCCCCCCCTTTTCCCAATAAATTGTATTTCTGACTTGGAGTCTCTCACTGGTTTTGCTTTCAAACCAGAACATCCTTGCAGGCTGGAGAGCACAGGATAGGGATTCCTGTTTCTGGTTAGTGCTCATCTCCCTGCTCTGGAGGGAAACACCAGCCAGAGCCTTGGATTCAGTGCCCAGCAGCTCTCCCTGAAATCTCAGGCAGGTCTTGGTTTAGACCAGCCCATTTGAGTATCCCAAAGTCTCATTGTGCAGGAGTGCTGGAAGATGTTCCCCTTTGGGGCACTCATAGCAGCACAGCAGCAAAAAGCCACTGTCACCCACAGGAGACACTGAGGCTGTAACTGAGGTGCTGAGCAATTGGAGTTGAATCCAGGTGGCCTGCCCCTAAAATCTTTGAGATGCTGGCAAGCATGCAGAGCACACCTGTGTCCCTGTGGAGTGCCTGTAGGGAGCCAGCAGATGGACTTTGTAGAGTCCTTTTGAAGGAACTCAAATTCCTGAAAACGGGAAACCCTTGTTAGCCCTGATATTTCAGGTACGGAAAAAAATGTTCCTCAAAGCTGATAAATAGTGAATAGAAACCTGTGAATGCACTGCAGTGTGCAGAGCCCAGCTCTTCAAGTGCCCCTCAGCAGTTTTAGCTCCCTCACCCACCACCCCAAGCCCATAAATGTTTTTCCACTGCTCCTGCTTTGGTTTCCCCTCTCCAAGGCATTCCCAAGGATGAGCCTGTTGACTTTGGACTGTACAGGTGTCCTGGGTTGTAAGATATGTGTGCATTCTATCACCATCTGTCAGAGCTGGGGCAGTTATCTCCTGTTCTTTGGGCACTTTTCTTTATCTCCCCCACAGCCAATCCTCCCTCCAGGAGATCTCTTCTGTTCATGGGCCATTAATTATTAATTATCTCCTGTTGGTGGCTAGTGAGTGTCCCTGCATGGCTGAGAAAATTCCATCATCCCACTGGGAGCTGCTCTGCCCAGGGGAGGAGCCAAACATTCCTACCTGGATCCAATCTGACCTGGGAACAGCACAGCAGCCTTTGCCCCCTGCATTCCCAGAGGAGCAGCTTTCTCCCCACTGCATTCCCAGAGGAGCAGCTTCCTTCCCACTGCATTCCCAGAGGAGCCCAGGCCCATCTCCCCCAGCCCTGGAGCTCCAGAGGAAAACTCCCCCCTTGTGCAGGATCCTGCTCCAGCAGAAGCACAGCTGGCACTGCAGGAGGGCTGAGCCACCCTGGGATGGGGCTGCTGCCACCTCCCTGACACACAGGGGGTCAGGGCATGTTCTGACCCTGTCAGTGTTGCTTTGTATTTCTATTTTGTATGTTTATTTGCATTTTTATTTCATTTTTTACATTTTCTTCCCTATTAAAGAACTGTTATTCCCACTCCCATATCTCTACCTGAGAGCCCCTTAATTTCCAAATTACAATAATTTGGAGTGAAGGGTTTTGCATTCTCCATTTCAAGGGAGGCTCCTGCGTTCCTTAGCAGACACCTGGCTTTTCAAACCAAAACAGGGCAGGAATGGCACTTCCTATTAGTCTGCCAGAAGGAAAGAGGGTCAAGCAGAGAGCAGCCCAGTCTGCTGGCCAGCTGTATTAGCATTTGATAGTCCTGGACTGCATCATGGCCTGAGAAGTGGAAGGGTCTGGGAGTGAGTCTGACCTTTGTGGTGTGTTTGGATGGCTCCCGGTGCAGCTGTGGGGCCCCTGTGGTGACCATGGCATGAAGAAGGTGCTGTAGATGGTCCCTGGCACTGGGCAAGCATCAGGCACAGGATGCTGACTCACTGGTCTGTACAAAATCCCCTTGGGCAGGAGGGCAGCAATGGCCCCTGGAAGGACTTCATTTACACTTTGCATTGGGATTTTGTGCTCTCTGCATTTTTGGCTGCTCCCCCTTTCTCCCTAGGGTGTGTGACTGTCCCAAAGGCACACAGGGGTCCCTGTCGCCCCTGAAGGACACCCCAAATCCTTGGAAGCCTTAATCACCCCTTCAGCCCCAATGCCCTCCCCAGAGCTGTCCTGCCTGCCCAGGCTTCTGGAGGGCAGCCACACATCCTGGTGTCCCAGCTTCTGTGGCAGCTCCTGGGTGCTCCCCATCCCAGGGGGTTGTGGTGGCTGTCCTTACCACAGTGGGGGCTGTAAGGGGCAGATGTGGCACATGGGGAGGGATTTGGGCTGAGGGAGCTCCTTCAGCACTGCTGCTGTACTGCTCCAGGCACCAGCTGTGTGCTGAGCCTGCAAACCTGCTGCCTCACCCGCCTGCCGTTCTGTGGGGCTTTGGAAAATGCAAATACCAAGAAAAAGACATCTTTCCCTCACTCTGCCCTGTGCTGGACCCAGCACTGTGTGACCTGGGAAGTGTCTTCTCAGCTTCAAAGCATCCCTGTCTCCTGCACATCCCTGCCAGGGGTCTGTGTGGCACCTGATTCCAGAGGGCAGCTCAGAGGAGAAGAGTGGGTGAAGCAGGGCCCCAGACTCCCAGTGGGATGCTAGATTCCAGACAATGTGTCAAAATGTCTCTGCAAGGTGAGAGCAGCCCTGAAGGCTCCTGGTCCCACTTTCCTCTAGGGAAAGAGTGTGGAATGAGAAGCTTTCTGTCTGGGAAGCCTCACAAGATGCTTGGTGATATCTGGGAGCAGCCAGGACCTGCTGCTTTTCCCTCCCCCAGCTCCTGCTGTGGCAGCAGCAGCTTGCCAGCCCCACCAGCTGTGTCCTGCCCAGGTCTCTGCTGAGGATGGGCACAGAGCAGCAGAACTGCCTGAGCTCTCCGTGGGGCTGGGGACATCTGAGACCCCTGGGAAGGGGGGAGGCTCCTCCTGCTGAGCTTTGAACCGTGGTGCTTCTGCTGTGTGGCACCCTCCAGGTTTGTGCCCCTCATCTCTTCCCTGCAGTATCTCCAGTGCCCCTCTCCCACAGAGCCGTGCTCCCCACTCTGCCTGTGTCCCACCCCAGGAGGTGTGATCAGTCCTCACAAAAAAAGGAGCAATAGCTAAAGACTGTTACTGCCCTCTTTATTGACTGGAAGAGTGTAGAAAAGCTGGAGCCAACATCTCCTAGGAGCTGTGCAGGGGAAGGATGAGAGGTAATGGGCACAAAAGAGCCATAGGAATTTGCAATTTGGTATTAGGAAACATGGGATGGTAAAAAATGGGAAAAAGGTGATAGACCCAGAGATCCTCCTAAGATTATCCAGTAGGTTTACCTGCTGGACAAGATCCTGACCAGCCTCACAAGATGGACCCATTAGAATATGGATAAGAGACCTCCAGAAGTGTCTTCCAGCCTAGGATATCTGGGCAATCCTTCCAGTACTGCCCCATGTATGTGGCTGGGGATAAGGGATGTGCAGGACATGTCACATCCCTCTAGACCTGTGCAGGGGGTGGGGCTGTGTGCTCCCTGGCCAGCTGATGTCCACGTGTGGCCATGGCACTACTGGTGTTGCCTTTCCATCCCAAGGTGTCCTCTGCTGAGACAGACTCTCCGTTTCTTTCCTGCAAGTGACAGCTGGACAGGCCACACATCCCTGGGAGGGACCTGGCAGACACAACAAACACAATGTCTTTTGGTTTTTTATGAAAGAGGAGTAGCCTCAGCAAACTGAGAGCGTTTCCTCACCCCAGCATTGTCACCTGTCCCCCTTGCAGGGGCTGGTAGCCAGATCCATGGGGCTGAGGGGGTCAGGATGCCATCCTGGGACAGGGGCCTGCCCTGAGCACCTGCACCCAACTGTGGATATCTTCTTGGTGATAGCCAGGGGACAGCTAGGGACAGAACTGCACCAGCCCCTGTGATGCCCTGGGCAATCTGAGGTGAGGCTGCTCCTCCAGGTCACATTCAGGGTGTGCAGTGGTGCCATCTAAGACAATATCTGAAGCATCAATAAGCTGTCCCCATTTTCCCATCCTTCTCTGAGCCTGGTTGTGCAGTGACCTCTCTGCTGCACAGGAATCTTCCCCTATGCAGCTCTGCTCTCCTGCATCCCCAGCTTGCTGCAGTCCTTTCCAGGAGCTCCCAGGAGCTCCATCCCCCTCTGCTGCAGCCCCAGACCAGCTCTCTGACACACATGGAGACAGAGATGTGGTATGTGACACAGGACTGGCACTGGCACCTCAGCTAAAGGGGAAATCTCTGCCCCCTCCTTGACCACAGCTGCAATTTCACCAGCGAGGTCTCCACTGAAAGCACCTGGCTTTGGCTGGGATGGGGGTCAGGTTCAGAGAGGGGCAGGAGTGAGCAAGGACAGGATTCTTGCCCAGAGACAGGCACTGGCAGGATGGGCACGGCCACAGCTCATTAGTGGCGAGGCAGTGTCTAATCAGGGGTGATTACAGGATCCTTTCCTTTGCTCCCGAGGAAGTCCTGCTCTCACACTGCCTTGAGTGACTTGCTGAGAACACAGGGCACGGGGAAAAGAAGCTGGAAAGTTTTGGGAGCACCTGCCTGCCATTCCAGGGCTCTCTCTTCAGCCCTTGTAGCTCTCCAAAGCAATCCAGCATTTCTTCACATATTTGAATGGGGAGTTCAAGCCTGTATTTCCACGAAGAACATAGATCTCACTCCAATAGCCATACTTGCTACAAAATGTATGTTGATTTGCTTTGACAAACCAGCCCTGGCTGCACATTTGTACCTGGGAAGCTGATCTCACACAACCTGCTGACAGCAGTGGCAGGACCCAGCTCTCCAACCCTCCTCCAGTCATTCCCAGCTCCTCCTGACCCTCTGCCTCCCTCCCTGTTTGGTCCTCTGGCTGGCAGGGATCAACGGAGGAGCACCAGGCAGGGTGGTTTCCCCCAGAGAGGAGGGGAGGAACGCTGAGGCTTCCTCCAGCACCGCCGGCCCGCCCCGCGCACGGTGCACCCGGGCACAGGGACAGCGCTGTCACCGGAGAAACATGGGAACGGGGCCGGGACAGGCACGGGACAGACCCGGGAACGGGGCCGGGACAGGCACGGGAACGGGGCCGGGACAGACCCGGGAACGGGGCCGGGACAGACCCGGGAACGGGGCCGGGACAGGCACGGGAACGGGGCCGGGACAGACCCGGGACAGACCCGGGAACGGGACCGGGACAGACCCGGGAGATACAGACACAGGGAACGGGGCCGGGACAGGCACGGGAACGGACAGGCACGGCAGATATAGACACGGGAACCGGGCCGGGACAGACCCGGGAACGGTCCGGGACAGGCACGGGAATGGGGCCGGGACAGACGCGGGAACGGGGCCGGAACAGACCCGGGAGATACAGACACAGGGAACGGGTCCGGGACAGACGCGGGAACGGGGCTGGGACAGACACCGGGAATGAGGCCGGGACAGACACGGGAACGGGAACGGGACAGACCCGGGAACGGTCCGGGACAGACCCGGGAGATACAGACACAGGGAACGGGTCCGGGACAGACGCGGGGACGGGACCGGGACAGACACGGGACAGACCCGGGAGAAACAGACACAGGGAACGGGGCCGGGACAGACACTGGGGCGGGACCGGGACAGACACAGGAACGGGACCGGGACAGACACGAGAACAGAACCGGGACAGACACGGGAACGGGGCCACGGCCAAGGGACCAGCACCAACAGCATCCCGGAGTGCCGGGTGCTCCAGGCTGTCCCGAGGATCCAGTCCCGGTGACACCCAGGGCTCTGCCAGCAGCCACAACAGCTCCCGGCCGCGCCCGCCCCGGGCCGGCAGCACCTCCGAGCATCCCCCCGCTGGGCTCCGTGCGCCGGGATCCGCGTCCCAGCTCCGTGTCCCTGCCCCAAGCACCGTGGCCAGGGTGAAGGCGGCACTGAGCTCCGGGAACACCCAAATGTCGCTGGGCTCGTGCGGGCAGCTCTGCAGCTCCCAGCCCAAGGGACAGCTCTGGGGAATGACCTGCAGCGTCTTCTCTGCGGAGTGGCACCCACGGGTGCCCCTCCTGTGATACCTCAGGGTGGGTGTGGGGGAGGCCTGACGGGGCTGCCCCTGTCCCCACAGAAGCAGGCAATGTTCTCTATTCTCCCACATGGTCCTGTGACTTGTCACTCGTGGGCAGCCGGTTCCAAACCAGCCCCAGGGGTAGTTCTGTGCAGTCACACCTCGTGTCACAAGTGGTTCCCTCTCTCAGGGGATATACAGCCTGCATGACACATTTCTCTCATCTTCCATAGTCTCCAGTGAGCATCGTCCCTTCCTGACTAATTTCTCTTCCAGCTAACCCAGTACCGCCCTGGCCATCCAGTGGCTGGCACAAGACTGCGCTCCTCAGGCGAGCAGGAGCAGCAGAGAGTCTCTCATCCAGCGGTGGCAGCTTCCACCTGGCTGTGCAAAAGCCCTTTCTGGGCGGCTTTGGGTGCTCTGCTCTGACAGCTGAGCACCTGCGTCTCCGCACAATCCGGGGACGTCGGAAAACCAACTCCATGGTCTGTGCGCCTCTCCCAGCTCCGCTCTCCGCCGGGAGCACAGCGCGAACATCCCCGGCACGTCGGGGGCTGCCGGTGCTCCCGGACGGCTGCGGCACACGCGGCTTCCCTGGGCACTGCCCTGGCTGCATTCCGAGCCGGGAATGCCACGGTCCTGCCCAGCCTGCCTGCCACACGGCTGCGGCTGCGGGCTGCCTACAAACCCAGCGAGCATCTTCCTCAGGGATAACTTGTGTCCCTGAGAGGGATAACTTGTGTCCCTGGGAGGGATGACTTGTGTCCCCGAGAGGGATGACTTGTGTCCCTGAGAGGGATGGTTCCTCTATCGGTTAAAACCTATGATTTTTCCACAGTCGTTTATCAGGATCCTCAGTCATCACCAGTACGATGGCACTGAGACCACCTATGGGGCTAGTAATGAACGCAGCAGCCTCTGTCAATTAACCCTTCTGGCTATTAACATCAGAAGGGGTATGAAACATTCAGATAATCAAGAGTTATTACATAAAATTACTACATACATAATCACAACACGTACCAACCCCCTAGACCTCTTCCAAGGCGTTAATATTAATTTTAAAAAGGCAGCTCGGACACTGCTGGTGGCCAGCACAACCCAAACTCCGCAAAGCTCTGAGTTATTGCAGCTATTGAAATGCTTGACAGAAGGATCCCAGAGCAGTTTGCGCTAATTGCTGTGTAAAAATACTCCATTATGTTCTCAGACAATCAAAATCGACCCAACAAGTCAGTTCCGCGGTCCGCTGCAATCACGGAGCAGAGCAGAACATCGCAGTATAAACAGCGCTCGCAGAGGGGCGCGGGAGGAGGGGAGCTTGGCAGGTCCTGCCCAAAGAGCTGCCTTTTTTTGTTGTTATTTTGCTTGGTTTCTAATTTCCACAGGAAATTTAATTTCGGGGATATGTGGCATCAACTTCCAAGGCGGAGGAAAGCCGCAGCTGTCGGAGGGCTCCGGGGAAAGCATTGCAAAGAAGCAGCGCGGGCTGTACTTACAGGTAGGCGGTGAGAGGGCTGAGGTTGGCAGGGACCTCCGAGAGCCCCAGCTCGGAGCAATCCACCGAGAGCGCGATGCCATCCTGCTCGCAGTGGCACTGGGGCGGGCAGGAGGGAGCAGCACCTGGCTCCGCTGGCACCGCCTGGCAGCGGGCAGAGCTCGCCAGGAGAATGCCCCACAAGAGGAGCGCGTCCATGCGGGGCACGCAGCGGGCACAGGATCGCCGGCAGGTCCCAGTGCGCTGAGGATGCGGCCGGGCAAGGGGAGGCATTGCTGAATGATCTTGGTTATTGGGTTTCAAGGGCTGGGCAGGGGCGTGAGACACTCCAATGGGAGGAGTTAAACTTTCTACTCTCCCTCTCTCTCTCTCTCTCTCTCTCTTAGAGCTGGCAGGAATTTCATTCAAAGGGAAGAAAGGGGGGAAAAAAACCCAACAAAAAACAAAAGAAACCTCAACAAATAAAGACCTGTTCATAGCTCCAGGACCCAGGCTTGTTTTGTAATCGTGTTTTTGTGAGATAGCAGGGCAGGGGAAGGCAGAGCTGGCTCCAACAGGGCAGAGGAGTAGAAGTAGTGAGGCAGGAGTACCCAAGCAGCACTTCAAGGGCTCCAGACTTCGGGACGCTGAAATACAACCCCAGATAAAGGACTCTGTGTCTGTGCTGGCTGCTAAACTCTGCTGGGACTGGAAAGTCAGGGTGCAGCTGGGGAGAAGGGACTGAGGAGCTCAGGACCAGCTCTCAGCTGGGACTGACCGTGCCCAAGGCTGTCTGTCTGTCTGTCCTGAGCTCCAGCCCTCACTCTCCAGCAGCCCTGTGGCTGTCTCCTTGCAGCAGGCAGGGGCTGGGGGCAGATGCAGGGGACGCAGCAGCAGTGTCACAGCGCTCTGAGGGGGGACACGGTGCTGCTGCTGGTTTTGCCCATCACATGTGAGCTGCGTTTGCAGGAGCTGCCCAGCACTGATGCCAGGAGCAGGGCCCTGGGTCTTCCAGAGCTCTTTCTAACCCTGGCTAAAGTGGCCAAAGTAGAGGAATAGTCCACTGAGTGGGGGCTCGAAGCTGTGTCATCTGAACCTGTGTCATGGCCTGGCTTGGCAGGGGACACTGCCTGGGCCAGGAGCTCCCCGTGTCCTGGAACACGTGGGATGTGCAGCAGAGCAGGATTCTGTGTCAAGGAGCTCTGGAGCTCTGGGGTAGCAGAAACAGCTGCCCAGCAAAGGGGGCTGGAGCTGCACAGGAGAGGGCTGCAAAGGACAGCCCCATGTCCCCTCTCATGCCAGCCATGGCTGCTCAGTGTCACTGGGATGCCCTCAGATGGGGTGACTGCTGTCATCCCATGGCAGGGGCTGGAGGGATTGGGGTGAGCCTGGCCCCACAGCTTGAACCACCCCAAGTCTCTGTACAGAGCTGAGCATCTCGTCTGTAACAGGGACAGCAGCTGCACATGGGTCTCACACTGAAGACAGACAGCTGTCCATGGGGCTTTAGGTGCATCTGGACCCTGGTTTGTTCCTCCCTCTGCCTCCCTCTCACCCATGAATGGAAGAGGTGAATGAGGCAGAGAAAGAAGGGCCCAGGTCTGGGGGGCTGCAAAGTGCACCCAAAAAGTCACCCCTCCCACTGTAACCATGCTATGGCAAAGTGCCCTGTGGCCAAGGCACAGGCTGAGAGGTGCTTTCACAGCCCTGCTTCCTCTGAACGGGCCTTTCCTTCTGCACAAGAGTTTCCTGGCCGCAGGATAAAAGAGGTGGAAGTGTTACCTGGGGTCAGGAAGGTGAACTGGCATAGTGGGAGTCTGAAACAGCTCCAGCTCACCGGGACAGGGGTGCCTTGAGACCAGTGAGTCAGAGCGAGCATCTCCTCCCCAAAAAAGTGCCAGGTGGAGTTCAGGGCTCAGGGCTGATGCACAGACTCTGGCTGAGGGCTCCTTGATGGGGTGATGCTGGATCTGAAATTATTTAACTTGCAAAGTGCATTCAGATCCTGCAGCTCCAGGACTCCCTGTGACTGTGCAGTCATTGGAAAGAGCATCACCCAGTGCAGAGCAGAGAGAGGATTTTTAGTAGGAGCAGGAACTGGTTTAATTGGAATTAAGTTGCTTCCATCATGAACAGTGCTGGGGATGTCATTAATTAAACATTTGCAATGTCTTTTGACAGCTCCAAATGCAAAACACAAAAGCTTGGTGGGGAGACAGGGAGCCCTCCTCAGAGGGATGAGTCCCTGGGGCTCCCAGCACACTTCCCCTGCAGCTCTGCAAAGGCTGGACATGCTCTGACAGCAGCCAGGAATTTGGAGTCAGTCTGGAGAAAGTGCCAGGCCTGTCACTCCTGGCTGCAGCAGCAGCAGCTCTTATCTGTGATTCAGCAGCCAACACCAAGCACATCCCCCCTCCTGGCAATTTCTGCCTCAGCAGATTGTCCCTGGGAGCCAGGGCTCTGCCTGACCACCCTGTGCATGCAGTCCCTGCAGAAAATCCCACTGCAGAGGTTCCTGTGGAAACTGTCATTCAGCTGAAGCAGGGACATTTCCTCAGGAAGGTATTGACTGTGATTTTTGCATTTCTTTGGAGCTGCATGTCCTGGTGTTGGAGAGCTTTTCTTCATGTGCCTCACTTTGACTTCATTGTTTGCTTTTTATTCCAGGCTGGCTGGGGGTTCATATCCATGTCTTATTTCTCTGAGATCTTTTAACAGCTGCCAACATCCAAAGCATCACTTATTCCAGTGTGTCAGCCAGCTCCTGGCAAAACTGAGGGTCTGCACACCACAGTTACTTGAACCAGAGGGCTTTGATGCTTCCGTGGTGTCATAGTTTAACATAGGAAAAATGTAAAGAAGTAATATAAAAACTTTTTTTATAACTCACAATCTATTGAACCACTAAAAAAAAACAAAACCCATCTCTGTGAAAGAAACATGTTAAAGACAAAAAAAAAAAAAAAACCCAAAAAAAAAAACCCAAGAAACCCAATGTATTAATCTCAAAATTAATAAAATCTCAACTTAACAAACCAAAACCACTACACATGGCAAACCTGAAATTTCTGAATAAGCCCCTCGGGGGTGGAAGTGCAATTTCCAGCCTTGCTGAAGCTGCAGCTCAGTGGGAGCAGCGGGAGCGTGCCGGTGCAGCTCGGGGTGTGATGTTTTCCTGCAGCTCAGCCGTGTTTGTGTGTTGTCCTCTAGCGGCAGCGAGAGGTCTGCGAGGGGAAGGTTTAGGTTGGATATTAGGAAAAAAATTTTCACTGAAATAATAATAAAATACTGGAATTTTCTCCCTAGGGAGGTGGTGGAATCACCATCTCTGGATATGTTTAAAAAAAGACTGGACTTGGCACTTGGTGCTATAGTCTGGTTGTGGTATTAGGGCACAGGTTGGACTTGATGATCTTAGAGGTCTCTTCCAACCTCATTATTCTGTGTGATTCTGTGTGATTTTGCTTTCATGTAGTTTTCTTTCTATTCACCTGAGAAAATTTCTCTGCATAAAATGCATTTATGTATTTTATGACACAAAATAGACAGCATAAGAGGTGTGGAAACTTTCATCAAAGACAGCCAGGAGCTGCCAAAACACTTTCAGAGAACCAATGCGTCTTTAGCATCTCAAGCCTGAGACCTTACAATTCAACTGCAATTTGATTTTAGAAAAGATTGAAAGCATACACTTCAGTACAGTTCTAGTGCACCCTCATTTTTATTGTTAACTTATAAGAAAATAACAGAAATTTTAAAATGATGAATAGTACTGTAGAGTACCACTGGAAGTCCTGGGTAGTTATTGTGAATCCCTTAATGGATTAATCCATGCATCGTTTTAAAACATTTTAAAATAATTTTTGGTAAATTTTAAAATAATTTTTTTGTAAATTTTTATAACTTTTATTTTTTAAAATAAATTTTATTTTTTGCCACCTCTCAGTGGCAGATGAGAGGTAATGGTAACATCCCAGGTAATGTTTCTCCTGCTGTCTCCACACTAATTGGTCTTCCTACAGCTTGCTTAAAAGCAGGAATTTAAAAAAAATGTTGGGGAAATTTAGAATAGAAGATAAGTAAAGAACAATGTCCAGCTCTTGTGAGCTGCAAGCACAGCCATGGCCTCAGCCGGCCAGGGGCACAGAGGGGCTGGGGGTGGTGGGACTGGGCTGCATTGCTCACAGCAGCACACGCTGCACGGGTCTGACTCTGCATTGCAGCCTTGCAGCTGAGGAGGGCAGGACCTCAGTGCCAGCGCTGGCCAGATCCTCTCTGGGGCCAGAAATGAGATTCCAAATGGGCATGGCCTGAGGGATGTGCCTGGCAAGGTGTGGGACTCAGATTCAGTCAAAGAAAGAAACTGAGAGTTTCTAGCCAGGCAGAAGCCTGGGAAAGAGCTGGAGAAGAATGTAAATAATTCTTTATCTCTCTTGTTGTTCACATTGTTTATAGTTAAGTTCTATCACTGTGCGCCAAGCACTGTACACCAATGGTGTGGCTTGTTTTCACTTCAGAACCAATGGAGTTGGTCCTCACGAAGCTCTGTATAAAAGAGCAGTGTATTTTGAATAATTCGGAGTTTTACTTTCAGCAGCCTTCTGGTCAGAGTTTCTTCATTCCCGTCCTGCCTTGACAGCGACAGAGAGGTTTTCTGGAGCTGGAGGCGTTCAGAGGCTGACGGAGCTGCAGCAATGGCTGAAGAGGTACGAGAGCTCCGTGGCCCTGGTGCAGAGCGGGTTGGGCTGGGCTCTGTCCCTCAGCCGGGCTCCCTGAGCACTGAGCAGGGCACGCTGCTCCTCAGGTGATGCCCAAGCCCCGCACACCCAGCTGAGCTCCTCCCAAGCTGGAAACTGGCACTGCCCACCGAGTCAAAGTGCTGGAGGCGCTTCTGTGCCCAGCAGGGGCCTGGCATGGCCCCACAAATGTGTCCCCTGCCCTGCTCCCATGGGGCAACTGCTTTTGCCCTCTTTTCGTTTCTTTCCAGGTTTTATAGGGTTCTGCATCAGCCCAGCAGGATCCCAGTTTGGCTGCTGATCTCCAAGGACAGCAAGTCCATCCTGCAGCCTTGGGATTTGAGCAGCACACTGGGACGTGGGGTGGGCTTTGCCAGACTGTTGGGGAGATGAGCAATGAGGTGGTTGAACATTATGTGTGTGTTGAAGAAGTTTTGTAGATGCAGAGCTGTGTTACTGTAATGTATCCTCCCCTCATTGTGATCATGGGGTGGCCTCGGTACTCGGGAATTTGGGAGGGTTGGCTCCTTACTGTGGCAGCACCTGAGCTCCAGCCGAGGTGTGAGAAAGGGATCTGCACCCTGGGCAGCAAGGAAGGAGTCACGGACAGGACTCCAGGAGGGGCTGGAGATATAAAAGGGAGCATCCATCTTGAAGATGAGCACATGGCTGGTTGTCACAGGGGCTCCCAGAGCTGTAATTTTTCCTTATTCAGTCCTTTTGTTGTATTTTTGTTAAGGTTTAATAAGCCTTTAACATTTTAAAAGTGAGGGGCATTTCTCACAAGCCAAAGCTGTGCCACACGCTGGGGAGGGCAGCAGGGAGTCCTCCCCTCCAGAAGGGCTTGAGGGGGCAGGAGAGGATGCAGAGAGCCCTAGGCAGGACCACAGGGCACAGGGACACCAGAGAAAGCATAAGCATCACCATGGGACTGGCCCATGGGTGCTGTGGCATTCACTCATCCACCTCATCTGACATCTCTGGGAGGGGACACTCACTCCTGGGACATGATCTCCCTTGACTCCTCAGACTTGCCATGCCTGGCTCCTCTTGAAGCTGGTCCTTTAGGTTCCAGGTGGAGCACTCAAACAAATGGTATCTAACTTTGATGTATTGGTTAAAGTTACTTAAATATTGCGGTTTGGTTGACTTACTGGAAAGTTATATAATTAAAAATAAATTAAGTAAACAAAAGTATAATATTTGATTGAACTTTATATATTTTTAAGCTATGATCTAATAAAGAATTTGATAACACTACTGATTTTTATACTTATGAAGAAACTTAAAGTTTACAGTTTTTTTTATGGATGTAACGTAAGACAATAGGTGTAAGATGGAATTTTTGTGTAATTTATGTTTGTATGTGATCCAAACCAGCAGAGATGGAGCAGGATCCAGGGGTTTGGTAATTTGGATGTGTCTGTGAGCCCAGCCATACCCTGTGGAGGTCAGAGCAAAGGCCAGAGGAATATTCCTGGAGCCCTCACTCCCATCAGGGCCATCCAAAGGCTGGCACAGCTCTGCCAGGCTCTGAGCGAGTCTGGGCCCAGCAAGGACTCCCAGAGCCTTTCCAAAATGTCCCAGCAAACACTTGCAAACAGCAGAAGGCCCCCGTGCCCAGCACTGGCTCCAGCTGGGGCAGGGGAGGGCACTGTCCATGCCTCCTGACAGTGCCTGGAGGGCACATGGGAAGGAAGGTCCCAGCCCATGCCCAGGGCACACAGCAGCACTTCAACCCCTTGCTCTGGGAGGCACTGCTGGCAAAAAGGGGCAGACCTGTGGCTCTGTGCCCTGCAGAGAAGAGGGACAGAGGTGCAGGGGCAGGTAGGAGGCCTGTTAGGTGGACCAGAACCCTGGTCCAGTGTCCTACATGCTTGAAGACCTTTCTTTTGGAGCACCTGCCCCTCAGCTGGGTCAGAGAGCCACAGCCATAACAAACCTTGCACATGTTCAGGAGGAACCCTCAGCTCCATCACCACTCACCTGTCCCTGGAGGAATAAACTATGACACAAGAAATTCCACCTCAACATGAGGAAGAACTTCTGCACATTTAGGGTGGCAGAGCACTGGAGCAGTTTCCCAGGGAGGTTCCTGGGTGGGTTCTCCCTTTAGAGATGTTCAAACCCCCCTGGATATGTTCCTGTGTCTCTGTTCCAGGTGATCCTGCCATGGCAGGGGGTTTGGACTGAAGAGGTCCCTTCCAGCCCTGGGATTCTGTGAATTCCCCTCCCAGTTCAGACCCACCTTCAATCTGTGCTGGCCCCAGCACTTCTGCTCACCAGGAGGTGGCCAGCATTAGCAGCTGGGTGCAGGATGCAGGGGATCCTGCAGTCCTGCTGCTCCTGGTCTGTGAGAACCCCGGGATTGATTCGGGGCTCTCATGTGGTGGTAAAGTCTCTCCTCCAACTTTTACTTCTAAAGAAAAACTCCGCAGCCCCTTGTTGGTCGGTCTCAAGGCAGTTTATTGCTGGTTATCTAAAAGATTTTCTTCGCCCGCTGTGGCTGTTTGGTCAGCGGCCCAGGCAGAGACACACACACCCTGACACCCTCACTGCCTGCTGTCTTCTTCTCTCTCCCCGCCCAGGGCTGCTGCTATCTTTTATATGATATATTACATGTTGTATGTTTACAGATTTTTTCCAATACTTAGATCTATGTTACAAGGTGCTTTTCTACTCTAAACCAATCCATGAGTGCCAAAATCGCCAAGAACATGGAGGTAAGGAAGAAGAAGGAGGAAGAACAGGATCAGGCCCACTTTCCTCCATCTTAGAACCTCTGACCCCCCTGTATGAAGTAAAACCCCCCTGTACAGGTGTTAAAACCCCCCTGTACAATACTAAAAAAATTTCCCCTCTAATTTGTGACTACTTTTACTATACCATCTAACCCTCTGTGACCACTTGTTCCACCTTCAAAGTTGGTAACTCATTCCATGGCTCAAACCCAAAATCACAGCTGTTTCCAGCTGCCTGCCAGGGTCTAAAATGCTTCTGGCCAAGGCCTGGAACCTCCAAAAATGTCTGAGGGACATTTTGAGTTCCGACACTGGTCTGGTGCAGCTCAGGTGGAAGAGGTGGTGGGCAGTGGATGTTCCATGCCACGACTGGTGCCAGCACCTGGTTCCATGCAGGTGTCCACTGGGGACGTGCCAGGGTGAAATGGGCTCCCTGTGCTGGGAGCAGGGGCCCATTACTGTGCTGTGCAAAGATGGGGAGCAGCTGGACTCCGTGCCCTGGGGAGAGCCTTGGGTGGAGGTTCAGAGCAGGAGAAGCTGTGGCACCAAGGAGCTGTGGTGCTCCAGCAGCCTCCATCAGGCTCCCATGGCCGTGCACCCCGGCTCTGAGGGGTGGCTGTCCCTGTCTCTGTCACTTGGCAAGAGCAACCCAGTCTGCCCCTGCTGTGGCAGCTGAGGAAAGGGAGCAGGGAGCAGGAAGGGGGGTCCAAACAGGCAAGATCTTGCTCATCTCCTGTGTTCTGAGCCTGCAGTGGGGCTGATGGAGGAGGGCAATGGTTGGATGCTGCTCATCTGGAGCAGGATAACATGAAGAACATGGCATGGCCCAGAACTCACTGGGCAGCTCAGGCCAGAGGCTTGTTTTGTTTTAGTGCTCTGTTGTCTTTCTCTCCCCCTCTGGGTTTCATGGCTCTCGAGCTGCAGGGCTGGAAAATTATTCATCCAAACCGCAGCTCCCACAACACCCTCTGTAAGCATCTGCAGCTCCAGACTCCTCTGCAGCACTGGGTGGGAGGTCATAAATTCCTAAATTCATCATTGCCACCAGCTTGGCCTGCTGTCAGGCAGGACACGAAGCACGGAGCAGAGGCTGTGCCGCAGACACACGCTGGCTGGCTGTCACAGCCGTGGGCAGCTCGCTGGGCACAACCTGTAGGACACTTTGTGTGACAAATCCCTGTCCTGTGCTCGTCCTGGACATGAGGAGTGTGGAAGAGCTTTTACAGTGAATTCTGTGAGCCAGAGAGAAGTTTGATAAGAGGATCCATGTTTACTCCTGAAAGAATTTTCTACCAAGGTCGTTGACTTAGAAACCAAGAAAGGAAGAAAGATAAATAAGAGAAACCTGCAACTGCCTATTCCAATGAGCACTTTGCTTGTGACCAGTGAGTGTAAACCTGTGAGCTTTGTAAGAATGTATAAAAATCATGCATGCTAGAATAAAGGCACTTTGAAGCTTTCTGAAAATGGCATGTGCTGCTTTGCATTGTGTGTCTCAGCTACGACAGAGGAGCTCCCACCACAGCTGCTGGAGGAGCTTTAGCTGCAGGTACCCACGGCTCCCCTTGGCTGCTGTGTTAGCCAGGTGTGAGGGCTGAGGCACCACTCACCCTGCACTCGTGGAAGCTCTGTGAACAGCCCCACGGCTCCCCCACCACAGCTTTACCTTCCCTCCTTCTGTCCCAGGGCCGGTGCCCCCACCACAGCTTCACCTTCCCTCCTTCTGTCCCAGGGCCGGTGCCCTGGCAGCTCTGTGCCACCAGCTGTGGGTGACAGCCCTGTGCTGCGTCCTGGGGCTGCCATCTCTGTGCACAGACACACAGGAGATCCAGGGGCACTTCCCCAAGGGACTGTGGAAGGTTCCTGGTGCCCTGCCCATCCATTGAGGAGGATGGATGTGCTGTGCTGAGCTCCAGGATGAGAGCTGGTGTGAGCCAGGTGCCAGCAGAACTCACCCCAGCCCTTGCTTGGTCACTGCCATCAGGGCATGGCCTGGGGTGTGCCCAGGTTGTCCCATGTGGGTGATGTTCTGTTCTCCATGAAAGCAATTGTGAGGCCTCCTCCTCTGCCATCAGCTGTGAGCCAGAGCCAGAGCCCCTCCTCACAGACCATGCTTTGAGCAGAGCCCAAGCCACGATGACTCTGAACACCACAGGGTAGTTCTGACTGTGGGAGAGCAGCAGAGACAGGCTGGGGTTCCCTGCCTCTCCTCATCCTTGGCAGCTGTCCATTGTGGAGGAGGCAGTCCTGGCTGGGCTGCAGCAACACCCTGAGACGTGGGAGCAAGGGAGGACTCGTCCCTGGAGATCCTGGGCTCCTGAGGGGGGATGCAGAGCCAAGAGGGACAATGCCCACGCAGGGGAGGCAGCCAGCAGCACGAGAGACTAAAACCCCAGTCAGCCTTCTTCTGTGCCCCTCACAAAGCTCTTGCTAGCCCATGGCATCCTCATTGCCACTGTGACTGGCCCTGCTTTGCACGTAGGGCACTCCACAGATCTTGGAATCCTCTGAAACAAAGAGCATCGGGAGTTTTAACATCATAACCCCTGCAGGGACATACAGGTGCAAAGGCTTGTCAGTGCTGAGTACAGACTGATGCCAAACCTCATCTCTACACACACCTTGGAGATGTGTGACCATGCTCAGGGTGTCCATGGCCTCAGGACTAACCATGGATTCCTGGGCCATGCAAAGCCAGCAGAGCCACAGGCTGTGCCCAGCAGCACCAGCGAGGTGATGCTGGAGCTGGATCCAGGCCTGGCTCACCTGTGCCCCGTTTGGGGGTTGACACCAGCCCTTGGCCACACCAGCAGCTCCCTCTGTCCTTCCAGCACAGGGGGCTCTGCCTGCACATGCTCTGCAGCTCAGCTGTGCTGAGGGTGAAGCAGTGAGAGGAGCGCTGCAAGGGGGTGGGACTGAGTCTCCAGGGTGAAAGCATCAGCATCTTCACTGCTCTTCTGGGGGTATGCTGGATGGACCTCCAGGTCCACTCCAGGCTGCTGTCCTGTAGCCCAAGAATTGTATAAAGGCTGGATGCAGCTGGAGGGTGAAAGGGGACATCGGGGTTGTTTCCAGTGCAGCTCTCAGGAGGATGGGGCTATGTGCCTGTGTGCAGGACACATGGTTTTTGAGACTGCTCCTTCTTGGGGGCTCTTGGGGTAAAACCCCCAGCACTGGTGAGATCCTGTGCTGCTGGGCAGGTCCAGACTTCACCAGTCTGTCAGCTCCAGAGTCTGGACAAATGGCACATCAGTCTTTGGACCAGGTTTGGCTTTGCAGCTTGCTCACTCGATGGTACTGTCCGGTGTGTGTCCTCCCGTGGTGGCCCAGACACACATGGCAGGGGCAGCTGCTGCAGAGCACAGGCACCTCGTGTGCAACCAACAGCCCAAGGCCACTGATCCTGGCTGTGGAAACAACATTTCCCTGTTGTGACCCTCATCCTGCAGCACCAGTGTGCTTCAGGACTTACTGGTTACACAAAAGTCATAAAGTCATCAGGCTCCCTGTGAGCAAGGGCTGGGCTCCTCCCAAGGCAACATCATAAATCCTTTTGTGCACATGAGAGCATCCACTGAGCTTCACAAGGCCTTTTCATGTTGGGAGTATTCACTCATCCTCCTGGAGAGCCCCTGGCATGTTGGCATCTCACCAGGAACAGCAGTGTAACAAGTCACTGATGGTCACTTGCGCAGGCTGAGTGAGTGACGGGCACATCACACGGGTGGGTGACCCTGGCACAAAGATGTAGCGACGTGGAAACATTTCCAAGCAGCAACTGCATCCAGAACAAGGCAGGTCAGGAGGTCTGAGGGTGCCCATGGGCAACTCAGGATGGTCTGGGCAGGGAATCCAGCCCTCTATGGGGCCAAGGCTCTGCACTGCCTGGGCTTCCCCCAGGCCAGGAATGCTGCAGCTCGGAGCTGGGAGCACCCAGGGAATACCCAGAGGCAGAGGGGACTGGGCAGCTCTGTCTGCAGCAGGGAAGGTGTCCTGTGTGCAGGGTGACACTGCTCTCTGCCAGCTGTGCCCTGCCCGTGGCCACAGCTGGGCAGTGGGACAGGGGACACCAGACAGGACACCTGGCTGGGGCTGCCAGCGCTGCTGTGGGGCAGGGGATGCCTGGCTGGGGCTGCCAGCACTGCTGTGGGGCAGGGGATGCCTGCCCAGTGCTGCTGTGGGGCAGGGGATGCCTGGCTGGGGCTGCCAGTGCTGCTGTGGGGCAGGGGATGCCTGGCTGGGGCTGCCAGTGCTGCTGTGGGGCAGGGTGGGAGCAGCAGGTCAAAGAGAAACCTGATTTAGGAGAGGGGAAAAGGGTACCCAGCTGCAAGAGGCTTCATCCCTGGGATGGCTGATGCTGAGGTGCCCTGGCTGTCCCATCCTGGGGCACAGATCCTTGTTTTGGAAGAAGGAGAAGCTTCCAGTGGAGTCACAGGGGCATTAGGAGGAGTGGCCAACTCAGTCCTCTGCTCCTCAGAACATGTCTTGGGAGCCCCTTACCCGACCCCTTTATTGTCTCCTCACCTCACCCCACGGCAGCTGCCACAGGACATGGAGCAGGGGACAGCAGTGTGGGCCACACTGGGACAGGGTCACTGCTTTGAGACTGCACTACAACCCCATCCTGCCTGAAGGGGAGAAGGATAAACAGGGTCCCAGATACAGCTTTTTCTACATGAGGAATATCCTCATGAAACCATCTTTTTTTAACTCTTCCTTTTGTCCTGCACTTGCAGCTCAGTGAACCAAGCTGCTTCTTGTGATTTCAGCTTGTGCATGGCCACCCCTGCATGGCCAACCCAGTTTCCAGAGCAGCAGCACTGCTGAGGCTGCCAGCTGCTTGCCACTGTGCCAGCAGAACCAGGTGGCTTTGCCCTGTTCCTTGGGGATGGGTGAACCCAGCAGGTTCACAACTCTGAGCCCAGACTTTGTCTGAAAATGTGTCTGGTGGGCTGGACATTCACTGACAAGTGTTGCCTCAGGGGAAGGAGCAGGTGAGAGTGCCCAGAAGCTGCTGTGCCAGGGACTGCAGCATCTGGAGCACCCAAGGGACACTGCTGTGCCCCATGGCTGGGGACACAGCTGCTCCTTTGGGAGAGCTGCTGCGCTGTAGCCTTCACAGCAGCTGGACACCTCCAAAGCCAAACCCCCTTACACACACACCTCTTCCCAGGGCTCTTTATTGCTTGTACCTAAGACCATTCCAGCTGGGACAAGGCAGCTCCCACAGCACATCTGGGACCTCCACACAGCACTGCAGAGCAGTGCTCCACGCTCCTGCTGGGCTCAGAGGCACTGCAGAGCCCCACAGTGCGTGCTGAGGGGGCAGAGAACCCTCCAGGCACCAGAAATCTCAGGAGATCTCCAGAAGAAGATCCTGGCCAGCCCCTCACCGTGTGTGCACCGAGAGGCTGCAGGGGTGCGTGGCAGGGCGCTGTCCCTGTGTCCAGGACACCCCGAGTCACAGCTGACACCACAGTGGGGACAGTGCCCAGGGAGGTCACCGCTCCTGCAGGGCTCCCTCTGTCCCTCAGGAGTCCCGTGGTGCCCTCAGCAGCCCCCAGCTCTGCACAGGACCCGACAGGGGGAGGCAGCAGTGCCAGGAAGGGCCAGGGGGTGTTAGTGCTGGTTCTGAGCAATGATGTCCTGGATGCAGGTGTACAGGAGCACGTACTGGTCCTGCAAGAGAGAAAGGGGGGTCAGAGTCAGGTTTCTGACAGAGACCTCCAGGTCACACATTAACCTTTCAGTTTGCTTTAAAAAATCCTAATTAAGGAGCAGTGTCTGATAGCAGAGCAGGATTTGCTCTCCCCAGTAGACCATGATGGTACTGTGCCACCACAGACACCCAGAAAGGAAGAATCAAGCCTGTTATATCCTGTTTGTTTCCCCTTCCTCATCCCCCCGTGATGGGGCTGAGAGGAACATCCCACCCAAGCTGCAGAGGAACAATTTCATTTGGCTTCCCCTGCAAGGGTCCCAGTGGCTTTTTGGATGTGCTGTGGTGTTTGCATCCAAAACAAGAGCACCTCCAGTGATGCTGCAGGGCATGAAGCTGGAGTTTTGGGGTCTGGCAGTGACCTGGGGCCATGCGGGATGACCTCTGGACCACGGGATGCCCTCGGTGAAGTCCCAGTGTACCAGTCAGGTGCTGACAGCAGATCAGGGCAGATGCTTGTAGGCTCACAGAGGTACAGAAAAATCTGTGTGGGCTTAGCCCAGCTCAGTGTCTCTTTTTAGTATCACCAAACTGATCCACCATGTCCAAATGTGGGCTCTGAGGTCCCGAGTCCCCTGTGTGTTTGATAGGAGGTTCTGCCCAAATGCCAGGCTGCCCCAAAATGCCAGCAGGCTGCACAGCCAGGGCTGAGTGGGCAAGATGTGGGGAAGGGAAATGGGGTTGTACTCAGGGCACAGAGCTGGAGGGCAAGGCCGGGCAGCAGATGGGGTGGGCTGGAATCACGCGGCATGGCCGGGGGGATTAGGGCTTGCAGAGGGGCCCCAGCAGCATTCCCAGAGCTGCTAATGCTCTGGCTGAGCCACAAGTCACGAGGAGCCTCCTCCCCTGGTGGGGGCTCAGCCTCACGAAGGGCAGGGCTGGAGGAGAATGCCAGGATCACACAATGGCTGAGGCTCCAGGTCCCAGAGTGTTTGCAGTGAGTCAGGTCTGATTGGGAAATGGGCACCCACAGCCCAGGGTGGTGAGCTGGTGGTGCTCAACATCACACAGTCACCCCTGAATATCCACCAAAGGTTCATCTTCCCCCCTGCTGCCATCCCTCCAGCCCATGACCCTGCCAGACACAAAGGGCTGCTGGCAACCCCCAGAGGGTGGAGGAGGCTGGAGGGCAGCCCTGCTGCTCTGAGGGGAAGCAGCTCCTCTGCTGTCCCCCTTCAGCAGGACAGCAGCCTTTGGTGGGCCCTTGCTGTGCCTTTTTGGGGGAATTGTGTCCCTGCAGGGCCGGGCTGCGGGAGCACAAAGCAGCTCTGCAGCGGGGCAGCGAGCGCCTTGCCCTGCTCTGGCTCCCACCACGCACATGGTTCACATTAATTAAGAATGTAATTAGCTTCTTGAAGGAGGCTCTGCAGCTGGGAAGCCTTGGAGAGATCTTCCCCAGTTCTGCTGTGCCCTGTGGGGTGTTTCCAGGGCTGTGCAGCAGCTCACTCAGCAGCTGCAGCAACCGGAGCATGTCCAGAGGCACTGGTGCCACAAGCACCCACCAGGGCTGGCACACCAAGGCTGGGCTGGCACAGAACGGCCCCATCAGACAGCGCCACAGCCCACAGGCCACCTGCTCATGTGGCACTGTGTCCTGCTGTCCCCTGGCAGGCAGCCCCAGCTGTGACACCAGGCTCTGGGTCGGGGTGCAGCAGGAAAGGTGCTGGCCAAGGGGACACCCAGCAGGTTCTGGGTGCCCAGGCTGACAGCCATGCCCAGCAGTCAAGGGGAGCAGGCATTGTGTAGGGTGACACCAGTGCTCCACTCTTCCTTGAGTACGGTGGGGAGAGAGCTTTGATTTACTGTGAGTCCACATGCCATTTACTGATCTTAACTGAGAACTGAGGGGATGGAAAACCCTTGCCTGGGAAATGTCAGTGCCAGGAGCATGAAGTAAATCCCTGCTGAGGCTGGAGAGGCAGCAGGGAGCACCCAGGTGCAGGTCAGCATGAAGACTCTGCTGCACCCTGGCCACCTTCTTCACCCCTTCTCCTTCCACCTACCAGAGTTGGGGTCATGAGGCAGCAGCTTCTGGCCAGCTGGAGGGTCACGCCGTAGATGTCCACAGTTCTCTCAGCTTTCATCTGGTGCAACAGGCAATCCAGGGAGATCAGGGTCCCCATCTGGCTCATGTCACCACTGCAGGGGACAAAGGGGGGTCACGGATGCCAGGCCAGGCTGAGCTGAACCCCTCTGGAGGAGGGCACCAGTCCAAGGAGCCATGTGGGCACTGTGGGCTCTCTCTGTGTGCCAGTGAGGATACCAGGGCTGCTCCCAGTGTCCCTGCAGCTACCCAGGGATGGCCTGGGCACCTCAGCCTGGGAATGCCTGCTCCACCCAAGCTCCCCCAGCCCAGCCCTGTTTGCCCTGTCTTCTCCCAGCCCTGGCAGAGCACTGTGACCTCCCAGGCTCAGAACTTCCACTGGATCCCATGGACTCAGGGCATGGCCCATTTACACCAGTCCTGGAGCTCCAGAGGAAAACTCCCCCCTTGTGCAGGATCCTGCTCCAGCAGAAGCACAGCTGGCACTGCAGGAGGGCTGAGCCACCCTGGGATGGGGCTGCTGCCACCTCCCTGACCCACAGGCTGTTAGATCAGACTCTGACCCTGTCAATGGTTTGTTTTCTTTTTTGTGTTATTGCATTTGTATTTTTAATTTTCCTAGTAAAGAACTATTATTCCTACTCCTATATCTTTTCCTGAGAGCCCCTTAATTTCAAAATTATAATAATTCATAGGAAGGGGGTTTACATTTTCCATTTCAAGGGAGGCTCCTGCCTTCCTTAGCAGACACCTGGCTGTTCAAAGCAGGCCAGATTTTGGTGCAGGTGTAAGGCGGGTACCTGCAGTGCAGCAGGACAGGAGCTGCTCTCCTGCGCTGGGGCGGGCCCCTCCTGACAGCCCCCAGCAGCTCCACCAGGCCCTGCACATCAGGCTGCTTCTTGCTGCTCCAGAGCGTGTACAGGAACCTCTGCACCTGCCTCTCCTTTGCCTTCTTCTCCTGTGGGACACAAAGAGCTGACGTGGATACTGGGGAGGGACAGGTGAGTTTGGATGAGAGGAGCCCCAATTCCCCCATCCTTAGGGTCACTGAGGCTTCCCTGAGCTTTCTGCCTGCTTCTGTAAAGCTGTCCAGGCATCACTGCCCACCACCCACTCTGGCAACCTGCTCTCCTTCCCTCAGCACCCTGACTTGCCCCTGGAGAGGGAACTGAGAGCTGTGTGGGACTTGGAAAGTGTCAGACAGACCTATCAGCCCCCAGGGATTCTCCATCTATCTCCTTGTCCTAGGTTATAATATTGGGGTGTATTCCATTACCACCTCGAGCTGCAATGCCTTTCTCTCCTTATCTCGGGACTCAGAGATAAATCCCTCCAGGAGGAGCTGTTCTTTTAGCCACATGGCTGATAAGGTCACAGCATTTCATTGTGAGATGTTCCGCCCAGAGGGAGGAGCCAAACGATGCCATCAAGGATATCAGCGGGGTTGTGCAGGCAGCAAGGAGATCCCCTCTTCCAGAGGAACAGCTGAGACCTTCTCTGCACTGCTTGGACAGAGCCATATCTGCCACCACCGCCCCAGTCAGGGAGTGTCAGGTTGTATCACTAACTCTGTCAGTGCTATTGTATATATTTGGTTCTTTGTTCCCTTTTTTTTCCTAATAAATTGCATTTCTGACTTAGAGCCTCTCACTGGCTTTGCTCTTCAAACCAGGACACTCCTGTGTCCACTTAGCTCTGGATGTTGCAATGCAGACTCACTCCTGCATTTGTGGACTGCTGGCACTCTGTTCTTGCAGCCTGGAGAAGTCCCACAGACCCTTCAGCCCCTGCAGATCCCTACAGACCCACCCCCATCCCGGGGGTGGGAGCCAGGACAGCCCCAAGGACACACACGTGTTTCAGTCTGAGCTGGGTACATCTCCATCCCGAGACAAGCTTCTCTGGGTCACACTGGATGGTCAGAGTCTTCGTGCAGAGAGAGTCTCCTTCCAGGGGCCAGCACACCTCCCCTGGCACCTGTGTGCAACAAGGAATTTGGCTTTCTGTTAATGGTCATTGTCATATCAGTCACCATCTCTGGGGTCTGTGGTGGGGCTGCACCAAGAGCACTCCCAGCATCTCTCCATGTCCTTCATCCCCCACCTAAAACCTGAGGGAGTTCCAGCAACACCAGCAGGTTCAGCCAGCTCATCTGGGAACCCAGAGCTGCCTGGCAGCCCTGCTCAGAGCTCTGAGCTGGAATCTGCTCAGCCATTGCCCACACCCTGGCTGGGCAGAGCTGCCCTGGGTCCCTCACAGATGCAGCTTGAAGGGCAGCTGACTCCAGGCATGGGTGACAGAGCCTGAATCCCACAAAAAGCTGTGGGAGCACCTGGACACAGAAAGGTCCAGCTTCAGCTAAGCTGGCTCTGCAGGACTCAGGAGGCAGAGAAGAGCTGAGAGCTCTGCTAGTTCCAGCTCCACTGAACAGATTCCCACTCTGCCAGGGCACAGGTGGGCACAGAGCCTTACCTCCCCCTTCTCCTGCCATGGCAGAAGCGTTAGGATTGTGTGAACGTCCTGTTCCCACACCAGGGTCCAGAAGTCCTCCATGGTCAGCTTGTCAGGGCCCTGGACAGCCAGGTAGTCCCTGCTGGAGCCACAGCCCTGGGTGGGGAATGACAATGTCACTCTCCTGCTGGAGAGGGATGCACTGCTGGCCCAGGGGGCTGCAGGAATGGTCAGGGAGAGAAGAGAGCTCAGCAGGTCAGGAGGCGAGGAGAGAAGAGGGAGAGAAGAGGGAGAGAAGAGGGAGAGAAGAGGGAGAGAAGAGGGAGAGAAGAGGGAGAGAAGAGGGAGAGAAGAGGGAGAGAAGAGGGAGAGAAGAGGGAGAGAAGAGGGAGAGAAGAGGGAGAGAAGAGGGAGAGAAGAGGGAGAGAAGAGGGAGAGAAGAGGGAGAGAAGAGGGAGAGAAGAGGGAGAGAAGAGGGAGAGAAGAGGGAGAGAAGAGGGAGAGAAGGGGAAGAGAAGAGGGAGAGAAAGCACCGAGGGAGGCAGGTGAGGGCAGCCCAAATTGGGCAGGGAAGGGAAGGGAAGTCCTCAGTCCCTGCAGTCCCCTCTTCTCACACAGGACCACAGTGCCAGGGAGCAGGGGAGCAGTGCAGGAGCACAGCCAGGATGGGGACCACCCCAGGGTGGGTGTGAGACTCACCGGGACACGCCACACCTGCAGCAGTCCTGAGAGGGGGCCCTGCTCCAGCAGGGAGAACTTCACTCTGGAGCGATCATCTGCAAAGAAGTGTCAGCTGGAGGGATTCAAGGCACTCTTGAGCCCAAACAGGTTTTGCAGACTGACTGCCACACAAATCCAATCTTTCCTTCAGCATTTCTTGGCAAAGGCACTCCTTCTGCAGTGCTCATCTCCAGCCTGTGGGTGCTGGCTCCCAAAGGCAGGTCTCTGTGCCAAGTTCCTGCAGGGCAGGTCACTCAGGGGCTGAGCCAGGGGAGATCTGCCCCTCTCCAAGGATGGAGAGCCTGCAAGTCCTCTGGGCCTCTGTTCTGGGGTTTGACCATCTCCATGGAAATTCACTATTCCTTCTACTGAGTAGGATTACCCACCCAAAGCACCCCCTTGTCTCCTCTGAGAAGACTCCATGTCTTCCCTGTGCCTTCCCACAGGCAGCTGGAAACAGCAATAAGATCTCCCCTTTTCCTTCTCCAGGTGAGCAAACCCACCTACCCCAGTCCCAAGCACCATGTGCTCCACCCCAAACACCTTGATAACCTTCTGGGGGAGTCACCAAAGCCTCAAAATACTTTCTTATGCTCTGGACTACTGGTCCTGGTGCAGCCTGGCTCCACGGGGGAGGAGAAGGAAAGGCAGGAAGAGGATGCCGGGTGTCACAGAACTCACAGGGCAGGATGCTGGAGGAGGGCCGTGTCTGCTGGCTGCCTGAAGATGGGGATGCAGAGCTGGCTTCTTCCTTGACAACCTCCAGGAGGGCCTGCCAGGGGGAGAGAGAGTGGAGGAGGCAGTGAGGGAAGGGTCAGGACCTGGACTCGGCAGAGGGGCGATGGCAGCAGCGAGGCAGGAGAGCCACAGGAGCAGCTCTGCAGCGGGTGCCAGGGCTGTGCCATGCTGGCAGGAGGGGCTGCTGCTGTCCAGGCAGGCTCCTGGGAGGGAGGGGTGCTGGACAGACCCTGCCCAGTGCAGAATGCACAAGGGAGCTGTGTGCTTGAGCATGCAATGCCGTGGAGGGGGGACACTGCCAGAACCAGGGCACAGGACCCACTCAGGAGGCACTTACAGGGTGTCCTCCAGCCCAAGCATGTCAGTCACTCCCCAGGGGCCCTCAGCACACACAGCCATGGCAGCACTCCCTGCACTGCCCAGGTCAGCTCTCACCTCGTACTCCCTCAGGAAGCCCAGGTGGGACTTGGCTGCCTTCTGGGCGTAGTGCTGGGCAAAGCTCTTCAGGGGGATGGGGCAGGACCTGGGGAGAGAGGCAGGGTGAGCTCACTGAGCAGCACCAGGGCTGTGTCTGCAGCAGGTGGGCAGGGCTGGGAGCAGACCTTCACTCCTCACATGGCAGGGGCCTCCCAGGCTCCCAGCCCAGCTCTGGCCCGTGACAACCTGCTCTCCCCCACACAGGGGCAGGTCTCAGGGGTGACACAGCCCAGGGCTCATTCCCAAGAGGCAGCAAGGACAAGGACATCCTCTTCTGCGTGAGAGAGGAGACAATCTGACCACAGAGACAAGTGCACGACCTCCAGATGCAGCCCCAAGACAATGAGATAGGTGGTCAAAGCCATGCCCAGCTAGACCCTGTTCCATCCTCTTGGAGCACATTCCAAGGTCACCCAGCTGCCATGAGCCTCTCCAGCTTTACATTATCTCTAGGGCATGTCTGTGGGCTGGGAAGCTGAGGCTGAGGGAGATGCCTTCCCCAGGACAGCTCTGCACACCTCTGGTGTCGGTGTACCCGGGAGATGCACTTTGTTCTGTGCTGTCTGTGCCCCTGGGCACTCTCAGCAGCAGCTGGGATGGCTGGCTGGGCTTCCTGTCCTCCTGTCCTGCAGCCAGGGCTTGCTGCGAGGGGCTGTGGATCAGGGTGGGCAGAGTGGCAAAGCACAGCAAGGCCTTACCTCTCTGTCCCTGCTAAATCCAGGAGAGGTTCCTCCAAGATCTTGTCCAGAATGCAGCTGTGCAGGAAAATGTACTGGGACTGGAAGGCAAAGGCAGACAGCAACACAGACCATCACACTGCAGAGACAGCACCAGGGGGTGGGATGGTCCCTCTCCTCCTGAAGGGCAGTCCTGGCACCTTGTCCCAGCCCCGAGACTGGGGACAGGAGACAGACTGGGGAGCACCACAGACCAACAACATGGTGTGAGTTAAGAAACGTCTGCAAAGGGCCTGATCCTGTTCCTCAGTGCTCTGGGGTGTTTCTGAGCCTCCTGGGAGGTCTCTGAGACTCTGGATGTTGCTGTTGTGGGTCTAGCAGGGCATGGAGCAGCTGAAGACCCCCCCAGCAATTTCCACTCCAGCTGAGATGCTGCTTTCAGCAGCAGGATGACATAGTGACAGGCTGAGGAGCAGCCTGGGGGTGCTGGGGCTGGCTGGCCAGCTCATCCAACTGTGAACTTCAATGGAACAAAGTGAGGGGCCAGGGGAAAGAAGGAGCAGGGATCTCACCAGCGTTTGAATCATCAGGTACCGGTTCATCCTCAAGGAGTAAACAACACCAAAAATGTCCACCACCTTCTCCTGCTTCATCTGCTGCAGCAGCCGGTCCAGGGCAATGAAGGTGCCCGTGCGGCCCACGCCAGCACTGAGGGCACGGACAGAAAGGGTTAACAAGGCCTGACACCACAGCCCTGGCTCCCAAAGGTGCTCCCTGGGCACTGCCCAGCAGGGATGGGGCTGAGGAGCACCCAGGCTGCCCTGGCTTGGTGCTGAGCATCTCCCCTGCCCCACAGCCTGGGGCTGGGGCAGGCTGCCAGCGCTCCTGTGCTCCTCAGCACCCAGCAGGAGACTCCCCAGAGCAGCTGTGTCTCCTGGGCACTGCTTTCCCTCACTCACACTTTGTGCACCAGGAGGACCCTCATCCCCCTGCCCCTGCCGTCACTCCCCCACCATCCTGTGGGGCAGAGCCTCACCTGCAGTGCACGAGGGTCGGCCCTGCATCCTTGGTGCTCTGGATGTGCTCCTGGACCAGCTCCCGGAAGGTGATGATGGAAGAGGTGGACTCGGGGATGCCGTGGTCGGGCCATGCTGTGTAGTGCAGGTGGGACACGAAGCGCTCTGCCTGCAGACCCTCCTGCACAGGGATTGCTGATGGGTGTGCAGCCCCCGAGGCAGGCTCACAGCCCTGACAGCACCTGGGTGTTACACTGTGCTCAGGACATGCCTTTTCCCCATTCCCCAGACCCCTGTGACTCTGATCAGATAACCCTGGACCCCTCCTCCTGCCCTGACAGGGTTGGTGGAGAACCAAGAAGCCCTCCCTGTCCAAAGCCTGGATAAACCCCTGCCCCTTCCTGTTCGTTCTCTCTGCCCCACACTGTCCCTTGGACAACACAGAATAAACAGAGCTGAACCATCATACATCGGGGTAAGAGCCTCTTCTGTAAATCTTTGCCATCTCCTGATATTCCTTCCCACAAAGCCTCGGATCTCTGGGCTAGCCTGAGAATTTAGGGGCTGAGAGGGGGGGAAATATCACCTGGGCACTCGAGGACACCTGGCTCAGCTGCAGGGAACAGCCAGCATCAGGTCTGCACTGCCTGGTGGCTTCTGCTCCTCCGTGCTCCCCCACAGCCCCTGCCACGCCGTGGAGGTGGGAGGGAGGACATCTGCCCTTGAGTGCCAGGGAACATGGCCTGGACACTGCAGGCTGTCCATGGAAACCAGAGAGCAAGGGTGGAGAGCAGCGTGACACGTGCTGGACACCCCTGTGTCACCCTCACTGCTCCTCAGGGCTTGGCTCTTCTCTGAGCCCCAGAAATGGCAGGGAAAGGTGCCACCACCCTGAGGAGAAATGCCAGTGCCCACCCCAAACCCCCAATGCGTCCCCACAGCCCCTGGGGGCTGCACTCACGTGCCACAGCTTGAACTCCCGCACTGTCCACTCCTCAGAGCTGCTCTGCATCAGCAGGTGGACCCTCACCTGCCCGTAGGACACCGGGGCAGATTCTGATGGCCAGTAATGATCACAGAGCACCTAGAGCAGGACAGGGTCCCAGTGAGGGACAAGGTGATCTGGCTCCCACATGTGGTAAGCACATTTCTCTCCCTCTCAGGATTTTTATAGAGGTGCACAGAGAGAAATGAAAGAGAAAACAATTTCTATTTCTGCTCCTTGTTTTCCCATGTGGAATGTGTTTGGAGAATTGTTTACCTGGGGTGATTGCTGGATTAGATTCTGGTGAGGATTGCTTGAGCCTGATGGCCAATCCAACCCACCTGGGGCTGGACTCTCAGAGAGGGTCACGAGTTGTGTTAGTCAGAGTAAGCAGTATGTAGTTTTAGTATCCTCCTTTTATATGGTATATTAATGTATTTTAGCATAGTTATAATAAAGAAATAATTCAGCCTTCTGAATAGAGTCAAACATCATCATTTCTTCCCATTGGGTTCGCCTGCACTTACAATACCCAGGGAGCACCTACAGAGCAGCAGCTGTAGGGGAGCCAGGACAGGTTTTGAGGAGCAGGCAGGGGTGCTTCCCCTTCCCACTGGGAGCTTTGCACAGCTCTCCCTCACAGCCCTTTCATTTGGATCCCAACCTCCTCCAGAAAAAAAGGATCTGTGTGGGTCCCATCATTCCTGGAGACTGGAGGAACAGTCCATGTGAGGTGGCTCACCCAGAGGACATGGCAATTTCAGATTCTGCAGAAATAGCTGAGGGTGATGGGCATGGTCCTAGCTAAGCTCCCACCCCAAGCTGAGGCTGAGCTGCACAGACCCCAAACTGTCAGAGAATCTGTGTTGGCTGTGCTCATCCTGGAGCTGTATCAGAGCAGGGGCTTTGTGGAGGACACAGACCCAGCCCTGGGCTCAGCTCACACCACCAGGTCTGGGCTGGGCTGGGGCTGGCACCGACCTACCCGCCCGTTCTCCATGCACACTGTCAGCATGATGATATTGCAGACGTTCTGCTCCCACACCAGCCTCCAGAAATCCTCTATGGTTTTCTTTAGGGGCCCCTGGGTGGCAATGAACTCCTGCTGGGATGTGTAGCCCTGAGCAAGAGGCAGACAAGAGCAAGATGAGTTAGCAGGTTGCCAAGGCAGGTGGGTCCTGCCCTGGGACCAGTCAGTGCCTGGTCTGTTTTTGTGGTAGAAGGAGAAATTCCTGTTGCCCTTAGCCCACGTGGGCACAGGTCCCAGGCAGCTGATCTCAGCAGCAGCTGATTTCACAGGAAGCATGAGCTGCCCAGCTACACTTTCTACTTATTTGGAATAAAACGACCCACACATTTCCCTCCAAGCAGTTCCTCATTCAGTCTAACCAGAGAAAGACAGATCTGGGTCATCCCTGTGCTTCCCCTTCCCTGCTGAGGGCAGGGTGAGCATGCAAGTCTCAGGGTATTTCTCTGCCCTTGGACACACACACATCCCCCAGATCCACACACCGGCCCACGCATGCAGCGTGTCCTGCCTGTTACCTGGGAACACCTCACACAGGGGGCATGAAGGCACAGCTCCAGGGTTGTTCAAATGCAGCTGCACAGACCAGAAGGGAAAAGAGCAGGCAGAGAGACAGGGCAGGAAGCTGGGAGGTGATGGAAGAGGACAGAGAGTCTACGAGAAGAAAGCAGAGAGACTTCCCACACTCGCAGCATTTGCCATCTCACAGCTCCACCAGTGGCTGCTCCAAGACAACCACACCTCTCCACCTCCCCCAGCTTCCCGCTGGCCTGTGCCAGCTGTGCCTTCACCAGCACATCCCATGGCCACCAGCCCTCCCAGAAGGGGACACTGTGCCTCAAGGCAGGCAGAGCTCCTGTGCTGGAGCCCTGTGGCCATATCTCAGTGGGGAGGGCAGGTGGGCACCCACAGGCATGAAGTTGGCATTGATGTAGTCTGAGTGTGGATCCTCCCCCAGCTGGCTCAGCTTGACTCGAGAGTGATCATCTGAAAGAGACCACACACAGGTGAGCCCCAGGGAGCCCTTCAGCAGGACATGGGACCGGGGTAACCCAGTGGGAGAAGCCTCAGCAGCTCCTGCAGGGAGGCTCTGTAGAGGTGAGCACCGCCTGCCAGCTGGGCTAGCGGGGCACTGGCAAGCAGAGATGGGGTCATGAGGCCCCCCAGTGAAGCTCATGGACCCCCTTTGGGCTCCTGCTGGGACCATCCTGAGCTGGGCAGGATGGTGGCTCAGCCCTGCCTCATCCGTTGAGCCTTGAGTCTCCAGCAGGAAAATGGAAACTGAGGCCCATTTCAAGAGTCCTCCTGCTCCCAGGAAAGGAGCCAGGCACTGACCCTGGCAGGGATGCAAGGTGGGCCTGTCCTTGAACACTGCCCTGTGAGCTCCCCCCCTGGAGGCTGGGCAGAAGGCAGGAGACAGCACTTACAGGGCAACACATGGGCATATCTATTCTTGGAGACGTTTGCTGGCAGCTCAGCCTCCACCTTCGGCTGCTCCTTCCCAACTTCCTTCAGCTCCTGTAGGACAGGGGAAAAGATAAGCACAAACATTCCTCTGGAGAGCTCCTGGTCAGCTCAGCTCCCTGCCCATGGCCAGTGGCTCTGGCTGGAGGGTAAAGAGGATCAGCCTCACACAGAGAACTGCTCCAACTCCCCTCCTCACATGGCCTGTGCACTCTGAGCCATGCTGGCTTTTCCCACTGCCTTTTCCAGCAGCACTGTTTATAGTTAAAAGAAAAGCCCAAGAACAAGTACTGGGGGAAAAAGCCTTGGAAATCTACCACAAAGCTTGGAGGATTTTCTGCTGAGCAAACAGAAATATCTTGTGCTGCATCTGCTTCTGCCCCTGTCCTCACTCAAGAAGCCAGGAAAGGGTGATCTGAGGAGGGTTTGAAATTGCTGATAGGAATTTGAAGCTGCTGCAGCAGAACAGTCCAGAGGCTGCAGGTGTTGGCAGTGGGAGCCAGGGAAGGCAGCCTGAGGTGAAGCTCACAGCCTGACCCGGGAGGTCTGAGAGTGCTCCTCGACCTTCCCTCTGGCTGCAGGCTCTTTTCTGCCACTGCCAGGGTGGTTCTCATCACCACCTGTCCTGGTTTGACAAGGAAAAAAGAATTTTTTTGGAAAAAAGAGCAGCCTTGAAAAGAAAAATCCTAAAAGCAGTCTATCCGTCCATGCATTAGTAGTAAGAGCACTGTACATAGAAAGGAGAGGTCACCATAGCAAACTTTTTCTCCAGGCAGTGCCATGAGTGACATGGAAACTGTGTTTCTTGGGGGAGTCTGTGGCACGGGAGGGACTCCTCTCTCCCTCGATGGACTGAATATCGATTGTCTAAAATACTTTTAAAAGTTTTCATTATAAATTTTGTGTGGTTTTTTTCCTTTCTTTTTTTTCTTTTTCCTTTTATAGTAATATAATAGTAGTAGTAGCTTCATAAAGTTTTTTTCTTGTTATTAAGCTTGAGTCTACTTTACTCTATTCTCAATCACATTTCACAACATTCAATTAAAAAGTTACATTTTCATAAAAACACTGGCATTATACCAGTGCCAAACCATGACACCACCCCTCTCTCCCTCCCCTCCAGTCAGGGTTGGGGCACTCTGCTCTGTGCTGGTTCACCTCACGCCACGTGTGCTTTGACCAGAACGTGAACAAAACAGCTTTGGAGCAAAGGAACTGCTTATCACTTGGTGCATCCAAGCTTTGGCCTCCAAGGCTGCTCCACAGGCTGGCTGGATTGCAGAGATGGGTGACACCCAACAGCACGAGCCACCAAGTGCAGAAACCAAGCTCATCTCTAGGAGGGGTCTCAGCTCACCTCAAACTCCTGGAAAAAAGCGTGGTTAGCACTTGCTGTCTTCATCTCGTAGTACTGCTTGAAGCTCTGCAGGGGAACTGGCCGGTGGACGTTTCTGCAGGAAATGAAGCCCAGAGGAAAACTGGCCTTAGTTCCTGGGAGGCCTGGCCAGGCTGGCCAGGCTGGGACAGCCCTGCCAGGAGATCATCACCCCTGGGTGCACACAGGGATGGTTCAGAGCCACCTCACTGCCCAGGGAAGCAGGTCCAACAGTTTAAATATTGGGAGGGATTTCCAGCTGATAAGAATATTCTCCTGCTGCAGAAACTCACAGAGGAGGTGGAGATAATGCATTGACTTGGAATGGAGCTGGGCAATAAATACTGAACTTGGGAAAGGCTGATTTGTAAAATAACTGAGGAGATGAGACACTTGGACTTTTCCTGAGTCAAAGCATGAAAAGGGAAGTAGGTAAAGCACAGTGGGAGCTGCAGTGGGGCCATACAGAGGGCAGACTCCAGCACTCACCTCAAGCTGTAGGTCACCATCTCCTGGGGTGGGCTGCTCTTCTTGGCTCTAGAATCAAAGCACAGGAGCTGTTACTTTTGCCTGCAGTGCAGAGATGGATGCCATGAGGTGCTGTGTACCACTGGCAGGCACACTGCCTTGCACACCTGTAGGGTTCTGTGACTTAACTGCACATGGGCAGCTCCTCTCTCCCCTCTGCCTTTGGCTTCTGAGCTTGCCAGGCACAGTTCCACTAGCCCACGTGTTAGTTTGTCTCAGTCTCTTTGTACACCCTCTCCCTGCTCTCCTCCAGGCTTGGCATTGAAGGTTGGGTGTCAACAGGTAATATATGGCTCATGCTCACCTCTTTGCTTTGAGCTGTTTCCAGTAAACCAAAGCAAAAACAGCTGCAAGTGTCAGAAGAAACCCCACAATGATTCCAGCAATTATTGGCATTGAGAATGGAGCTGTGTCTGCACTGGATCCAGCAGCTGGAATTAAAAGGAGAGTATAAAGAGAAGAATTAGTAAAAAAGTTTTTTATTATGCGGGTTGTGAGGCCCTGGCATAGGGTTCCCAGAGAGGGTGTGGCTGTCCCTGGATCCCTGGAAGTGTCCAAGGCCAGGCTGGACAGGGCTTGGAGCAACCTGGGCTAGTAGAAGGTGTCCCTGCCCATGGCAGGGTGTGGAACTAGATGAGTGTTAAAGTCCCTTCCAACCAAAACCACTTTATAATTCTATGATATATGGCATTTATTCTATTTGTTATATTTACTATAGCCTATGCTCTCTTTCTGGCTGTTCATTAACCTACATGGCCAGGCAGGGAAAATGCTATTTTCCAGCTTACCTGAGAACATGGTGAATGTCACAGCAGGGGCTACTGGGTCATATTTGGTGAAGGCAGCAATGCTGAACCTAAAGGCAAAACAGAGTCTTGTGTCAGGGGCAGCTTGAGCTGAGCACAGCACCCAGAACCCAGCACCCAGCACCCAGCAGGCAGGACCCAGGGGAACAGCCTGCCCAGACCCTTCCTTGCACACACACTCACAAGGGGCTGGTGCATCCTCTTCCCTGTGCAGATCTGCCCCTCACCCCTCCTGGCAGCGGGCACACCAATGCCCACAGCTCCCTGCAGAGCTGGATTTCCTTCTGAGAGGGGACTTGGAAGGGCCCTTTCGTGTGCTCTAAATGCAAGCCTAAGTTCTTAAGGATAGCACTGGATTTTAGCAGCCAAGAGTTTGCTGTGTGTGGGTCCCCACACCTGGCTGCCAGGGCATGGATCTCTGAAAAGCGAGTCTGCAGACGCCATGGCATGAAAGATGAGGGCTTGTGGATAAATAACTCACTGAAAGACAGAGAACAAGAACAGAAATTCTGAGTGGGAATGAGCTGTCAACTTCTCACCACTCTGATAATCATTAATTCAGCAGCACAGTCTACTGTGGATATTTAGGTCGGATATTTAGGCTGAGTGTTCCATGTACTGAGGATATTTAGGCTGGATATTTAAGATATTTAGGTCAGATATTTAGGATATTTAGGTCAAATGCTGTTTGTACTGAGAACATTTATGTTTTTAGGGCAGCCAAACTGAAAGAAAGCTGTGGTGCAAAAGTAAGAGAGCTGTGCTGTAAAAGTACCTTCTAGTCCTGAATAACTGGACAGTTCAGTGCATGTTACTGACTCATGTGATGGAATCATGGCAGGTGGACTAATGACAGGACCTGACGTCCCTGAATAAGCTGCTCCCACGGGAGGTGCCTGCTGGGGTGAGAGTCCAAGTGGGTGGGGCAGGTACAGAGGCTGAGCTTGGCTCATCAGTGCCTGCTGTGATTGTGCTGCTGTTGAATCCCCTCGAGGCTGCTGCCAGCCCTTAGGCGGAGATCTGTGCCCTGCTGCTCCCTCTCCATCCCTGCTGACCCCTCTGAACCCTGCTGACCCCTCTCCATCCCTGCTGCTCCCTCTCCATCCCTGCTGACCCCTCTGAACCCTGCTGACCCCTCTCCATCCCTGCTGCTCCCTCTCCATCCCTGCTGCTCCTCTCCATCCCTGCTGCTCCTCTCCATCCCTGCTGCTCCTCTCCATCCCTGCTGCTCCCTCTCCATCCCTGCTGCTCCTCTCCATCCCTGCTGACCCCTCTGAACCCTGCTGCTCCCTCTCCATCCCTGCTGCTCCCTCTCCATCCCTGCTGCTCCTCTCCATCCCTGCTGCTCCTCTCCATCCCTGCTGCTCCCTCTCCATCCCTGCTGCTCCTCTCCATCCCTGCTGACCCCTCTGAACCCTGCTGCTCCCTCTCCATCCCTGCTGCTCCCTCTCCATCCCTGCTGCTCCTCTCCATCCCTGCTGCTCCTCTCCATCCCTGCTGCTCCCTCTCCATTCCTGCTGCTCCCTCTCCATCCCTGCTCTCCCTCTCCATCCCTGCTGACCCCTCTGAACCCTGCTGCTCCTCTCCATCCCTGCTGCTCCTCTCCATCCCTGCTGCTCCCCTCCATCCCTGCAGAGCGAGGCTGAGGGGGGAACCAGCAGCTCCTGCCCTGCCATGGCTGGGGGTGAGGCACGAGCAATACACAACAGACAAATCTGATGGGTGCTCAGTCTCCAGGCTTCTGAAACCTCCTGAGATCCCCTGCCAGCCCAGGGACCTGGGATGGAGACGGGATGGGGGTGCTCTGTCAGCCCCTCTCCTGCCAGGCAGGCTAACACAGCACACCAGAGCTGCTCTCTGCTCTCATGACCCCGGTCTGGCTGGAATTTCCCAGGCAATGGCTCTCTGGACACTCCCCCTTTTTCTTTTCCCCTGGGAAAAACAGCCATTTCCCACCCCCTGGGCCAGTGCTGCCCTAGCCAGCAGCTTAAGAGCCCCTTTTTGGCACAGGTGTGAATATAAAACAACTCATAGTCAGGTAAAGTTTTCCATGTCTGCACATAGGAACAGTAGTGAGAATGAGGGAGGGGAGAGGAGAGGAGAGGAGAGGAGAGGAGAGGAGAGGAGAGGAGAGGAGAGGAGAGGAGAGGAGAGGAGAGGAGAGGAGAGGAGAGGAGAGGAGAGGAGAGGAGAGGAGAGGAGAGGAGAGGAGAGGAGAGGAGAGGAGAGGAGAGGAGAGGAGAGGAGAGGAGAGGAGAGGAGAGGAGAGGAGAGGAGAGGAGAGGAGAGGAGAGGAGAGGAGAGGAGAGGAGAGGAGAGGAGAGGAGAGGAGAGGAGAGGAGAGGAGAGGAGAGGAGAGGAGAGGAGAGGAGAGGAGAGGAGAGGAGAGGAGAGGAGAGGAGAGGAGAGGAGAGGAGAGGAGAGGAGAGGAGAGGAGAGGAGAGGAGAGGAGAGGAGAGGAGAGGAGAGGAGAGGAGAGGAGAGGAGAGGAGAGGAGAAGAGAGGAGAGGAGGTCCATCCCCAACACCCACTCACCACAAAATACGGGCAGATTTCATTCTCCCTTTATTCCCAGTGGAAAGGGAAGCTCTCTGTTCATACACTCTCCCATGGACTTTCATTCTCTTTTCCTAATTCTCTCAATGGCTTTATCAGAATCAGCCATCCTTGCTGCAAGTTTCTTTATATCGAAATGGGATAACCTTCCAGACTCTGGGGGATCAGAGAAATGGGATGTGGTCCCCATTTGATGAAACTGGAGCTGCTAAATTAACAGGACTGACTACAGATACCTTTCTTTGTTAGCAGTGGAAAACCTGGTTTCCCATCAGCAGTTATAAAGGTACCCTTACAGAAAATATGCACCTCCATGTTCCTGGATCCTAATCACTCTCAAATAAGACTCTGAACTCACGACTGTTGGGATCCATGTGTGTGTCTCATGGGGAACTCAGACCTCAGCCTGAGTATTGCTAACCCCAACCTCTGGATCTCCCACTGAGTAGGCACCACTGGAACTGTTTCCAAATCAGCTTCATTTTTGCACTGTCTGCACATGGTTCTGAGTCACAAACGAAGGTCCTACAAATTACAGCACCTGTTTTAGCTCCTATCCTGGGCTGGACACCTGCTCAGCTCCTGAGACAACACACACAGCCCTTGGCAGCCTCAGCTTTCCCTCTCCCTGCCCACTACACTGCCAGATATTCCCTGCATGCCAGCCCTGCCTTCCTCAAATGCTGCTTGATGGAGAACCCTTGGGGTCCAGAGCTGGAGAACCCTTGGGGTCCACCAAACCTTGGGGGTCTGAGGCTGAGGTGACATCCAGGGAGCTGGTGGCATTCTTGCAGGGACACGTGCAGTCCTTTTTCCCCCTCAGGAGGGATGCTGACCTCTCTCACCTGTACTGTTCGTTGGCTTTCAGCTTCCCATTGCAGGTTGCCCTGGACTGGCCACACTCCTCTGTTCCCACTGGCACCCTCCAGGTGTCAGGGGAGCTCCTCTGGTGGAAGGGGTTGGGAATGAGCACTGCCAGGTAGGAGTCCTCTGTCCCGTAGTAGTGGTCGTACCATGTGCTGGACATGATCTCCTGGGTGGGCCTCAGCACTGGAGGGGAAGGTGACAGTGACAGTCCCAAAGTGACGTCCAGGGGTCCTGCTGCCCCCAGGGAGCCACCACAGCCTGGGCCATGCAGGGACACTTACGTGACTCGTTGGTGGTAGCAATGACACCGTAGTACTGGATCTGGCCGTTCTCCTCACTGAACAGGTCGGGTGAAATGATGACCGTGGAACTGGCCTCCACTGGGAACACGTCTGCACGCAGGGGAGGGGGCAGGGCTGGAAGAGCGACCAGCAGGCTCAGCATCTCAGTGTGTCCCTGCTCCCAGACCCCCTTTGCTCACCCTGTGCTGTCCCAGCAGCTCAGCCAGAGCCCCGACCCACCGCAGGGCAGGGCAGCCACATGGGGCTCACAGGCACCCCAAGAGCCCCCAGCTCTGACAGCAACACCAGGCGTGTTCTGGGGTGTCCCGGGGTGTTTCCCTGTGGCAAGGCTGTGGGGAAGAAGGGCACTCACGCTCCACTGCTGTGCTGCAGAGCAGAGTCACAGCCTGGCTCCTCAGTGTGTTCATGCCCACGGTGCTCACAAGGATTTGGTAGGAGGAGTTTGGCTCCAGCCCCTCCAGACTGGCCTCGCTTGAAGGGATGCTCATGGTAAGCCTGGAGGTGGGGGGTCCTTCAGAAAGCCTCTCTGTCACCACCTCATAAGCCTCCACATCTCCAGGAGAGCTCGTCCAGTTCAAGTAAAGGCTCCTTGCCTCTGGCAGGCACTGCACATCCTTCACTGGATTTGGCTCTGCAAAAGAGACAGGACAGGCTCTGGACTCACTGGGTCAGAGAAATCCCAACCTCTGCCCCACTCAGCATCTGCTCCCCAGGCCAGTGAGATGAGCAGAGCTGGACACTTGCAGCCTGGGAACCTGCTGTGCCATGAGCCACAGGACAGTGGGAATGGGCAGGGCCTGAGCTCACATCTTACAGGAGACATCAACCAGTGCAGATCTGCAAAGTCTGCTCTGCTCCACAGCTAGCCAGGAGATCTGTGGTGGGGCTAGCTTAGGGAGCCAAAAGCTACCAGAGGTCACCTCGCTGGCCTTCCCTGTCTTCCACCCATGCCTCTCTGGACACTCAAGGGTCCATCCAGACTTGAGGCCACCCAGGTGATTCTCCCTCTTCCAGCCTACCCCGCTCCCTCCCCGTGGCAGCGTGTACCCACCCATGGGCACTGCCAAGGGCTTGGTGCTGCTCCAGTAGGGCCCAGCCACGCAGCTCAAGGACACCGAGTAGTTCCTGCCTGGGGTCAGCCCCTGCAGGAGGTGCTGGACTTGTCCTGTGCCCAGGGAGAGCCGCCAGGGCAGCGAGCTGTTCCGGGGGTCCCGCAGCCACAGCTGGCAGTCGTCCTGCTGCCCAGAGACACTGTCCCAGGAGATCAGCACCGTGTTGTTCCCTTCAGCCACCGCCGAGAGGTTCTGGGGAACTGAGGGGGCTACAACAAAAACCACACCAGGAGGAGTTACTGGTATTACTGGTATGCATGTGCTCTCTTCTATTCTACAGAGACACAAGTAGGAGATGGGTGACACAAGGAGACTCCACGTGTTCAGTGGTAACATTCCTGCAGCTGCTGTTTGCCAGAAATGACCTTTAAATGGCAGCTGAAGGACATACAGAGTGAGGAGTGTGAGGAGATGGATTCTTCTTCCTGCTAATTACCAAGTTTCATTAGAAACCTGCCCGAAGGGCTCGGCACATGACTCCTTGCACCCTGCCAGGGGATGGCTGAGCGTGGGAGCAGAGACCGCTGGATTCCCCAAGCAAAGTGCAGGGACTGTGGGGACAAGCACATGAAAAGGCTTATTGTGCTTATCAGCATTTCCACATTCCATAAAACAAAAAAAAAGCCCATCCTCCCCTTATACCCCATGCCAGCAATTCTCTGAGTGCCTGGAAAAAATGCAGCAGGAATGGTGGGGTGTCCCCCCAAGCTGTGAGGCCTCATGGTCCCCCAGGCTGTGGGTGTCATCTACCAGAGCAGCACTACTGCCACGGGATGCTGTGCTCTTGTTCAGTCACCCTTGCTTGGAGGAGCCAGACTTCAACCAGTGGGGCCATGGGCTGGAGGCTGCCTCCTGAAACAGCAGCCACAGGCAGCAGGACTGCCCTGCCCCACTCTCCCATCCACCAGGGCTTGCCCAGCCCATGATCCCATTGCTACACTGGTACCTCCCACCCCATCTTGTCCCATCCCTGGAAATCTTCAAGGTCAGCTTAGACAGGGCTCTGAGCAAGCTGACCTAGCTGAAGATGTCCCAGCCACTAGCAGAGGGGTTGGACTAGATGGCCTTTAAGAGGTCCCTTCCAACCCAAAGCATTCTCTGACCCTACAGCTCCCAGGCAGCAGTCCTGGCCGAGTCTCTGCCCCTTCCCACCACAGGTGCTGAGCCCACCCAGATGGGAAGGCTGAGCCTCTGCAGGACGCAGAATCTCCAGCTCTGCCACTTACTTGTCCAGTCACTGATGTTCCCTGCCGAGGCTGCGTAGGGCCCTGCCACGGACACCACCTCCAGCAGGTATTTGTGTCCTGGAGCCAGGCCAGAAAAGGTGAACTTGCTGGTGCCTTTCCCAACAGAGACATTGGCAGCCACAAGGCCTGAGCCCGAGTGGTAGAGGAGGAGCCTGTAACCGTCGTGTCCCTGGGGTTCGGCTCGCCAGGACGCACTCAGCCTGTTGGGATAGCCCTGGTTCGTCACGTACACGTTCCGGGGTGCCAAGGGGTCTGCCGAGACAGCATGGGAGACACGTCAGCAAAGGGCCCCAGGACACCTGGGGTCTCTTGGTAGTGCCATCAGAAGGGATGCGCCATGCTTACTTCTCTAAGAAAATGAACTATGTATTTTACATAGTTTAGATAAATAACTTTGAACAAGATTTAGGATAATTTATATTAAACACTTAAATTTAGAATGAATAAACTTTAATAACAAAGAATAATAAATTAAATTTTAATAGAATATTAAGGTGAAAAAATGGAGATTAAGAGTACTTAAATATAGTGAAACTTTGCTTAATCTTATTAACACTCAACTTATTAACATTTTAACTTATTTTTGTATTATTGACACAAAAGGTATTAAAATCTAGATAAAATAAATATATATTAGAAGATCTTTTAGATGTACAGCACACTTAGCCTCCACTGTGTGGCTCCACCCACCAGCCCAGACTCAGCTCAAAGCTTCTGCAAACTTCTCTGTGCTTGTGTGAGCAGGGACAGCCCTGTCCCCGATGATCTGGGGAGGGGTGAGGAGGAAACACACAGCCAGCGAGGGGACAGGGGAAGGTGAATGTGGGAACCCAGGGCTTCCCTCTGGCTGCCCTGGCAGGTCTGGGACCCTGGCAGGGGTCAGGAACCCCCCTGGACAGAGCCCCCAGAGACACTGTCTGTGATCTCTGTCCATGGAAAAGAGTTTGCAATCTTACAGGATAAATTACCAGCTTTGAGTGTTTGATAAGAGTAATAATTAAGTGTGACACGGGTGCAAAGGTAAAATTTTAGGTTTCTAGATTAGGGGTTCAGAGGGGACAAGATGGAGGAAATTGGGTGTGTCTTGTCCTTTTCCTCCTTCTTCATGCCCTCCATGTTTCACTGTGGTGTTGGCATTTTTCTGTTGGTTTGGGCTGGGGACACACTGTCCAACGTAGGTGACAGATATTGGCACGTTATTGTAAATCCAGCACAGGTAGTTTGTGGTATTTAATGTTTGTACCATCCCACTGAGGGCAGAGCCCCACACGCTGCCCTGCAGGACAGAGCTGCGGCAGGGCAGCAGAACATGTTAGAGATAAACAGAATAAACAACCTTGAAACAGCACAGACCAATTATGGCTCCTTCTTTGGCAACGGGGCTGACAGACAGAGACTTTCTACAATCTCGGAATCCCCAATACCTCAGATTCTGACAGGTGAACACCCTGCTGCTGCCGCCTCCTCCCCGGCTCTGCCCTGAAGTGTGGCTCTGGCGCTCCAGCTGCCCTCACCAGGCTGCTGGAGCTGCTGATGAGTGGGCAGAGCACCCACTGTGCCACTGCTTGGGGTCAGCAGGGCCACGTTCCTGGCCACGAGCTCCCGTGACAGCCCAGCAGGGCACAGGTCCCCTCGCCAAGGGTACTCACACGTCCAGTTGCTGACGTTGGCTGCAGGTGCCCTGAAGGAGCCAGCCACAGATGCCACCTCCAGCAGGTACTTGCTCCCTGGGGCCAGCCCCGTGAAGGTGAAGTTGTGGGTGTCTCTGCCAAGCGAGGCTGTGGCTGCCACAGTGCCCGGCGCTGCTCGGTACAGGGTCAGCGTGTACCCGTCGGTGCCCCCAGGCGCAGCCCCCCAGGCCACGCTCAGCCTGTCGGGGTGCCCCGAGCTCAGCAGGCGCACGGCGGCCGGCGGCAGCGGGGCTGGGGAGGGAACACACCTCGGGTCAGGGATGGGACACCCGGCAGGAGCACACAAACACCCCACGGGCATCGTGCAGCACAGGGAGATGCCCTCTGACAAATGCCTCCTCATCCTCACTTTTATCTTTTCCACTCCCATCTTGAAACGTAAATTTTAAGGAATTTAGAGATTTTAGAGGAGCTAAGATTTTAGTTAGAAATAAGCCTTACTACAGTTAATTAAAATAAATGAGTAGGCCTTGATGAAGTTAGGAGTTAGTAGTTAACTAATAATTGATTGCTTGTCAGCACAATGTTTGGTTAGCTGGGTTTATAATGAAGAATATAGAAACTGACAAAGAGCTTTTAGGAACATAAGACAATTGTGGCCTCCTCTGTTCTGAAACCAATTGCAGACAAGGAATGGGAGTTCTACCAAGAGTTCATTTGTCATATTTGCATCGAAAAGGTAGAAAGGTCAGAACGAGGAAGACTTCATTTACTTCCTCATTTGGGGACCCCTCCCCATGAAACGGACACCGACCCATTTCAAGGAACAAACCACGCATGCTGAATGGCTTTTGGAGTGATTAGCGTAGGAAGCAGGGAATGGGATGTACCAAAATCATGAATATGCATTTGTAGTTTGGATATTCAATACTTTATGGATAAAAGGGCTCTGTAACCACCTGGAAGCTGCGGTGTGGATTTGGGAGTGATCCCACACACAATAAACACACACTTTCTAACTTTAAACTGTTAGAGAGTTTTTGTCCGTCACAGTTGGATATTGGTACTAAATCAATATCCTTATTTTTTTAATAAATCAATCTCACCTCACCACTAACTGCTCAGCCCTACTGGTCCCTACATGCCAAGCCCTCCTCATCCAGGTCACGCTCATTCCCACAGCCCAGTGGTGTGATATTTCCTGCAGTGGGAACACCTGCACCCTGCCACGAGCACAGGTGAGCTCCCACACCCAGCTGCTGTGCAGGTGCCCAGACAGCACTGGCACAGCCTCTGCTCTCTGACCAGCCCTGGAATCCTTCTGGGTGGGGAGAGGTGCTGGATGAGCCCATCTCCTGAGCAAAGACCTGTTCTGCAGGGAGGACTGTGGAGTGGTTTCTTGCACTACACTTATTCAGTTAATGAACCTTTATGGTAAGGTGGTTTCTAGCTGAGGGAAAGGACTCAGTGAGCCTCCTGTACACAGGAACAGTACAGGTGCTCCTGCACACAGGGAGAAGGGTCAGCACAGGCAGGGAATGTCCCAGCACAGGCAGGGAATGTCCCAGCACAGGCACATCTGGGCAGGCCTGTTTCATCAGCATGTCCTTGTGCAAGCCTACAGCTGAACACACCAGCGCCATGCAGCCAGCAGTGTGCCCCTGCACTAACTGCTGCATGCCACAGAGGTGCATGCACATCTCCAAAGCTGCCAGGTCCCCCGTGAACCTCCCAACTCTCCTCAGGACAGCTCAGTGCTGTGACATTTCCCACCCCTCTGCAGAGGACACTGCTTCAGGTACTTACAGGTCCAGGCACTGATTTTGGGTGCTGCTGCCTTGTACTGTCCGGCTGTGGCAGTGGCTTCCAGGGAGTACTGGTGTCCTGGGGCCAGCCCCGTGAAGGTGAAGTTGTGGGTGTCTCTGCCAAGCGAGGCTGTGGCTGCCACAGTGCCCGGCGCTGCTCGGTACAGGGTCAGCGTGTACCCATCGGTGCCCCCGGGCGCGGCCCCCCAGGCCACACTCAGCCTGTCGGGGTGCCCCGAGCTCAGCAGGCGCACGGCGGCCGGGGGCAGCGGGCCTGGGGAGGGAACAAGTCACTGCCAGAGCCACAGCTGGGCTCAGCACAAGGATGCTCCACATCTGTGCCAAGCCTGTGCTGCAGGAGCTGGGTCAGCAGCAGGTGCCACGGGCTGGCTGTGCCTCTGTGGCAGCCGGCTGCTGGCTGAGGCTGTGCATCGCTCTGGGGGGCTGCCAGGGACGGGCTGTGGCACAGGGTCAGGCACAGACTCCTCGTGCTGCAGCCAGCAGAGAGTAAGCACTGGGTACTTGCACGGGTGGCAGAGGTGAGCAGGACAGCTGCACCAGGACAGCTGCACTGCTGCGGTGAGCTCATGGACACCCCTTTTGCCCCCCCTTTCCCCAAGACCCTGTGACTCTGATCAAGATAACCCCTGGATCCTCCTTCCTGCCCCAACGGGGTTGGCGGGGAGCCAGGAAAGCCCACCCTGTCCAAAACCTATATAGACCCCTAAAACTTCCTGCTCTCTCTCTTTTGCCCCGCTCTCCCATGGACACCACAGAATAAAGAGAGCTGTACCAACATACCCTGGGGTAAGAGCCTCTTCTGAATACCTTATCCCTCTCCTGGTATTCCTCCCCTCACAGCCCCATATCTCTGAGCTGGTCGGATCCTAGAGGGGGCTGCGTGGAGGGGGGGAAAACTACAGAAATTACACTGCACCACTATGGTCCTGATTGAACTGGGAAGGAGAGATCTGGTGAACAACACTCAAGGAGAGCATCAGACTCACGTGTGCAGTGGGTGAGGCTGGGGGTGCTGGCGTGGAAGGGCCCGGCTGTGGCCCTCACTGCCACGCTGTAGCGGGTGCCAGGGCTCAGGCTCCTCAGGATGTGACTCCTGGCACCCCCACCCAGCAGCGTGTGCCTGACAGGAGTGCCAGATGCTGGGTCACGGGCATCCACCACGAAGCCTTCTGCCCCTCCAGCCAGCACTGCCCAGGACACCACCAGTGCTGAGGCTGAGGGGCTGCTCAGGGTGAGGTTGACAGGGGCCAAGGGATCTGGAAAGCAACAGGGAGACAGTTAGCCCTCCTGCTCAGTGCTGAGATCTGGCTGCTGTGCCCAGGGTTCCTCCAGGTGGGCTGGACCAGAAATCCTCTGGAGAGAAGCCTGGGCACAAAGGGCCAGGCAGGGCACACGACTTGGAGCATATCATCCCTGGGGTGTGCTGCTGGATGTGGCAAGGGAGATAACCAGAGCCTCTGGGGTGGATGGGGGGATTGGCTCTGTGTCAAAGATGGAGTGAGGGTAGTGAGCAGAAAGGTGGGACCATCACACAGAAGCTGTGGGCAGGGCTTGCGATGGGGAAGGTGGCAGTGAGTGCTCTGTAAGGATCAGGTGGAGGCTCACAGTGGGGCACTGTGCCCAACCCAACCAACCAGACTCACATGTCCATTGGGTGACATTGATGGAAGAGGCTTCTAAGGAGCCTTTCACAGCAGTGACCTGCACAGCAAACTTGCTGCCTGCTTCCAGGTGAGTCCAGGTGATGTTCAGCGCATCTGGACTCAAGGTCTGGACCTGAATCCTGCCCTGGGTGCTGAGGCTATACAGAGTAACATGGTAGTGGTCCCTCTTGCCAGGGGGCTTGTTCCAGGATGTGTAAAGCTCTGAGGAGCTGCCTGGGTTGGTAAGGCTCAGGTTTGTGGGTGCAGCAGGAACTGTGAGGAAAAACAAGACACATGAGTTAGAGAGGAAAAGATCCACTTGTGAACATGCAGCCATCTTCGTACACGGAGACTGTGAGAGGCAGGATGTGACCAGAGGCCAGCGCTTCACCAGGAGCCAGGCCAGGGTCCTGTCCTGTCCTGTCCTGTCCTGTCCTGTCCTCTCCGTGGGTGTCAGATGCTGACCTGTGCAGCCAGTGATGTTCTCGGGGAGGGAGCGGTGGGGCCCAGCCACTGCCCACACCCTGACAAGGTAGCACGTTCCTGGTTCCAGCTGTGGCACAGTGACATTGGTGCTGTCCTTCCCCGCTCCCAGGCTCCTGGGCTGTGCCGAAGAGCCCTCCTCGAGCACGCTGAGCAGGTATCCATCCCTCTGGCCAGGAGCAGCCTCCCAGCACACAGCCAGAGCCCCCACGCCGACGGGGCTGGCAGACAGGGAGCGAGGAGGCAGTGGGACTGCGGGAGAGAAACAGCGTCACTGGGGCAAACCTGTGCTCAGAACTGACTCTAGCTTGGCAATGAAGCTGGAGCTGGAGCACAGAGGGCATCACACACTGCCTAAGGCTGGTGGGAGCGGGGAGCTGTGTTCTACCGGTGTAGCCGATGGCGGTCTGAGAGGAGATGCGATGAGGCCCAGCCTGGGAGATGATCTCCACGCGGTACCGGGAGCCTGGCACCAGCCCCTCCAGGTCCAGCTGGGTGACTCCACGGGGGACAGACACATTCCTGATGATGGACAGGGACTCAGCCACTGAGAGCTGCACCAAGTGGTCTCTGCCACCTCCGGACTCCACCCAGCTCACGTGCAGCTCCTGGGGTTTGCGCCCAGGCTGCACGCTCACGTTAGCCAGGGACAGTGGATCTGGAGGGAAGCAGAGCATGGACACCCATGAGGTGGTGGAGGAACCACCTGGAGAAGCCAGGGCACAGCCTGCACTTCTGCACAGGGCTGAAAGAGAAGTGAGGGCACCTGACCACCGGATCTCCTGCTCTCCTGGGGGACACGCAAGCTGCCTGTGCATGTCCCCAGGGTGCTGCTGGCAGGCAGCTACTGAGAGCCCTCAGCTCCCAGTGGGCTGCTCTGCTCTACAGAAAGGGAGCAGCAACCCATACAGGTCTCTGTGCTTCCTCTCTCACATCGCCCTCCCACCAGTCCCTGGCTGGCCTTCAGATCACCAGTGGTCTAGGCAGAAGGTTCAACCTGACTGGGGAAAACCCAGGCTGGGGAAAAGGATCTTTTGGGGCCCAGCACACAGCACCTAACCTATGACATGTGCTCTGTCTTCCAGGACAGGGAGCATGCAGGTCTCACTGGAGCCCTCCCTCCACCCAGACAAGTCTGTGTCACTGCTAGTCTTGCAAGCAGTGCCAGGATGTCCCATCCCTGCACGAGACTGGGAATACTTCTGACTCACATGTCCACTCAGTGGCAAAGTGTGACGAGGATCTGTACGGGCCAGCGAGGACAGTCACCTTCAGGAAGTACTGAGTGCCAGGGGACAGCCCCAGGAACGTGAAGTTGTGGGTGTTTGGCCCCACTGAGGTGTTCCTCTGAGCTGCATGGCTCTTGCTGTAGAGCTGGAGGTGGAACTGGTCCACATCACCAGCAGCCTTGTCCCAGAAGGCCGAGAGCCCCATTGGGCGCCGGCTGTTGGTCAGCGTCACGCCGGCTGGGGCCAGGGGGTCTGGGAGAGAAGAGAGAGCCAGGCAGTGAGAGGAGGCTGTGCTGGGGCCTGGGGCTGTCCTGGGCACCCCCCCTGTCTGTGCCTGCTGGGGTTAGGTCAGCAGTCAGCACACCAAACCCAGAGCAGCCAGAGCTCCTGCTCCGCAGCAGACACGGGAGCGGGTCCCCACTTCCCCTGGGTGACATTTGGGAATGTTTTCTGTTCAGTGATGGGTTCCTCCTGCACTGCAGACCCTTTTACTCCCAACATGGCTGAATGTGGCTCCAGCTGGCTGCCATTCTGTTTGTCTCTGCACCCCTGGCTCTGATTCCCACCTCCCCCCACAGGGGCCACTCTGATGCTGTAAGCATTCTGCTGTCATGGGATGGTGGCAGCTGTGACCCGCAGCAGGGTGAGGCAGGACTGTCACACTCACACGTCCAGTCGGTGGCTGATCGCACAGGGGATCTGTAAGGCCCAGCCATAGCAGCCATCTCCAGCGTGTACTGCCGCCCAGGGACCAGGTTCTCCAAGGTGACATTTGTCCAGTCACTCCCCACAGTCACGTTCCTGACCTGCTCCTGGGACTTGGTTTCCCGGAGGGTCCCTGTGTAGCCAGTGCTGCCAGAGGAATCTGCTCTCCAGGAGGCTTGCAGAGAGGTGCTGCGGCCACCATTGCTGAGGGTCAGCTGCTCTGGGGGCAAAGGGTCTAGAAAAGGAAAGGTCTAGAATCACCTGGCAGAAATGCAGCTCCAAATGTGCTGGGGCAGGAGCCCCCTCCCTGGGAAAACCTGCATCCAGGTGCTTGGACCACTGTCACCCCTGCTGACACCCACACACCAGTCTGGCAGGGACTGGGCCAGCACAGCTCAAACTGGCAGAGAAAGAATTGTTCTGGTGCTGAGGAGGTGGTGGGTGGTGGAGAGGGTGGGTGAAGGCAGTGACAGCCTGAGCAGTGCCACAGGAGGGTGGCTGAGGAGAAGGGCACTGGGCTTAGCTGCCCCTTGTGCCTGGTGACGGGGAAACAGCAGGGTCACACACTCCAGCAGCACATCTGCCTCCTGCTGAGCCTTTTGCCCAGTTACTGGATTAGGCTGTAGGAGATGTGTGCTGTCAGTGCCCCGAGCGTGACATCAGGGGAAGGGCAGGATCCAGTGGCAACCTGGGGCTGTGGCACTCACATGTCCAGTTGGAGATGCAGCGGGGTGAGGATGTATAGGGACCAGCCACGGTGCTGACCTCAAAGGTGTACAGGGTCCCAGGGTGGAGGCCCTCGTAGGTGAAGCTCGTGACACCCCTGGGCAAGGAGCTGTTCTTCACAGGGTGCTCTGCAAGGCTGAGGAGCAGCAGGTAGCCCTCCCCTGTGGCCTCCTCCCAGCTGGCCAGCAGGCTGTGGGGGCTGCCCTGGCTGGACAGGCTCACGCCAGATGGTGCTCGTGGTTCTGCAAGGGACAAGGACAGCACGACACGGGGCACTGCATCAGGCAGGAACACTGCTTTCACAACATATTTTCACAAGATGTTTTCTGCTTTTCAGATTGCTCTAGGTGACCCTAAAGCAGGGGTGTTGGACTAGATGATCTCCAGAGGTCCCTTCCAGCCCTAACAGTTCTGTGATTCTGTGACACTGCCGCTGTGTCCATCCCACACAGGGGCAGAAGGGGCTGCAGGGAGAGCTCTTAGTGCCCCCAGCACCATGGGTTGGGTGGGTACCTCCCCACACTGTGTACAGCTCCAATTGCCCTTTCCCAGAGTGGCAGCTCTGGGACAGCACCAGCTGTGGCTCCACAGGTCACCCAGGAGAGACTGAGCACAGGGAGATGGCCCCTCTGGGGGGGCTGGTGGTGCTTCCCTGCCCACCCACCCAGCTGTGGTCAGGGCAAGGGAGGAAGCTGCCTGCAGCCTGCCACACAGAGTCCAGAAGGCACAAAGCAGATCTGGTCTTGATCTGTGCCTGACACTTGCTGGCACAAGCCTGCCCAGGACCTTGGAGCCCACCCTCACCAGAACTGTGGGGAGGCACAATTTCCTGCTCTGATCCACAACCTGCTCTTGAGACCAGGTGTCCCTGTGCCCTGTCCCTGTGCCTGCCTCACCCCCAGCCCCCCCATCGGGCAGCAGGAACAGCCCCAAGGCCACACATGGGCTCTCTGCTCACCTGTCCAGGCTGCTGTGCTGTGTGCTGATGCCCTGTGGGGCCCTGCCACCACCACCACCTGGACAGAGTACTGCTGGCCAGGGCTCAGCCCGTGGAAGGTGACGTGATCGTTGTCCCCACCAACAGAGATGTTCCTCGTGGGAGCACCGTCCTCTCCCTCCCGCAGTGTCACCAGGTAGAAGTCCCTCTGTCCCCCTGGGACACTCCAGCGAGCCTCTAAGGAGTTCTGCTCCTCTGCACTGCTCAGGGTCACATTGTGGGGACTCAAGGGGTCTGGAAGGGAATAGGATTGTGTAAATCAGGGTTATGGGGTGCTCTGTACCCCTTACTCTCCTGAGCCTCATTCCTGGCAGGGTTACGTCCAGCCTTAGACATCCTTTTGGAGCGAGTCATCTGCACTCCCCAGCACAAGCATTCCTGGACTAACAGAGTCCAGACAAAGCTGGCAGCCTTGCTGAGAAATTCCTAAAAGTCTCCTTGCACTCCATTCACTTCCCACCATGAGTTTGCTGATATTCCCAGGAACTGGCCTGGACCAAACTCCTGGCCAGACGCCCCTGGCTCGTGTGTCTGGCATGGGGGAATTTTGTTCAGTGGAGCAGGTCAGAGCTGCAGACAGCAACAGCGGGATCAGCCTCACTCCAGAGCAGAGAGAAACCAGCTGGAGCTCTGGAGGCCTTCCAAAATCCCATCTGCAGGGAGCAGGGAGCAGGCTTCAGCTTCCCAGGCTGGCAGGTGGAGTGGGAAGGAGCTGGAGACTTTGACACCTGGTGGCACCCAGGTCCTCCTGGCATACACACAACCAGTGTTTGGCCAGTGCCAGGACAAGTCACTGGCCACGGCAGCTCTGAGGCTGCAGCTTGGCACCTCCATCATTTGAGGGCCAACGCTACCTTGGTGTTCAGTGTGAATCTGCTCTGCCCTCTTCGTTTCCCTCCTGGCTTTTCTGGAAACATCTGGGAGAACAAGTTCAGGACTGGAACTTTTTACTGGGCATGCACATGGTGTCACCAGCAAAGTCCCCCTCTTTCAGGGCCCTCATCAGCCTGAGGCCAGGGCAGAGAGTGGGCTGGGGGAATGGTGCAATAGTGAGTTCTGGGAGGGCTGCCCTCACTGTTTTGACCTGCCAGAGGCACCTGGATTCCTTGGCTGTATTTACACAGCACCCATCATGCTGGGAACATCCACCAGGATGAGGTTATCAGGTGCTACCACACCATATCCTTGACAACAATCAAAGAGCACCAAAAATCCATTTCATAGAATCACAGAATTGTGGAATGGTTTGGATTGAACAGGACCCTAAAGCTCATCAATTCCCACCCCCTTCCATGGCACCTTCTACCATCCCACCTCTCTAGCCCTGTCCAGCCTGGCCTTAGACACTCCCAGGGATGGGACAGCCACAGCTGCTCTGGGCACCCTGTGCCAGGGCCTCAGCATCCTCACAGGGAAGCATTTCTTCCTAACATCTAATCTAAATCTCTCCTAATTTAGTTTAAAACCATTCACTCCTTGTCCTATCACTGTCTGCTCATGTAAAAAGTCTTTCTTGCTCTTGTATAAGCCCCTTCCAGAGGCTTCCAGTTCAAACCAGCTCAGCTGCTGCCCCCTTGCCCCATTTTTTCTGTTGCCCTTGTACAGCCCTGAGGCACATGAGAGCCAAGCCCCAGTAGCACTGAACAGCAGTGGGATCTGCTGCCCTTCCATCCTTCTCCTAGGGGAGAGCGCACAGGCTGCTCCCCCTCATCCCAGGGGGAAGCAGGCCAGCCCAGGGGGTTCACTGGCCCCACTGCAGCACTGCCCCAGAGCTGGGTGCCCCATCAGCTTTGGGCCAGGTCCAAGCACCCAAGGAGGAGGCTGCACTTTGGATTCAGAGACTGGAGCAGAGGCAGGGAGAAAGCTGGGGCCACCAAGCCGATACTCACATGTCCAGGCAGTGGCATTGGGTCCCAGCACGGTGTGGGGCCCAGCCGTGGCGCTGAGCCCCAGCCAGTAGTGAGTGCCAGGCTGGAGGTGCTGGAAGGTGTAGCTGCTGAGGCCCCTCCTGGCTGACAGGCTTGTGCTGACCCTTTGGGTGAGGAGGTCACGGAGCTCCAGGTGGAGCCAGGCAGCCCCTGCAGCATCTGCCCAGGAGGCCACGAGGCTGGTGCTGGAACCTGGGCTGAGCCTCAGCTGGGTGGGGATGGAGGGAGCTGAGGGAAGAGCAGGACAAAGCAAGCTCAGCACTGGGGCTGGTGGTCCCTGGACCCTCCTCTTCCCCCGGGGCCCCTGTGCCCACAACTGCTCTGTCTGGCACGGGGGTGAAGGTCTGGTAGGGGTCTACTGAGGGGTGTCTCTCCCCTGCCCCATCCCACACAGGCTGGGGGGCCCTTGAGGTCCTTCCACTTTGTCATGTTCTTTCAGGCTGCAGGGCGGAGGGGCGGCAGGCTGGGTGCTGCAGCACTCCTGCAGCTCTCAGCAGCCAAGAGATCCAGGATCCCCAGACTGCCCTCTCTGTCGGGAACAGACAAATCCAAGCCGTGGGTGCTGCAAGGCAGGCCCAAGGTGCAAAGTTTCCCCCTTGGCCCAGGCACTCGGCTCACAGCGGGGATGTGAAACACTCCAGCTGCTCCCCACCATTCACAAGCTCCCCATCCCAAGCCTGGACACCTCTTCCCTTGCCAGCCCGGCACATGTGCTGCACCCTTCCTGCCAAACCCTTCCTGCCACCCCTTCCTCCTCGGGCAGGCGCAGCCACCATCCCTACCTGTCCACTGGTGGGTGCTGGTGCTGGCCTGGCCGGACCCCGCCAGCGTGCTGACCCTCAGCGCGTACTCGCTGCCGGCCAGGAGCCCGTCGAAGAGGAAGGCGGAGGCGCTGGGCAGCAGGGACACGTTCCTCAGCAGGCTCTGGGAGCGGCTGTGCCACAGCGCCAGGCGGTAACCGTCCCGCCCGCCCGGCCCGTGCGCCCAGGCCGCGCGCAGCGAGGCGGTGTCCACGCTGCTCAGGCTCAGGTCACGGACGGGCGAGGGACCTGCGTGGGACATGGCACACACACCGCTGGCAAGCTGCTCACGCGTGGTGGAACTCGCCTTTGCCTGGGGGGTTGATGCCAGCCAGCTTCACAGGACCCAGTCACAGAATCCCGGAAGGGATCCTAAAGCTCATCCAGTCCCACCCCTTGCCATGGCAGGGACACCTTCCACTAGCCCAAGTTGTTCCAAGCCCTCTCCAGCCTGGTCTTGGATACTTCCAGGGACAGGGCAGAGTTTCTCTGGGCAACCTACGCCAGGGCGTCACCACCCTCACAGTGAAGAATTCCTTCCTAAGATCTGATCTAAACTTCTCTGCCAGTTTCATATTCTTCCCTCTTGTCCTGCCACCATCTGCCCATTTAAAAAAAAGCCCCTATTTCTCTGTTTTCAAATCCCCTTTAGGTACTAAAAGTCGTTTTAAAGTCACCCAGGAGCCTTCTCCTCTCCAGGCTGAACAACCCCAGCTCTCCCAGCCTGTCCTCAGAGCAGAGGGGCTCCAGAGAGGATTCCCCAAGCACAGCCCCATGACCTCCCTGACCACTCACCAGCCTCCTATGGGCTGTGTGGGCTGCACCATCCCCTTGGATCAGTCTCAGCAGTTCCTCTGAATGCAGCAGGGAGGCTTGGTCAGGGCCAACACATAAAGGTGAAGCCACCATCACCTTGAAGTTCACCTGCTGACAGGACCTCTGTTCCTGCTGGCCTGTGGGTCCTGCCACCCGCCTTTCTGTGACAACCAGCTTCTGCTTCTGCCACTGCTGCCTGACACCAGCCCTTCCACTGCCCAATCTCCTTCCTCCAGCTCTGCTCTCCTTTGCTAGGTTTCCCACCTTCACGTGCACTCATCTACTCAAGGATCTTCTGGAGAAGTGCAGGCAAGGGCTGCCATCCCCACCTGAGCTGTAGAACCACCAGCCCTGTCCCCTTCTCCCGCCCTTGGCACAGAGCAAGGCCTGGGGGTGACCAGTGATTGACAGACATGTGCCAAAATTGTGGAGCAGATGCTCCTTCCTTGTAGCTATTTCTTGACTTCCAGGCATGACATTTCCCTCAGCTCTCTGCAAGCTGGTCCATCATTACCTCCATTATTCTAGGAGGAGAAGACACGGCACAAACCCAGCCCATACAAGGTGCAAGGGCAGGACCCTTCCTCCACAAGGATGAGGGAATGACCCTTTAGACTCTGGAGAGCCAAGAAGGAGCCTAGTTCTTATGAAAGTGAGGAAAAGCCCAACCTCCCACGAACCAGCAGGACTCCAAACAGCACAACAATCACTGGTAGGAGCACTGAGCTCCTGGGGAGGCCTTACTTGTCTGTGCTGTGATGGTCTGGCTGGTGGTGTCCATGCAGGCCAGCGTGGCTGTCACCTCGATCTTGTAGCGCGTGCCAGGGGTCAGCCCGTGGAACCAGAAGCTGGTGGCATTGGGTCCAGCAGACCCATTCTGCAGCAGCGTGCCTGACCCCAGGGAGGACAGGGCAAGGAAATATCCCTTGGCACCTCCCTCTGGCTCATCCCAGGACAGCAGGAGGGAGTCTGACCGGTCATGGTCACTCACACTGACATTCAGCAGGGTGCCTGCAGGGGCAAATCCAAAACTCTCAGCAGGGATTGGTGGTGCTGTGGGCCAGGCTGCAGAGCCAGCTCCCAGCCACCCACCCTTGCTGGGGCACACCAAGCACTGGCCACCACCCTGACCCCAAGGGCTCTGAACAGCCCTTGGGAAACACCAGAACGTTCAGAAACTTTCATGGACTTGGGCCAAAGGAAGCTGTCAAAGAGATGCTCCTAAGCATGGAGCATCTGCTCCACTGGAGAAAGACCAGAAGGTTTCAGTCACCATGGGCTTTGTCCAGACAGTCCTGGTTTAAGGCAGAGAAGCTCCCTGGCCGGCTATAATCCATTGCTCATCACCTTGGTTGGCCTGAGCCCCCCCAAAAGATGTTGAAGGCTCTGGGTCCACCATGGAGAAGCAAGACAGTGGCCAGTTAGGAGGCAGGACAGATATGACAGAGGGACCATTATGCTCCCTGCAATAGTCTCTGCCTCTGTGTGGGCTCTGACAGAGGAGGGGCAAAGGCTGCTTTGGGGGTTCCAGACAATGGGTCACCCCCATCCTGCCCAGCTCAGAGGTGGGAAGAGCGGGACACTGCATGCATGGAGGGCGTGTCCCTGCCCTGGCTGTGCTGCAGCAGTGAGGTCCGTGTGCTGGGGCTGTGGGGCTGCTGCTGCATGGCAATGGAGTGTCTGGGGACAGGGAAGTGGCATACAGGGCTTGGCCTAATTGGTGGGTCAGTGGCTGAAACTGCAAATGAATTCCTGCCCTTAGAGTGCTCAGGAGTCACCTACACAACAGGAGCCACGCAGAGCCTGTCTGCCAGGCCCAAGCTGGAGGTGAGACCAGGGCAGGGTCCATCTCTGCCTCACAATGTCTCCAGCACATTGTTACACACCCCCATCCTCAGCCTTGCTGTCAGTCATGGAACCATTTGTTGGAAAAGCCCTTTAAGATCACTGAGTCCAACAGTTCCCCCAGCACTGCCAAGCCCAGCACTAACCCAAGTCCCCAGATGCCACATCCATGAGCTTTCTATGGCACTCAGCCTTTGGAAAATGCTACAACAGCTCTAGTGCTAATAAGACATTTGTGAAACAATTAGCACTTAAAATTTATGGTGTGCAACGTGTTATGACAGCCTTACACAGGGTCTGGCACAGTGAGACAGCACAAACCAAGCACAATGACTGCCCCAGAGGCTGCCATGGGGCGCCCTTTACACAGCCAGGGAGAAGCACTGTGGGGTGAGGGCAAAAGGACCAGAGGACATCAGATGGACATGAATTGGAGCACGCAGTGCTCGTGGAAAAGGCCTTCTCAGTGCCATCCCTGAGAAGTTCAAGTGCATATTCAGGATCAGACAGCTCAGGAAGGGCAACATTTAGCTAACTAAATGTAGCTGGGTGCCATGGGTGAGGTGTCTATACCTGGGCCAGCTGCCCTGGGCTACGCTCGCTGTCAGCAGACACCCAGAGCACCAGGCAGAGCTGACCTGAAGGCAACCCACAGGTCACTGTCCTGCCTGGTGTCAGGCTGGGATGGTTTGTTACTGCAAGCTCTTATCTCCTGCAGGTGTGAGTTCTCAGCCCATGTTTTTCTGCTTGAGTTTCCAGTGGCTTTAACACCTTCATCACCTTCACCATCTCTCTGTCACCTTCCTCACCTCGGCAGCACAAATGTACCTAAATTGGGCCAGAGGCCTGTGACCCCAGCACTGTTCATGTTCCCACTAACCACATCACAGACAGCACATCCACATACACCTCACGCCCTGACGGGTGCCTGTGGATCATCCAGGTGATTTCTCACTGGCACAGGCTGATGCCAGCTGTGGGGCTGCCTTACAGATTCTGATCTTACCCAGACAATTCCAAGGTTCTGAGCAGGGCACCTATGGCTGCGCTGCCACTGAGCCCAGCTGGTGCTCTGTGGAAGCAGAGAGCTCTGGAGCCTTGAGCTCCCATACAGTTGGTGCTGGAGAAGGATGGGACTGACTCTCCCCCTTCCCTGGGCATGTAGCTAACCTGAAGCAGAATATTTACAAAGCTACTCTTAACTCCAAGAGTCCTGGTCCAGCACATCTGCTCATCTCGAACCGAGACCATGCTGCCCTCCTCAGCCTGGGCCCTCACTGCTGTGACTCACCTCTTTCACCAGGAGCATCCCGGCCCTCCAGCCCTGCCCGTGCTGTGTGGTTGCATCCCTCGCCCTGGGGATTGAAAGTGTCAAGTGAGAGAGGGGCAGGATGAGCTGAGACCAACAGCTGGGAGAGGTGCCCTGTGTCAGGCACAGGTCCCACCCTGACATGGCATCTGTGGGCTGTGACTCCTTTTCCTAGGAGGGACTGGGTCACTTCTCAGACCTCCCTTAGCCAGGGCAGGGAGACAGACTTGGCAGATGCAGCTTGTGGGCTGCCTTGGCCTTTTGCAGCTCCTGGGGCTACAGACCAACATGGGGCTATGCCCACAGGAAAAAAGGCCACCAAGCCAGCCAGAGCACAGGAGAAGTTCTGGAGAGAGAGGGAGGGACCGAGCTCTGGACGAGCCTGGCAATCTCATTCTCTCCACAGGCACACCTCCTTCCCACCATCAGGGGAGAGGATGGAGAGACCACAGACCTCAGTGCAGCTGCCAAACGGGCAGAACAGAATCCCCGGAGCCCCTGGCACCCTCCCCGGCAGCGGCGACACCCGCTCTCTCCCAGCCTGCTCCCAGCAGGGTGTGCCCAGCTTTGGACTGGCGTCAGTTCCCCCCACGTTAAAGGAAATGTCTCCTGCCCACTCCCTGTCCTGCAACAAGCCACAGCACAACCATCATCTTCCTGGCGTTCTTTTCCCTCGGCTCTGCGGGCAGACTCGTTCCCTTCCCACCGGTCGCGGCGCTTTTGGCAGAGGGGAGCGAAGCGGCTGGGGACCCCTGGGAACAGCAGCCGGACCACGGCCGGGCGGGGAGCCGAGCGGCCACGGCAGCAGGGACACGCAGCGCTGCCAGGCAGCGAGCCCGGGCTGCGAGGGGCAGCGAGCCCGGGCTGCGAGGGGCAGCGGGGGAAGCGAGCCCAGGCTCCGAGGGGCAGCGAGCCCAGGCTCCGAGGGGCAGCGGGGGCAGCGAGCCCAGGCTCCGAGGGGCAGCGGGGGCAGTGCCCAGGCTCCGAGGGGCAGCGGGGGCAGTGCCCAGGCTCCGAGGGGCAGCGGGGGCAGTGCCCAGGCTCAGAGGGGCAGCGGGGGCAGCGCCGCTCGGGATGCCGAACGCCGCTGATGTGGCGCGGCGGCACGGCCCGGGAGAGGCACCGCAGCCCCTCGCGGCAGCGGCAGCGAGCGGCATCCGAGAGCTGCGGAGCCAACCGGGGATCAGTCAGGCGCTTACCTCTGCCAGGGTCCCTGGGAGCCGCGGCACACACAGCACCAGCAGCGGCAGCAGCAGCGACCTCATGGGGGACCTGGTGGCAGCAGATCAGAGCGATGACAAAGTTGGGGTGGGGGGGGACAGTTTCTTAGCAGCGGCTGTCCCCAGCCAGCCCCTTGTCCCACGGCAGCCGGGAGCAGTGTCCCCACATGCTTTCCGAGCGCAGGTGACACGGTAGCATCAATGGGGAGCGGCCAGCGAGCGGCACCTCGGCCGGGCCCGCCGGCCCTGGGCGGGGGCAGAGCTCGCCTCCAGCCCGGCAGAAGCCCAGCGGGGGCGGCTGCCTCTCGCTGGGCGCATTTGCTGCTGTCGCCGCCGGTCCGTGTCCTCCGCGGTGACTCCGAGCGGGCAGGGCTGCGGCTGCGGGAGGCTCGCTGCCCGCCCGGCTCTCACGGGACTCTGCCGGGCTGGAACCCGCTCTGGCATCGGCGGCAGCCCCGGGAGTGCAGCGGGAGGGGCGGAGGAGCGGAGGGGAGGAGACGGGACTGGGCTGCCGGAGGCTCCGGGCTGGGAGGGCGCGCCCGGAGCAGCCCCAGGCGGGGAGGGAGGGAGGGAAGGAGGCGCAGCGTGGGCTGGGGGGAGCGGGGCACGAGTGTGCTGTGCAGCCTCTGCTCCCTCCGTGCCGCACCTTGGGGCAGCCCCCAGCTCTGTGTGCTCTCATTCCTGCGCAGGTGCGGCCGGGAGCGGGTTTGGGGATGCCGAGGGCAGGGATGGGGGTGTTTCCGTGCCGTGCCGTGCCGTGCCATGCCCGCAGGCTGCAGCAGGGCGAGGGCACACTCTGAGAGGCTCCTGGCGTGGCACCTGGCGGGCACAGAGGTGCCCAAAGCACGCTTTGCCCATCTGAGGGGCGGCTGAAGCGAGCTGTGCCCGGCTGGGAGGGCGGTGTACCTCGGGGGTGCCCCGGGCTGGGAGCAGGCTGTGCCCCGGGCTGCGAGCAGGGCGGTGCTCTGCGGGGTCTGTGCAATGCGTGGCGGAGTGCCAGCTCCCATTCAGAGCAGGGATGCCATTGGCTTCACATCAGCGCTGGGGATCTGGGACAGTGCTGGAAGAGGTTCAGTGATGCATCAGTCCGGACGCCAGTACAGCCTTTGTGGCCGTGGGAGTCTGTCCCAGTGGCCAGCACGGCCACCTATGGGGGCTATTCAAGCTCTCCTCATTACTGTAAGCCACCGAGCTGTCAGAGTAGGACACATCCCCCACCTGTCTTACAGAACACCAGAATCCTTCAACAAAAGACTCCGAAGTTTCCCAGGTGGGACCTGTGACAGAACAAGCCCCAGTATCTGGACAAAAGACACGGGAAAGTTCCAGCTCTTGCATGCAATTAAGAAGAGAGGGGGACACAGGGGACCTGGTCTAGGACGCATCTCCAACCCCATGTCCATACCCCAACACTTCTGACAACCCCCAGGCTGATGGAGCCAGCTGGAAAAGGGGACAGGGAACATGAATCCCCTTCCCTTTGCATGGGTGACAGTAAATTTCCCAGGTCCTGGCCAAATGGGACTGGTGCCAGGAGTCCGTGTCCGTGGTCACAGTCACGTCTCTGCAGAGGTCCCTGCTTGGAGTGGGCTGAGGATAAAGGAGCCCTGAACCTGCAGCTCAGCCCAGCAGTGAGGGCCCGTTTGTCATTCAGTCAAGGACTCAGATGTTCCCCCAGCAGAAAGGTACAGCTCTACCACCAGAGCCTCTTTGTGTCACTCTGTCTCCAGACCTACCCCTCCCCTGCACCATGAACACAGAGATCTGGGTGGGAGCAGAAGGCAAGGCCTTGGCTCCAGCACAGGCGAGATTTTTAACCTTTAATGCCCACAGCTCCAAGGGCTGAATGCCAAAAATGCCATGGCTGCATCTGCTCAAGTGATGGATGCCCAGGGTAACAGCTGTGGCTCTTAGAGATCCCCTGATAAGCATTTGGGACTGAGATCCACCAGCACCTGGGCTGATGAGGTTGACCCATCAACCAGTGCCACAGCCACCTCTGGGGGTACCCCTCCCTGCTGCTGGACACTGGCCTGATGGGCAGCTGGCCACTCCCCATTTAGTGCCAGGTGAGTGCTCACAGGTGCTGGGGGTGAGGTCCCCCAGCCCCTGAGATGGAGCACCTCCCCAGAAATGAGACAGGGGGAGATTTGGGCCTGATTGCTGCCATCTCCAGTGGGCTGGGGACTGTTTTTAAAGGCCCCTTTGCAGAGCTGGGCAGCTGCAGGCGGCTGGGAGGAGGCTGGAGCTCCTGGCTGCAGTGAGGCTTTGCCAGGTTTACCCGGGGGCCCAGGGCAGGATCAAGGATCTGTTACAGCTCCTGCTCCCTAAACATGTTTGCAAAGGGGCTTCACTGGTGTCCCCTCGAGGTCCATGGTGGGGTGCAGGCTGCCAGCACAGGTGAGCACACTGGGGATGGGGAGCGTGGGGTTGGCTGTTTGCTGCCATGAGCAGCCTGGAGGGTCACCTGGAGGGTGGCTGGGGACTCTGGTGTCCCTGGAGTGTGGCAGGTGATGGAAGAGCTGAATTCAGGGAGCCCCTGGCTGATGAAGCAGGGGCTGGAGGTGAGGATGGGGGGTCTTGCTGGGTTGAGAATTGTGATCCAGGGACGTGGGACAGGAGGCACCCTAGATTTTGAAGGAAAATCCTGGGGAAAGATGTTGCATGCCCCAGTGTCAAAGGCAGTGTCCCCTGCAGTGGTGACACAAACAGGTTTTCCCTAAAGTCAAGGTGGGGCTCCTGCAGCTTCAAAGAACACCAAAGAGCAGTTCCAGGCCAACAAAAGGACAAACACAGCCATTGGGACACTCCAACTGGGTTGTGCCTGCCTGGCCCAGCTGGGGAGAATCCGTGTCCATGCATACTTAATGCACCTGCCTAGGCACAGCCCCAGTGCCCCTGCATCAGCCTCTGCAGAGCCAGCCACCTCCACCTCCAGCCACAGCCTTTGCTGCTGCAGCCCTGCATGGGGGCACAGCCACGCCACTGAGGCAGTTGCTCTGGACAGAGGCTTGCCCAGGGAGCAAAGGTCTGTTCTACCTGTTCTGGTCTCTGAGCTGGGCAGCCAAGCAGGGATTTCCAGAACACAGTGTTCCCTCAGATCTTGCTGCCATACTGTGCCACTGTCCTGCACCTCCCCAGCCAGGAGGAGAGGTAACCTCAGTCGGCACGAGGACAGGCTTGGGGGATGCCTTGCTGCCCACCAGGATGAGATTGGCCTCTGAGCATGGACCAGGAGACATCCCAGCAGCTTTTGTATCCTCTGCACGTCCTGGTGGCACAGCGAACTGTCACCCCCTGCCATAGGGACATGTGTGTATACCAGCCCTGCTTATTTAACCTCGGGTCCCAGTGGTTGTGCCCCCTCAGCTCAGGGAGTTTGGGCTGTGGCTGCAGTGGAAACAGCCCAAAGCACTGCTGGAAGCCACGCTGAGGCCCTGTCCCTGGCGCTGCAGGGCTCAGCAGCCTCCACATGGGACAGGAGCTGCTCATCCTGTGCCAGCCCTGCCTTCCCCATGCCACCTCAGCGATACTGTGCCACCTCAGGCAGGGACACGGAGAGAGAGAGAGCCCTCCTTCAGCTGGGGGATGGAATCTCCCCTCTAGTCCCCCCTGACCGTGAAGCCTTCAGCTGTGCCAAACCTAAAGACAACTGCAGAGGTTTCTCCACCCAGCAGCTGGAAGCAGGCCTGGAAACTCAGGGGCTGCCGAGTCATCACATTTTCCGTGAAGCAGCAACGCTACCGCAGGGCGCAGGGGGATGGGGACACCGCCGGGGGGGCTGCAGGGCTCGGCCAGCGCTGCGAGGGGACAGGGGCTGTCCCAAGCCACCTCTGGCAAGGGGCAGAGCCCCCGCACGGGGCTGCCCATGCCCTGTGCTCCATCACCCCGGAGCAGAGATGGGAAAGGGGACCCCTGACAGCATGCCTGTCACTGTGGTGGCAGGTCCTGCTTGTGCTGGGCTGAGGGACAATAGCCACAGTGCAGTGCAAAGGCCCAGCCTGGCAAAGGCTCTGTGCTGTCCTCCCCAGCAGAGCCAGCCCCAGAGCAGAGCAGGGTCCACCCACATTGTCTCCATGCTCTGGCCTCCTCCCCAGGTGCCCTGGGCATGGAGCTGGCAGCACTGGGTCTGTCCCTGCTAAGGCATCTCCTAGACTTGGGCATGGTCCTGCACACTTGGAGTTAAGGACTCCTTGGGAAGCACCTGCAGGGTGGACAGCAGAGTGCCCACCTCGCCCAAGGGTCCCAGCTGAGTCACGGGGTCTGTGAGAGGTGACAGTGGCACACTGTCCTTGCAGTGGCACACAGCCTTGCAGGGCCCCTGCCAGGGGACAGCATGTGGCTGAGGACACTCCCGCGGGGACTCAACCTGTCACTGAGAGAGCACAGCCATAACCTGGTGCTGTGGGCAATGCTGGCACTGCACAGAGGAGCCTCTGCTGCTGTCTGAACATGCCCTGATGTCTCTGTGGGATTTCTGCCATCCCTCCCTGGGCAGGATTCTGTGTATCCAACCGGGCACCGTACAACAACATATGCCCAGGGGCTCCATGATATGTGGTACTAATGCCACTGGGATTGTGCTGGGAACAGCTCTGGGGCTCCAGTCCTGCACCAACCCCTTGGCCCCTGTCCCTCAGTTCCTTCCAATGCCCAACAGCACCGTGAACTGCCCCAGGCCACAATTTCTCCCACATCTCTCTGAGATGCTGAGTGCTGCCCAGGGCTGCAAGGGAGGAACAAGAGGAACAGGCTGCTCCCAGGGCAGAACCTGCAGAGGATTCAGGTGCCAATGGGACCTCTTGTTTTGCAAGGTTCACACGCCATGGTTCTCCAATCCTAAACCTTAGAGCACTGGGATGCTCCTTCTCCAACCCCTGGCAAGTGTTTAATCATTCCCACATGGAACCCTGCCAGCGCCGCTGCCGCTCCTGACCCACGCTTCCATCCCTTGGAGCTCTTCCCATTCTGCAGAGGCGGGAGAGCAGGCAGGCAGTGGGGGATGGATGTCACCCCTCTGCAGGGCAGGGCACAGCCACGCTGTCCAGGCTGGGGGACAGCCACGAGTGGCAGGAATGGCTCTGTCACCATCACCTGGGTGATGCTCTTGGCTCCCTGAGCCGGGATGCCTGCGGTGCGAGGCAGCGCCTTGCAGAGCTGGGAGCGCAGGGCTGCGGTGACTCAGAGCACGCCCAAAGCCGGCAGAGCCGGGCAGACCTGCTCTGCACCCCCGGGGCGTGGGTGCAGCCCCTGGGGCTGAGCAGGCTCTGCTTCCCCTGGCCAGGCAACAGGCACTCACTGGGGAGGGCTGAGAGCAGCCTGCACAGTGCCGGTCCCAGACCTACTGCAGGTAGTGCTGGAGCAGTGCCTGGCTCCAAAATCACCCACCCTGTCACCAACAGCCTGTGGAATGCTCTGGGGCTCTACTCCCACCCTGTGACGTTGTCCCAGCACAGGCTGGCAGCAGTGGTGCCCATGCTGCAAGGATGCCATGCACACAGAGCCAAGAAGCAGCCATGAGCAGTTCCCAGTGGCTGCTTGTGCCCTGCCACGCCGAGGGGCCCAGGCACGAGATTCTCTCTGTGCAGGGACCGTCCCGAGTGCCAGGCTCTGCTCCTGGCACAGCCATGCTCAGGGGCTGCCCATCCCCTGCCGCCCCCACCCGGGGCTGTGGCACCAGGTTTGCCTGCACCATGCCAGGGCACAGGAGGTTCTGCACTCCTTTCCCCGCTGCTCACATCCTGGCTTCCACCAGGTGTCTGGGAAGAGGGAGGGGGACAAGGAATGGGACCCGTACCTCACCTGGTGGGTGTCTCTGCCGTGGTCCACAGCCCGTTCCTGCGCGCTGGCGCGTGTGGTGTCAACTTGGCACGCTCCCACTCACCCGTTTGCTCTGCTCGTGCACGGCCCTGACGTTCAAGTCTGGGCTGGACCGGCGGGAAGGCCCGCCTGGGCTCGCCCAGCTCTCAGCTGCAGGGTGCTGGGGAGGAGGGATCAGCTGGACAAGGATGTCTCCCGTGGCCTCTTGAGGGCAAGGGTCTGCGCTCCAGGGGCAGGAGCTGTGTGCCAACACTGCAGGTTGGGCATGGCTCGCTCCCCCTGCACCTGGCCAGAGTTTGTCCCACATGCTGTGGTTTCAGGCAGGTGCTGGGGATCCTGGGCGTGCTGAGCATCCCCTTGTGCTGCTGCTGCAAAGAGGAACGGGGAGAGCCCCAGAGCCCCAGGACAGTGATGAAGTCAGCACAGGCATCCAGCCCATGCACCGGCCCTGAAGGTGTCTGTGGGTTCTGATTGCCAAAGGCTCTCTTGCCTGGAGCCCCATCACCCCAGGCACCATCCTGGACTGAAGGCATCCTGAGCCCTCAGTCCCTCATCAGGGGAGATGGAGAGGAGCTGGTGCATTGGCTCAGCATTCCAAGGGCTTGTCCAGAATGGCACTTATCCTCACCCTGATGAACGGGGGGCAGCTGGTCCCTGGGGACGAGGAGAAGGGTCTTCCCTGGGGGTTTGGAGCAGAGCTGAGAGCGGGTCCCAAGGCGCTCCTACTCCCATCTTGGTGGGTGCAGCAGGAGGAGGTGAATAGCCGTGGTACTGTGTGAGGGCTCCTGTCTCCTCCAGCCCCAGCTGCGGGCAAGGTCTGCACCTCACAGGTCCCATCTCCTTGGTGGAGGCTGGCAGGATGAGCCCAGCCTCGCCTCTCATGGGAGCAGTGGGTTCCTGCACACTGTGCAGCCCATGGTGGAGGAGTTCTGCACCCAGCCCTTGGCAGTGCCACAAAGGGGGGTCACACATTTCAGCTGCCACTCAAGGGATTCAGCCTTTCCCCAAAGGGCACCCATCCCCACCTCGGCTGGGCTAGGCTTTCTGCAGACAGGGAGAGGGACAGCAGCTGGAAGCCCTGGACACTGCTGCCACACTCCACAGTGATGTGAAAACACAGCCTCCAAATCTGGAAAGCAGCTCAGTTTCCAAATATCACCATGCGCTGAAAATCCCAAGTCAAAACGAAACCAGCCTGGGCTCTAGTTCAAAGTTTCCTGTATAAAAACAAACCTGCAGACAGCTGCATTTGCACACAAAAGGTTTTGTTTTCAGGAGGAAGGTTTCTTTTTCAGAGGACTAAACACAAAGCCTGCCCATCTTTCATGTCACAGGGTAGGAAGGAGATCTGCCTAGCAGCTCAGGTCACAGGCAGGGCATTGTCCCCTCTTTGTGCCCAGCTGCTGTTCCTCTCCCATGTGCCCTGTGCCAGTGCCAACACCCACACCCCCACCAATGCCACCACCACCACATCCAGTGGCAAGCCCGGGACTGAGGCTTTTTACACCCATTCCTGTAGATGTGACACCTTTGAGTGTCCCAGGGCATGGGGCCAGGCCTTTGCACTGCAGCAGTCCTGGGAAGCTGCAGAGGGGCACCCAGGGGTGCTCCTGTCCTTGCAGTGTGGCTGCAGCCTTGGCAGTGCTGCTTATGCAGCTCCTCAGCGTCTCCCTGGCATTTCCTGCATCTCCTGAAGCCAAACACAACACGAGTCCATCTTGAGGACTGTCAGCAGTGCCTGCTGCTTTCTGCATCCAGCCCCCAGCACGAGCAGCTTGCTTTCTTCACAGGAGGAGCTGGGGGACCCCTTCTGGGTTCTTCTCCCCCAGCCCAGCTGCAGGGAGCCCCAAGACCACCCTCCTGAGGCCAAGGCACGTTTGGGGCTGGCACAGCCTGGCTGCTCCCCAGGGTGCTGCTGTGGGCAGCCACACATCCCAGCTGCTGCTTGGGACACATCTTGGCCACAGGCACGGCTCCCACAGCCACTGACTGCCAAAGGCTCTGCTGGCTCCAGCTCAGCCTCGCCTGGAGCTGCTGCAGCTCTAGAGCAGGGGTGAGGCGGCCACAGAGGGATGCAGGACCAGCACCCTCCTCTGCTGCCTGCAGACAGTTTTGTCTGTCCTTTCAGCCACAACCTCTGCTGGGGTCAGTGGGACCATTCACTAGGTCCTCCAGAGTGACACAGAGCTCAGCCTCGTCTCTCCAGGAGTCCCCAGCAAAGTGTCCATTGAATTGGACATCCTGATTTGAGGGTTTGGGGACATGGAGCATCTGTAAGGCTTGGAGACCTGCCCAGATGCCAAACTTGGAGCACTGGTCCCTACCCAAAGCACTGGCAGAAGCTATTTTCACATCTGAGCTGGAACACACCTGCCTTGCCTCAGTTTACCATCCACACACCAGGAAGCAGAGATGCTCTGCTGCCAGAGGGGAGGGAGAGCAGCCTGGTAACGGCGATGCATCAGATTTCCCGAGCCTCCTCATCCCCTCCTGGGCTCTCATTAGCAGCGTGTTTGGCATCTGGGCCGCAAAGGCACGCTGTCCTGCATCACTGCTGTCCTGCATCACTGCTGTCCTGCATCACTGCTGTCCTGCATCACTCACGGGTGGTGGCTGGGTTGGGTTGGGCTGGGCTCGCTGCAGGAACAGCCCCAGGGCTTAGAGGGATCAGCCAGGCTGCCTTCAGCTTGAGCCACTTGGCTGGGAGAGCCTAAAACAAGAAACATTTCAGAATAAGGGAATGGTTCACTGCTTCTTCTGGTTGAGTGGTTTCCTGTTTTCTGAGGAACTCTTCCAGCACCTCTGGGGCAGAGGACTTGCCTGCACAGAGCCTGGTCTCAGAGCAGACCCCTGGCTGCGAGGCAAGTTCTGCTCTTGACATCTGGCAGAGGAAGAGGTTGCAAAAGATCGGCTGCGACCTTTGCCAGAGACCTGCAGCAGGACTGCTGGTTAGCATTTTTCCTTATTTTTTTTCATTCTCTCAGGAAATTTTGTCCCATCTGTTACCTAAGAGATGATAACCGGTACTTGAGAGACAAAAGTGCCCAAGGGTGCAGGGTGAGGGTTTCTCTTGGGAAGGGCAGAGATACCCTGAGATTTTGGCTGGGGGGTGAGAGGCTGGGCTCAGCTCCTTGCCCTGTCTCTCACTCTCAGATCCGAGGGGAACGGTCCAGTTGCTGCCACTGCAGGGACAATTCACAGCGTCAAGCCCTGTACTGCTTTGTCAGGAAAATCCACAAATGCCAGAGGTTTATGTCCAAAGAGGAGAGAGAAGAGTCCTGCACCTTTATTCAAATAAATGGAGAGAGTCCACCAGGGCACACACCTGCAGGATTTTCTCTCCTGAAGTTTTGGAGAGCACAACCTCCTTTTATCCCAAACTCCCGGCCCCATGTTGCCTCTTCCTTTGCCCGTCGGCTGAGGTACTAGGAAGGTACAGCTTCCCCAAACCACCTAGCGCATATTGAACCTACTATTTTACCCCCGAAGTTCAAAAGTTCAGGCTTGTGCTGACCAGGAGCCAAGCTGTTGGGGCTCTGCAACAAACCTGCTGCCCAAAGTTAGTAGAGACATGAAGACCCATTTCAAAGACACCCATATCTTCACCAACCAAATTGTTTGTAAAGACATTAGTTTTCCTCTCAGCTTCTTCCTTACTGTGGGTGAGCCTTTGCATGTTGAACTGGGACCTTTTTAACACCCGACTTCACTGGAAAAGAGCCCTCAGCATCTACTGGGGGGCCTCAGGGGAAAAACGCAGGAGGGCAGGTCTCCGCTGCCCAGCCCGGCTGTTTTCCGCCCTTGCTCTGGGTTTTTCACCCCACTTTAACCCAGCAGCCCGTGCCTGCCAGGGCACCCCGCGGCTCTGCTGTAGCAGAGCGAATTTGGGAGGAATTTGTGAGGAATTCCCTTCTCCATCTCCCTGCCCTGCCCCAGGGATGTTTGTGAGGAATTCCCTTCTCTCCTCACCATCCTGAGGGGCACCAGGCCCTGCCCCAGGGCTGTGTTTGTGAGGAATTTGTGAGGAATTTATGAGGAATTTATGAGGAATTTGTGAGGAATTTGTGAGGAATTCCCTTCTCCATCTCCCTGCCCTGCCCCAGGGCTGTTTGTGAGGAATTTGTGAGGAATTTGTGAGGAATTTGTGAGGAATTCTCTTCTCCATCTCCCTGCCCTGCCCCAGGGCTCTGTTTGTGAGGAATTTGTGAGGGATTCCCTTCTCCATCTCCCTGCCATTCGGAGGGGCGCTGGGCCCTTGGACTGGGAATAGGATTGGGAATGGGAATGGGAATGGGAATGGGAATGGGAATGGGAATGGGACTGGGACTGGGTGAGTGGGTTTGTGGTTCTGTTTGTTGCTCCTGTTTGTTTGCCTTTTTTTATACGTGCTAGTAAAGAACTGTTATTCCTTTTCCCATATCTTTGCCTGAAAGCCCCGTAATTTCAAAGTTATCATAATTCGGAGGAAGGAGGCCATATTGTCCCTTCCAAAGGAGGTTCCCGCCTTCCCTGGCAGACACCTGCACTTCAGACCAAGACAAGGACACAGCTTTATTCCTTCCCCTCTGGGCCAAGAGCATCCGTGGATGTGTGGTTGCACCCAGGCCAAGGATATTGTTTGGTTACACAGCCTGGCTGGTGATTCTTTGACAGATTCCCATGGCCTGGCAATCTCGGGCATGGCCAGCAGCCCCTCAGCCCGGGCAGTGCCATTCCTAGGCTCAGCATGATACATGAAAAGATTTTAAATTAAAGACAAAGTGAGTTAGTAAGTATGTATTTTTGGCTGGGCACATGTGGCATACTTCTATAAAGACATGCATATCTACTTGTTCTTAGCATTTTTTTTATCCTCTAAAATGTTACATATACATTAGGTTCTGCAATACTTCAATGAATATTCATTTCCTGGCTCTCCCTTGTCCCACTTCATATGCCAATTATCTTGTCAGACCCTTGTGCCTGTGTACTTGCCTCTGGTGGTCCTTGGGGGTCACAGGGGGATGAAGTAAGTAGTCTAAATCAAAGTTGACTTTCTCACCTTGTCTTCTTGCACATGCTTACTGATCCTTTGGTCACAGTCCAACCCACGAGATTGGTTTGATCTGAGGTTAGTTTGAGTTGGGGGTCCAGAGGAGCCTTGTTATCTTGGTAGCTTTGTAACTTTGTCCTGTTTTGATGAACACCATCCTTCCCTTAGCACACATCCTTGCATTCTTTCATGTTGCTCATGGTGCTGAGCAGAGTCCTGTGCAGTTTCAGTGTTGTTCCAGCCTGGGGGCCATCCCTGCTCCCCCTGAGCCTGTCTGCAGGGTGCACACAGGTAAGGTCACCCTGCCTAGTGCTGCCAGACTCGTGATGCTCGTAACACACGACAGACCTCCGCTGTTCATCAGCCAAGCAGCCTGGTTTATTCTTCAGGGCTGGTTTTTATAGGTAATTCGAAGTTCCCAGCTCTGAACAGCCATTGGCTTAATCTCCACACCTCCCACACTCTGAACCATTCAATGCTTGTATTTTAGGAGAGTTGTTACAGGTTGAAACCTCTGTCAGTCAGCCCAGAGGCTGGTTTATGGAACTGGGCTGGGTTTCTTATTTATAACAGGATTAATGTTGAGTGGGAATCAGCTTGTAGTGCAACAGGCGCCCACCCAGCTCCTGCCACCCCTCCTCTGTGGGCCAGAGCCCTCTGCCCCACTCTCCTGCTTCTTCTCTGCCTGTCACTGAAACTCCCCTCTGCCCTGGAGGGAACCAGGGCTTCTGGAACCATCCCATCAGGTCTGCACACAGATATTTTCTCCACTGACAAGCACACCTTTCCCTCCTTTACTGCACATCATTGAAAGAGGCCATGGCAGAGTGTGCACTGTGTCAGCCCCTGGGGAAGAGGCAGCAGAGAGGGTGCTGGCATACAGCACAGCTGGGAGGGTTTCACTGCTTGGATGTGTCCTGGCTCCTCGTGGGAGACAGGATCCATCTGGACCTCCTCAAGCTCCAGTCCTGGATGCTTCTATGCTCAGTCATCCCTGAACACGACAGAAACATGAACCTGCCCCTTGCAGGGATGGAGCAAGAGGCAGACATGGTCCTGTCAGAGCCCCAGAGCCAGGCAGGGTCCAGCCCCCACACATCTCCTGCCCAGGATCTGCTGCATCAGGGCTCTGTGGGGCCTCCAGCTGGACTCCAGCTCCCCAGAGCTGAGCAACCCCAAAGCTCACTCAGGTGTCCCCTGTTAAAAACAGGAGCACACTCCCGGTACTAAAGTGATTCCAGCATTTATTATAATAAAAAGAAAGGCCTGAAGCAAGGGCCCCGCGGGCTGAGCAGGAGCGCTCCCGTCGAGGACGCGGCAGTGCCGGCGCTGGCTCTGCTGAGCAGCGATGGCCCCGAGTTCCAGGTGGAGCAGCACAGGTTCAATGGCTCAGATCCCCCTTTCTATCCTGTTTATCCTGGTTTTGGTCCCTGTTTATCCTGGTTTTTTTGGGTTTTTGATTGGTTTCTTTTTTGGATCCTTCATTTCCATGAAGGTTTAAGGGCTTGATTGGCTTTAAACCCAGCCGAGCCCCTTCGGATGTCAGCACCCAGGAGTCTGCCAGCCCCTGCACCCCTTCCTCACCTTCCCACTGCTATAAACAGGACCACACTCCCGGTACTAAAAGCAATTCCAGCATTTATTATAATAAAAAGAAAGGCCTAAAACAAGGGGGCTCGTTTGGGATGAGCAGGAGCGCTCCAGTCGAGGACGCGGCGGCGCCAGCGCTGGCTCTGCTGAGCAGCGATGGCCCCGAGTTCCAGGTGGAGCAGCACAGGTTCAGTGGGTCAGGTGCCCCTTTTTATCCTTTTTATCCTGTTTTTTGTCCCTTTGGATTGGTTTCCTTTTGGATCCTTCATTTTCATGAAGGTTTAAGGGCTCGACTGGCCCATGACAGTTCTGCCCAGGCTGGCTGGTTTCGCTGGGGTGGTGCACTTTGCTCAGGTGTATTCTGATATGTAGAGTACCCCATTTCTTATAACTAACCTTTTAACCCCTTTTACCATAACCAAACTAACCATACATGCTCAACAATTATCAACTGGTTTACAGCCGTTTCTAACCTGTTTGTAACATCCCCTCCAGTGCTTCTGGGGACAGGCTCGGGAGGTGCACAGGAGAGGGGCAGGCAGAGCTGCCCAAGGGGCTGTGACAGGAGCTGGAGATGCCCCTGGCAGGAGCAGTGCCCAAATGGGATGTGATCTGCCACAGTGCCATGATACCAAGCTGGCAGGGGTGGCATGACAGGGCAAGGGTGGCCTGCTCCAGGCTGAGAGCAGAGCTGGCTGCCTTTGCCCCCTTCTCTGCAGCCCTGTGAGTGCTCAGCTGCTGCTTCTCCCTCCTCTGCCCCGCTCACCAGCAGCACAGACCTCTCCTGCCCTGTCCTGCTATCACTCACTTGGGCCCCAGCACCAAGGTAGGCTCAGCATTACAGAGGAACCCACTGTTATTAAATGGAAATTTATTCAGCCAAATTAAAAATAAAAATAGTTTTATTAGTGGTCAAATTCTATCTATCCAGCGACGGAAAAAATAGTGCTGAGCCTGGAGATTGACTCTGGGTGTGCAACAAGGAGTCAGCCTCAGCAGAGGTTTTCCTCCATGCCCACACACCTCCATCCTGGCACAAGCGGTTTTTATAGGGAAAATTCCACCTGAAGCCAAGATTTCAGCAATCAGTCTTTTCTTCTATTCAGAGTCTATAGGTTAATAAGATTTTCTTTTTTTGGTGATGAGGAAGAACAATTCAGTGTCTGGAGTTGTTGAATTCCTTGATGAAATTTATGGGAAACCTGCATTCACATGGATCTGCCCGGGGATTTCTATGATATTTATCTCTGGTCGTTTATGAGATGATCAGCGCCTGGGGTCGCCATATCTCTCCAGACATGGCCCATCTCCTGGCTGAGCCACATCCTTTTACTTGTAAATTGGGTTTTAACATACACTAGGTTTCGCCTGTGAGGGTGGGGGGGGCTTCTAATACAAACGAGCATAATCTACCTCTGCCTTTTGAGGGGCATTTTGGGGCAGAGTGGTGTTACGTGTAGTAGATATAATTCGCGCCATTTCTAGGCATTGAGGAAAAACTGTAACCATGTAACACGTAATGTACCATATAAAAGATAGAAAAGCACCATTTAATATAGGTAATGGGCATTGGGGAAAAACTGTACCCATGTAACATGTAATGTACCATATAAAAGATAGAAAAGCACCATTTAATATAGGTAATAGGCATTGGGGAAAAACTGTACCCATGTAACACGTAATGTACAATATAAAAGACAGCAGCAGCCCTGGGCAGAGGGGGAGAGAAGAAGCAGTCGGAGTCAGAGAGGATGTCAGGGTGTGTGTGTGCCTCTGCCTGAGCTCTGAGCAAACCACAGCAGCCCCAGGAGAAAATCTTTTACATAACTTGCAATAAACTGCCTTGAGACCAACAACAGAGACTGCTGAGCCTTTCTTTGGCAGCATGGGTTGGAGGAGAGACTTTTCCACCACACGGAGCCTCCCCTGACCTAAAGGGGGGCTTCGGTGCTGCTGCACCTGAGACCTTGGTGACACCAGTTGCTGCCTGCATTTCTCCTCCAGTGCTGAAAGCTCCATGGCTCCATCCTTGGACTTGCTGCAGGAAAGGTGTTCTCAGCCCCAGATCAGCTAAGGACCACTCTCAGCCCCAACAGCAGAAGAAAAGAATCTAAAAAGCTCACAATTTCTTTGCTTTTCCTCCAGATCTGGGGCATCTGTGGCTCCAAGCACCATGGCTTCAGGAACATTTCTGATGCCTGGAAGTGGGACAAAGCAGACCCCACGTGCTGCAAGCTCCCGTGTCTCCCACCTACAGCCACAAGACCAAGAGGACTCGGAGGAATCACAGGAGGAGCATGCATGGCCCAACATGGCACTTCCCGAACTTCTGAGGCCAGAAAGCACAATCCAGAGCAGCTTTCAAAAGCAGACAGGCCCAGATTCTGTAGTGGCCAGGAGCTGGAGGAGCAGCATTGGGCAGATCCATCATCTCTGCATTGCTGCCCTCTGGCTGCCTCTGCCGAGCCAGGGCTGGTCTCCTCCAGCTGCAGAGACAGGACCTGCTGTGCCTGTCAGGGGCTCTGCCTCTTGCCATGCAAGAATCATCACAGAATTGTTCTGGCTGGAAAAGCCTTCCAACATCACCAAATTCAAGCACTGCCCCACCACTGCCCTGTGCACCACTCCGCTATGTCCCCAAGGGCCATGTGAGAAACAACTGCAATTTTGGAAGGCTTATTAAACTTTAACAAAAAAATACAAGAAAAGACTGAATAAGGAAAAATTACAGCACTGGGAGCCCCTGTGACTACCAGCCATGTGCTCATCTTCAAGATGGATGCTCCCCTTTTATATCTCCAGCCCCTCCTGGAGTCCTGTCCGTGACTCCTTCCTTGCTGCCCAGGGTGCAGATCACTTTCTCACACCTCGGCTGGAGCTCAGGTGCTGCCACAGTAAGGAGCCAACCCTCCCAAATTCCCGAGTACCGAGGCTACCCCATGATGACAATGAGGGGAGGATACATTACAGTAACACAGCTCTGCATCTACAAAACTTCCTTAACACACACATAATGTTCAACCACCTCATTGTGAGAGCGACCACCTCATTGCTCATCCCTAACAGCCACATTTAGCTGCCTTTGTCTCCACCCTGGGCACCCTGTGCCAGTGGCTGATCACCCTTTCAGTGAAGATATTTTCCCTAAAATATAAGCACATTCTCGTGACCATTTGGCCCCAGGCAGCTGCATCCCCAGACCCATCCTGTGCTGGGCAGGACACAGGCAGCACCATGTGCAGTCTGTCTCTGCTAGAGACTCTGTTAAGAGTCTTAACCCCCGAGCAGTGGCTCACTTATTGTCATTGCTGTTGTTAGTAATGAAGGGATGGGATTCTTTTTGGGTTAAGAATGATTTTTTGTTTCGATAAATATTAGTCTCAGAGGCTGTGAGATTTTAAAGGAGTAAGTATTTGGTTATAGTTTAAAGTAGTCACAAGTTTCTTTGTTATAAGGTAATATATAACTTTTTAAATTAATAGATAGTTGCTACAGGGTTTATTTTGGTTTTTTAAACTTACCACTTTTACTTACTTTTACTGTAGTGTGGATGTTTTTATTTAATGGGCTTCTAACTCACATATACACATATGCTTTATTATAACTTTTAATGAAGTTTTAAAAGTTTATTAACTTTTAAATTTAGTAACTTTTTATAACAAATCAAATCCTTCAGTATCTGTAGAAGTTTCTGTTTTTCCAACTCCCACAACTTGCCACAGGCTGGACTCTCCACAGCTATTTCTGCAGCAGACATTGGCTGAGTATGGGCTGTTTTAACCACCTTTCTAGCTGTTATCAAATGCTAGAAGAGGATCTGTGCCTGTCAAGTCTTAAATTCTTTTGCTAGGGTCAGGATTAAATCTGTGAGATTGTGTTTCTCATTGGGATTCAGATGTTTATTAGTTCTTATCTATGTCACAGTCTCACAAACCCTGAGTCCTACAGCACTTCACTCTAACAAACTAAAAATGGAGCCCTGTCTCTCTCTACAAGGCCTTTTAAGGATAAGCTATCTAATTAAGAGATTACACCTAAATTATTTTTATTTTAAGAATAACTAACTAATAATTAATTACTAATTAATAGTAATTGATAATTGATTAATAATTAATTACTAATAACTAATTTACTGATAACTAAGTACCTGTGGCCTGCAATGTGGACTTTTTAATCTAATTACACAACACTACTTAAACTTGTGAAGAAGAAGGACCAGCCTCTGCCTTAAAACTTCCATCTTGCTTCATATATATTGTTAAATTATGGATTCTAAGGCTTTAAACTCGGAGTTTTCCACCCTGTGATGTTACACACTTCTATCCAAACTCCACGCCCACAATCCCAGTTCTGTCATTCCATTTTGGAAGCTTCTCCCCAGCCTCAGGTCAGTGCAGTGTTCTCTTGGGGGTCAGTGCCTGCCAGCACAGAAAGTCTGAAACTCTCCCAGCCAGGTTCCAACATGCACCTGCATCACAAACTCTCCCTGGTGATGGGGGAGCAGCCCGGGCTGCGGGAGGGCAGCGCTGTGCCCGTGCCCGTGGTGCGTGGGCGCAGCGTCGTGCGGCAGACACGGCACTGACGGCTCTCTAACCGCTTCCTTTCTCTCTGGGGCTCTGGCTCCTGCCCCTCCTGCCCAGCTCGTTTCCTGGTGCTGATAACGGCACTGCAGAGAGGTCCCCGGGCTCGGTGTCCCCCCGAGGGAGCAGCCCAGGGGCTGGGGATCTGCCTGCAGGCAGAAAGGGACCTGGGGGTGCTGGTGACAGCCGGGTGGATATGGGCCAGCAATGTGCCTCGGTGCCCAGGAAGGCCAGTGGCATCCTGGCCTGCATTAGGAATTGTGTGACCAGCAGGAGCAGGGAGGTTATTCTTCCCCTATTCTTGGTGCTGGTGAGACTGCACCTTGAGTGCTGTGTCCAGTTCTGGGAATCCAGAGCTTCCCTCTGGCTGCCCTGGCAGGTCTGGGACCCTGGCAGGGGTCAGGAACCCCCCTGGACAGAGCCCCCAGAGACACTGTCTGTGATCTCTGGCCATGGAAAAGAGTTTTCAATCTTACAGGATGAATTACAAGCTCTGAGTGTTTGATAGAAGTAATAATTAAGTGTGGCACGGGTGCAAAAGTAAAAATTTAGGATTCTAGATAAGGGGTCCAAAGGGGACAAGATGAAGGAAATTGGGTGTGTCTTGTCCTTTTTCTCCTTCTTCATGCCCTCCATGTTTCACTGTGGTGTTGGCATTTTTCTGTTGGTTCAGGCTGGGGACACACTGTCCAACATAGGTGACAGATATTGGCACGTTATTGTAAATCCAGCACAGGTAGTTTGTGGTATTTAATGTTTGTACCATCCCACTGAGGGCAGAGCCCCACACGCTGCCCTGCAGGACAGAGCTGCGGCAGGGCAGCAGAACATGTTATAAATAAGCAAAAATAAACAACCTTAAAAACCAGCACAAACAAATCATAACTTCTTCTTTAACAACAAAGCAAAAAGACAAAAACTTTTTACAACCTCAAAATCATCAATACCACAAATTCCAACACCCAGTTGAGGAAGGACATTGAGATGCTTGAGCGTGTCCAGAGGAGGCAACGAGGCTGGTGAGGGGCTTGGAACACAAACCCTACGAGGAATGTTTGAGGGAGTTGGGATTGTTTAGCCTGGAGAAGAGGAGGCTCAGAGGTGACCTCATTGCTCTCTACAGCTCCTAAAAGGAGGTTGTAGACAGGTGGGGTCGGTCTCTTCCACCGGGCAGCACTGACAGAATAAGAGGACACAGCCTCAGCTACATCAGGGAAGGTTTAGGTTGGATAGGAAAAAATTTTTCACTGAAAGAATAATAAAATACTGGAATCGTCTTCATAGGGAGGTAGTGGAATCACCATCTCTGGATGTGTTTAAAAAAATACTGGACTTGGCACTTGGTGCTATAGTCTAGTTGTGGTGTTAGGGCATAGGTTGGACTTGATGATCTTAGAGGTCTCTTCCAACCTCATTATTCTGTGAATCTGTGAATTCTGGGGCAGCAGGTCCTGCTGCTGAAGCGTGTCAAGGCACCCGACATAGCAATAACATGATGAGTCTTGAGGATTTTCAGGCCTTTTGGTGACTTTTTCACTGAGAACTGTTTTGCCCTGTGTGCTGTGAGGACAGAGAGGTGCTGGGGGGTGTCCTGTTACTGGGAGTCTTCTTTTTGGAGGCAGTTCTGTGTCCTGGAGCCTCCCGAGGGGATGTGTGTGTGCCTCCTGGCCAGCCCACAGGTGTCCAAGCAAGGCTCTCTCCCCAGGGGAAACCGAAGCACACAGCATTTTCCTGACAGCATTTCCAAAAGCACAGCTCTCTTGGAGGCATCCAGGAAAGCACAGGACAAGCCCAAGTGTCACATGGATGAGACAGGTGCTGCCACAAGTGCTGGGGCTGTGTCCCCAGCAGACTGTCCTGGTAACCAAGTCATTCTGTGGCTCTTGCTAGCCCTCTGTGGCTTCTCCAGTGGCATTTGTTGGCTACAGTGTCAAAATCTCAGCACCTTAGAGGACTGGTCCCATGTGTTGGCTTAGATCCCCGTTATTCTAATTCCCTGGGGACACGATTTAGTGGTGAACATGGCACTGGTCAGTTAATGGTTGGACTTAATGATCTTAGAGGGATTTTTCAACCTTAATGTTTCTGTCATTTCCTGATTCTATACAGCTGGCTTAGGAACAGTCCTCCACTGTAAAATGATCAGGGGGAGCTTCTTCTCACATGAGGAGAGGAACAGGCGAAGCTGATATAAAGCACTTTCACTCTGGAGATCACCTTTCCCAGGGGAACTGTTCCTGTGCTAAGGCACCTTCTTTAGTCCACAGCAGCACCAGCTCTGCATCAGTTTTAGCCCAGCCCAGTGGTGCTGGTGCAGCCCAGCTGTGCTTTTCTGTTGGCAATTTTGGAGGAAAGCTCGGTTTGTTTGCAGGAGATACGGGAGAGTTCTAATTCCAGAAGCCAAACATGGTTCTACTCAGCAGTCATAGAACCATAGGATATGCTGATTTGGAAGGAACCCATCAGGATTACCAAGTCCAACCCCTGGCCCTGCACAGACACCCCAACAGTCCTACCCTGTGCCTGGGAGCTTTGTCCAAACACTCCTGGAGCTCAAGCAGGCTCGGAGCTGTGGCCACTTCCCAGGGGAGCCCGCTCCAGTGCTCAACCACCCTTTGGGTGAAAAACTTTTCCCTTTAATAATTTAAACCTCCTGTGACACAGATCCAGCTGTTTCCTCTAGTCCTGTAACTGGTCACAAAGAGCAGAGCCTGGAGCTGCCCCTCGTGAGGATGTTGAAGAGCTCAGCAAGGTCTCCCCTCAGCCTCCTCTTCTCTAGGCTGAACAAACAGAGCGATTCAAAGAAAACAAGCCAGAGTTAAGCAGGAAATCCAGGTCCTGAACTCTGCTTCTGGTTCTCCTTGAGGAGAGGGCAGAAGCGCAGGGGCTGGCAGCGTCAGCGGTAATGCCTTGGCAAAAGGAACCAGCAATCGCTTAATTGCTCCCAGCTCCAGCCAGGCAGCAGCAGGAGCGGGCTGTGCACGGACCGGCAGCAGCAGCGGGGAAGGTCACCCAGCCGGGATCGGCTCTATGTGGGGATGCCCCGGGCTCCGGGCTCGCCGGGGAAAGTCACCCAGGCGGGATCGGCTCCATCCGGGGGATGCTCCGGGCTCGCCGGGGAAGGTCACCCAGGCGGGATCGGCTCCATGCGGGGATGCTCCGGGCTCGCCGGGGAAGGTCACCCAGCCGGGATCGGCTCCATCCGGGGGATGCTCCGGGCTCGCCGGCAGCGCTGCGCTGAGCGCGGAGCTCCCGCAGCCGCCCGGAGGATGCTCCGGCCGGGCTATCCTTGGGAACGCGCTCCCGTGGAGGACGCTGGAACAGGAGCCGCTGCTCTCGGAGAAGCCATCGGCGGGGCCGGGCTGCTTCCCGCGGCTGCCCGGCCCAGCCCGGCAAGGTGAGGTGCCGGAGGCTCGGTGCCCGCGGCTCTGCGGGATGCTCGGCGCGGCTGCACCATCCCGCCGTGCCCTGCCGGCAGCGCCTCGGGCAGCTCGCAGAGCGTCTGCTCAGTCCCCAGGCGGCTGCTTCACCTTCACGGCTGCGAGCGATGCTCAGGCAGCGGAGGAGAGCTGATGCCGGCAGCCCGCAGGACATCCTGACCACCAGCCAAGGCCACGGAAGCAGAACTGTCCCTTCCTGAGTGCCGGACCCAGAGGTGACAAAGCCGTGGTGTGATCGGCAGCCTGGGGATGAAAGTGTTGGGGGCAGTGTCTGTGCTTTGGGTGCCAGCTCAGTGCCTGCCCAGGCTGAGGTGACTTTGGGGCTGTGTGGAGAGGGTGAGGAGAGGTGCTGGGGGGTGGATCCGGGCAGGGAGGCTGGCTGAGGGTCCCATGCTCTGTCCAGGCTTTGGGGCAGAAATGGGCATAAGGATTGGCTGGTCATTAGTGGGAAAACAGGTCCCAGTCTGGAGCTGGAAGGTGCTCTTTGCACAGAGGGAACTGGCTATGAAATCATGGCCAGAGGTGCAAGATGACCCCATGGAACTGGAGTTTTAAAACGCAAGTGAACGAACGGCAAATGCCAGTCAGGGATAAATCCAGATCTTCCTTTCCAGAGCACAAACTCCATAGGGATCCTATATCTTGCTGAAAGTAAAGCCACCCCTATAAGGACTCTATGAGGTCCTTGAGACTGTGTCACAGATCTCTCTAGTCCTTACATCCCAACAGATATTCCTAATGCACAGATGTTCACGGACAGAGGACACAGGGGATCCCATGTGTGGCACATCCCTGGTCGGGCCAGGGTGAATGGCTGGTGTGGTAACAGCTGGCACTCTCCCACCATGTGCATCCCTCCATCACCAACCCTCCCAGCACCACTCTGGGCATCACCATCACCCCTGACACCCCACTGCCACCAAGGTCAGAGCAGGAAGGAATGCTGTGGGACAAGGGATGTTCCTGTTCTGGGACCTCACCAGTCCTTCCCCACCAGGGGAGGGAGGCAGGAAGGTAAGGGGCACAGCAGTGACCTGTCTGGAGCCATTTCCTTCCTCCCATCCCCTCCTGGTTTTGTCCCTGGAGACTGTCAGGTTCCTCTTCACTCACACCAGATTGCAGTGGCTGTCCTGGTGTCCTGGTCCTGTCCTTACAGCAAACTGACCCTGAGCTGGAATCTGCCCCAGCCTGGACACCATCTCCCCTTAAAGCCAGGTCCTCTCTGGCCCCAGCAGTCCCTGGATCCAGCAGCTCTGCTCCCCAGGCCAGGCTGATGCAGCTGCTGCAGAGGGGATGTGACATGAGACAAGCAGGGCTGCAGACAAAAGGCATCGTCCTGGCCAGAGCATCTCCCAGCTCCCTGCTCCCCCTGCACCCCTCTGTGAGCCCTGGCCAGAGCATCTCCCAGCCCTCTGCTCCCCCTGCACCCCTCTGTGAGCCCTGGCCAGAGCATCTCCCAGCTCCCTGCTCCCCCTGCACCCCTCTGGGAGCCCAGCCAGGCTCCCTCAGGAGGAGCCAGCTGGCAGCATCACCTTCCAAACGGGCTCAGAGGTGACCAGAAGTGATGCACCCAAAGGTGCATTTGTGGGGAGGAAGGGCATGGCTGCATTTCCCTGCTCAAGGTCTCTGCCCACCAGCACGGATGGGCACTGATGGGTGACCAGGGACATCTGCAGGTGTGGGTGTGCACCCGCCCTGTGCCCAGCGGGCAGGAGGAGGGGCAGGGCTCAGTCCTGGGAGGGCAGCAGACGTAGGTGGGTGCAACAAGGTACAGGGGACAGCTTGCTGCCCAGGTGGCACTGAGAACTGAAAAATGCCCTGGGGCAAGCAGTGTGTTCTGACTCCCTCTGCTCTTGGTCTCACATCCAGTCTCTGTCTATCAGCTCATGCCTCATTTTCCACCAGCACCTTCATTTTCGTGCTGTGGGTCTCCACAGATCTGTGTCCCCTCCATGCTCTCCCTTCAAATGCACCTCCTCAGACGCTGGAGCTTTGGCAGAGGGGAGGAGGAGTAGCCATGCAGGCAGGTGGGAGCACACTGGGCTCCAGCTGTGCACCATCAGAGGTGTGTAAGGGTCAGGACATCTCAGCAGTGCAAACTTTCCAGCTCCTAGGAGCCTGGGCCATGGCACATCCCCACACAACATCCCTACTGCGTTCCTCCTATCCTGGCTGAGTGGCCATGGCCCTTCACCCAGTCCCTTCAGTCTCCATCGAAGTTTTCTGCAGAAGGAGCAGCCCAAGGGACCAGGTGCAATTCCAGAGGTGGCATCCTGGGTGTCCTGCTTAGCTGCAGCCAGCACAGGCAGGTATGTGACTGGCAGAGCCAAGGCAGCAGCACGGGGAGCTCTGTCAGCAGCCAAGGGGAGGTGCTGCAAGGCTTTCCTGAGGACATCCCTGAGCATGAGGACCTTGGTGTTGTGATGCTTCAGAGGCAGAGGATGCACTGCATCCCAGCATCTCATCTTCCTCTTTTACCCTGAGTGGGGTCCTTTGTCATGACCAAATTACCAAATAAGTAATTTTGCAAAGGAAGTGCATCAGCATCTTCTCTGCAGCATCCAGGGGCATTTCATGACCAAGGCAGAACCTGGCAGGAGGAATGTCTTGGTTTGAAAAGCCAGGTGTCTGCTGAGGAAGGCAGGAGCCTCCCTTGAAATGGAAAATGTCCCTCCCTACAAGTTAGTATAATTTTAAAATTAAGGGGCTCTCAGGCAAAGAGATGGGAGTAGGAATAACAGGTCTTTTATAGGAAAACTAAAAATACAAATGTAATAGTACAAAAAAGAAAACAAACCACTTCCAGAGTCAGAACAGGCTCTGACCCCCTGTGGGGCAGGGAGGTGGCAGCAGCCCCATCCCAGGGTGGCTCAGCCCTCCTGCAGTGCCAGCTGTGCTTCTGCTGGAGCAGGATCCTGCACAAGGGGGGAGTTTTCCTCTGGAGCTCCAGGGCTGGGGGAGATGGGCCTGGGCTCCTCTGGGAATGCAGTGGGAAGAAAGCTGCTCCTCTGGGAATGCAGTGGGGAAGAAAGCTGCTCCTCTGGGAATGCAGTGGGAAGAAAGCTGCTCCTCTGGGAATGCAGTGGGAAGAAAGCTGCTCCTCTGGGAATGCAGTGGGAAGAAAGCTGCTCCTCTGGGAATGCAGTGGGGAGAAAGCTGCTCCTCTGGGAATGCAGGGGGCAAAGGCTGCTGTGCTGTTCCCAGGTCAGATTGGATCCAGGTAGGAATTCTGGGCTCCTCCCCTGGGCAAAGCATCTCCCCATGGGATGATGGAATTTTCTCAGCCATGCAGGGACACTCAGTGGCCATGAACAGAAGAGAATTAATAATTGAAGAGATCTCGTGGAGGGAGGATTGGCCATGGGAGAGATAAAGAAAAGTGCCCAATGAACAGCAGAGAGCTGCCCCAGCTCTGACAGATGGTGACAGAATGCACACCCCCATTTCCCACCCGAGACACTCTCCTCAGGAACTCCTTAAGCTCCAAGACACCCAGATGGGACAAGTGCCCTCCACACTGAGAGTACAGACACAGTCCCAGCCTCAGGAAGTCTCTGCATGTCTGACAGCCTGTTACTCCAGCAAGAACCTGGTTTGTTTACCCTGGATCCTTCTGGAAGTTTCTGCAGACACCTTGCTAAGTCTCACAGTGCTGTTCATGCCAGGAATTGCTGAGCTCTGGCAGGGACAGGGGGAAGGAAGGGCAGTGTGTGGTGGGGCTGCCTCCAGGCCTTACAGATGTGTTCTTTCATCCCACACAGGGCACAGAACAATTCCTCAGCCTATCCTCCAGCCACTGTAGGATCTGCAGGTAAGACACAGGTGCTGGTGGCCCTTTCTCCAGGATAAGGCTGTTCTGCTGCTGGCCAAGCCCAGCACTTTGCTCTGGAGCTTGGGCACTGGCAGGGCTGCCCAGGGAAGCTGCTGTTCTGGCACACCTGCAAGCACACAGGTGTGCACAGACACACAGCTCTCCATACAGGTGACAGCACAGTCACCTCCGGGAGCCGGCTGGGGTGGCTCTGGCCAGAGCAGCCCTCGGAGAAGACAGGGGAAAGGTGTTTGGGGTCTGTGGGGCTGTTGGGGTGCAGCGGGAGCTGCTGCAGCGCAGCGGGGTGGGGGCTGAGGAGGAAGGAAGCGTGCAGAGCCCGGCAGAGCAAACAGGAAGAGCAGTGGGGATGTGTCAGCGAGGATGTGCAGAGCCCCAGGGGCAGACCTGACCTACCTGAGCCAGGCCCCAGGGACCTGCGACCCCAAATACAGCCCTGCCCTTCCCTGCTGGGGAGGGGGAGCCCACCTGTCCTACCCTGAGGTACCCAGGGGTGCTCGTGGGTGCAGAGGGGTGTCCCCACGTGGGCAGGGTTGGGACAGTGGGGTGGCACAAGGGGCACGCAGGCAGGCATGAGGGTGAGAGGCACTGAGGGGAGAGGCACTGAGGGGAGAGGCACTGAGGGGAGAGGGTGAGAGGCACTGAGGGGAGAGGCACTGAGGGGAGAGGCACTGAGGATGAGAGGCACTGAGGGGAGAGGCACTGAGGGGAGAGGCACTGAGGGGAGAGGCACTGAGGGTGAGAGGCACTGAGGGGAGAGGCACTGAGGGTGAGAGGGTGAGAGGCACTGAGGGTGAGAGGCACTGAGGGTGAGAGGCACTGAGGGTGAGAGGCACTGAGGGTGAGAGGCACTGAGGGGAGAGACACTGAGGGCGAGAGGCACTGAGGGGAGAGGCACTGAGGGGAGAGGACCTGAGGGCGAGAGGCACTGAGGGCGAGAGGCACTGAGGGTGAGAGGGTGAGAGGCACTGAAGGTGAGAGGCACTGAGGGCGGGAGGCACTGAGGGCGAGAGGCACCGAGTGAGCTCTGGAACATTCCAGGGGGATGGGGAACAACCAAGCCACGACCTGGGCAAGAGGACAGCAGGCACGGGAGGATTCATCCTGGCTTGCCGTGGGGCCAGTGGGGTGTGGTGCCCCCCGAGCAGCCCCACGGCGCCATGCCGAGCACCCTGCCTCACACCTCCTGCAGCGGCCCCACGGCTGCTCTCCCATGCCCACCCCTCCGTGCCCCACGGGTGGCACCAGCGCTGTGTCACAGCGGGCACCAAGCACAGTCCAGCCCCATCAGAGCTGCCTGCAGAGCCAGGCCGGAGTCCTGGGGAGGCCAGGCCGGGGTCCTGGGGAGGCCAGGCCGTGCCCGCGGGCGGGCTGGGCGTGCGGGCAGAGCCGAGCTGCAGACATGTGGCCGGTATGTGTGTGGGCGGCAGCCGGGGTGGGGGAGAAGGAGGGAGAGGAAGCAGCAGAGGCAGAGGCAGCAGCTCCTTTGATAAGCAGCTTCCTGAACACTTTCAAACCGTGGTGTCAGGCCGACAGCGCACGGTGCCCGCGGGCCCGTGCCAGGACACAGGAGCCCTCGCCGAGGGCAGCAGGTAGGCAGCACCAGGCTGGACAGGCTGGACAGGAGAGCCCTGGGCACTGCCAGGGCAGCCAGGCTGGACAGGAGAGCCCTGGGCAGTGCCAGGCTGGACAGGCTGGACAGGAGAGCCCTGGGCAGTGCCAGGCTGGACAGGCTGGACAGGAGAGCCCTGGGCAGTGCCAGGCTGGACAGGCTGGACAGGAGAGCCCCGGGCAGTGCCAGGCTGGACAGTCTGGGCAGGAGAGCCCTGGGCACTGCCAGGCTGGGCAGGAGAGCCCTGGGCAGTGCCAGGCTGGACAGGCTGGACAGGAGAGCCCTGGGCAGTGCCAAGCTGGACAGGCTGGACAGGAGAGCCCTGGGCAGTGCCAGGCTGGACAGGAGAGCCCTGGGCAGCACCAGGCTGGACAGGCTGGAGAGGAGAGCCCTGGCAGTGCCAGGCTGGGCAGGAGAGCCCTGGCAGTGCCAGGCTGGACAGGCTGGACAGGAGAGCCCTGGGCAGCACCAGGCTGAACAGGCTGGACAGGAGAGCCCTGGGCAGTGCCAGGCTGGGCAGGGGAGCCCTGGGCAGCGCCAGGCTGGACAGGCTGGACAGGAGAGCCCTGGGCACTGCCAGGCTGGACAGGCTGGACAGGAGAGCCTCAGGCAGTGCCAGGCCAGCCAAGCTGGACAGGAGAGCCCCGGGCAGTGCCAGGCTGGGCAGGGGAGCCCCGGGCAGCGCCCGTGCAGGGGCAGTGGGCACGTGCGTGTGGATGGCAGTGCCAGGCAGGCTGGGATGCTGGGCAGGCCATGCAAGAGCTCTCCCTGCAGGTGCTGGCAGTGCCAGGCTTCCCTGGGCATCTCCCAGGTGTTTCCTGGCCACGCTGGGATGGGAGCCTGGGCTGACTCTGCTCAGCAGCTGCTCTTGTCCTGCCTGGACTGAGAACACCCTGCGTGGGGCACGGGGATGGTGTGAGTGGCAGGGGTGGCATTGTCACTCCCAGAAATGCCACTGGGCAGGCAGCAGGGAATCCTGGGGAGCAGCTCCTGCCCTCGCTGTGTTCCAAACCACCATGTGGACACCAGCTCCCCACAAGACCTCCCTGAGCAGCTGGGCTGCCTGGGATCCCGCTCTTTGCCCACTCAGAGCTCTGACTCTGCATCATTCCCTGCCTCCGTGGGTCTGGCTCCTCCTCAGGGAGGAAGCAGGGGATGCGAAGGAGGCTCAGGATCCCAGGGTGCTGCTGCACTATGAGGAGCTGTGCCCAGAGGTGAGTCAGTATCACCTGCATCTCCCCAGCCCTGCCAGGGGCTGGCCTGTGGCTGGTGATGGAGGATGTCTGGCACCTTCCCCAGCTGGCTGCCCCATGGCCTTTTGCTCAAGCACCCAGATAAAGCAGTTTCCTCTTGACACTTGCTGTGACCTGCAGGATGGAAGAAGCTGTTGAGGCTGTTGAGGGTGCCTGGTCTGTGTGTCCCTGCAGCAGGAGATGGCCAGACTCCCTGCAGTGGCTACAGCCACCTCGTGTCACCTGCTGAGCACCGCTGTGCCCAGGCATTCCAGCGCTCACTGTTCCCCACCGTGTGCTGGGGAAGGGCTGGGAACACAGGCCCTGTGCTTCCATGGAGGGAGAGAACCTGGGGCTCCCCCAAACCAGACCTGCCCTGCCACCACAGGGTGGCTGTCCTCCCCTCAGGGAAGCAGATGGCCCTTGTGCCATGCCCAGGGTCACCAGTGTGGGCTGCAGCCCCGAGGGTGACTCTGCTGGGACCTCTTCAGGAATCTGCCTGGATACAGGGGCTGGGGGTCCTGCTTCCAGAACTTAAAGTCCTGAGCACTTAAAATCCATCCCTTGCTTGCAGACCGTCTGTGGGGGTTCCATCCAGCCTTGTGGTATCTCTCAGATCTGATTTTCTTTTCCAGCTGCTTCTCCTCTGATGGCTCCATGATCTCCCAGGAGCTGAGAGCCCCCCGTGTGGCCCTGCTGTGCTTCATTTCGAGGGCTCTGTGGTTGCTGCAGCATGGTCCAAGCCTGCTTGGTGTGCTCCAGAGTCGATAGGGGCAGCCTGGCAGCCCGGGCAGCTGCAGCGGACATGGACAAGCAGGACAAGCCCAGTCCCTCTGCCAAGAAGCACGTGCGACTCCAGGAGAGGTGAGTGTGCCTCGGGGTGCCCGTGGCACTGCTCATCCCCAGGGCTCCCCTAACACTCCTTCCTGCCAGCCCTCTGCCTGCCAGCACCTGCAGGTGCCAGCTCTGAGTGTGGAGGCAGCCCTGGCCCCACCTAGCCCAAGACAGATCCTGACACCTTCAGTCCTTCAGGGGCTTCCCAGCAGAAAGGCAAAATGTTCAGCTAATTCCTTGTTCCTCCCCATCTGCTGGGGTCTCCCTCTGGCCTTTGCTCAGTGTGGGGTGGTTTTACCTGGGGCTGCTGTGGGGTGGGCTGTCCTTGTGTCCCAGGGTGGCAGTAGGTCAGCCAGGGACCCCTGTACCTTGCAGGAGGGGCTCCAACGTGTCACTGGTGCTGGATATGAGCTCTCTAGGGAACGTGGAGCCCATCCAGCCTGTCTGCACGCCACGGGACATCACGCTGCAGTTTCTGAGGACGTCCAGCCACGTGCTGAGGAAACAGGAGCTGCAGCAGCACGCTCAGAGCCTGGCACAGCTCCAGGAGGAGTTTTCGGTGCGATGATCACTGTTTTCCTTCTCCCTCCTCACAGGAGGGGCGGCAGGGGATGGCAGTGGTGGGACTGGCAGGGGTGAACATGGGGCTCTGAGCCCAGCTGTGCCCACAGCCCCAGGGGGAGTGCAGACAGTGTGGGCAAACAGAGGGGAGGGGTGCCCACGTCCCACCTGCTCCTTGGTGTCCTGTTGGGGTCCCTGGAAAACCCTGTCCTACCCTTCCATGCCATGCTCTTCTCCCAGCACTGCCTCTCTGGAAGGAGTCCCACCACAGCTGGAGTGAAGACAGGACTCATCCCAGGAGCTGGCAGCCCTGGTGATGCCCCTGGGTCAGCTCTGCCCTGCTGGGCAGCCAGGTCTGCCACCACCAGGGGACACGAGTGGCAGCAATGGGCTTTTCCTCATGGCTGTTTTCTCCCCCTGCAGAAAATCCCACCCAACTTCGTGAGTCCGGAGGAGCTGGAAATCCCTGGACGTGCTTTCAAGGACAGATACAAAACCATTCTCCCCAGTACGTGCCACTGTGTCCCTTTGCCTGTGTTTTCCTGTGGGTGAGGGATGTCTCAGAGCAGCCCTGGCACTGGGGTGGGCACCCCGGGGTGCTGTTGCTTCTCCTTGTGTGGAGCTGGGTGCCATGTTCCAGAGGTACACAGCGCTGGGGGGTACATGGGGAGCTGCTCCAGGGCTGTCCTACCCACGTGTGCAGCACTCGTGGGGCCTGGCATGGTCCTAAGGGTGTAAAGGCTGAGGGTGTTCTGGAGGGACTCAGCTGGGCTCCAGTCAGGGTCTGTGGGACGTCCTGGGGAATGACTGCAGGCGAGTTGCCCACCTGCTCACTATGGCACCTGCAGGTTTGGGCTGTGCCCTGCCAGGGGAGTGAGGCTGAAATGGGACAAGAACAGGCCTGAGGGAGGGTGCAGACAGCTCTGGGCACGGCACGGAGCAGCAGGACTCAGCCTCCAGCCCTGGAGGTCGAGGCAGGGAGGATGGGCAGGATCAGTCCCTTGGGTGAGACCTGTGACATCTTTCAGATCCTGAGAGCCGGGTCTGCCTCAGGAGGGCTGGAAGCCAGGAGGAAGACAGCTACATAAATGCCAACTACATCACAGTGAGTGTCCTCCCAGGGCCTGCAGCCCAGGGCTCACAGGGCATCGGGCTGCAGGTGCCACACTGGGTCACACATGCTGGGGCACCCTCACCTGCTCTCCTGTGGCTGCCCTGGGGCAGCAGACTTAGCTTGCCACTCCTGGTGGAGCTGGAGAGATGTGGCTCCATCTGCACAGGGCAGATTCGCTGTTCCAGTGGTGGGAGAGTCTCACAAGGGAGCTGCTCTCGGCTCCTGGGCACACTGAGCACCCCAAAAGGCTCCCTTGCAGTGGCTTCTCCATCTCCTCCTCACACACTGGCCCATTGTCTGGCAAAGCCATGGGAGGCAAGCTGTGCCAGCAGGTTGTGGCAGCTCAGAGATCCTCAAACCTCACACAGCCTGGCATTTCCTCTCTGCTCAGGGAGCTTGCTGCAGTTTCCCAGGAAGGGAGCTATGAAGATGGGGTGTGGTTTATTTTTGGCTCGTGGTGGGGCTCCTTTCCAGAAACTGAGAAATCCTCAGACCCTAGGGTGTTACTTAGACAACTTGGTTTTGATTGCATCCCTGTGCAAACCCTTCCAGGCTGTGCTCTCTGCCAGAACGGGATCCCATGTGAGCCGGGTGCCAGCTTTGCCTGGCAGGCTTCCTGCTGAGTGAGTGATCCCACTGCAGCACCCTGCCCTTGGGGCTGCCCAGGCTGTGGGTGCTGTGAGTGCCTAGCAGCGAGGGAAAGCAGGACTTGGAAAAGCAGCCCACCAAAAATGCTGTCTGGGGTGACAGACAAACCCCTGGGAGGTGGAGCTGGAGGCAGTCAGGAGCGTTTCTGTTCTGATGGTGCTTGTGGCTCAGATGCACGGCAGCAGCCAGCACGGAGGGTGCTCCTTTGAGACAGGAACGCTGTGCCCAGAGCTGCGGGGAGCTCCAGGGGCAGCTGGGCCACGGGCAGCAGAGGGGCTGGGTCTTCCTGAGCAGTCTGGCAGCTGCACATCAGGTGACACTGGCACTGTCCCTACTCTGCCCCAGGACATGGGGCACCTGGGGATGCTGGGCTTTTCTTCACAAGGTCTTTTAAGGTTCAACGATTTAATTAAGAAATGACACCTAAATTATTTTCACTTTTAATTCGATAACTCTAATAATTACTCAAAGTCTGCAATGCGGGCTTTTTTGTCTAATTACAAAACACTACTAAAACTTATGAAGAAGAAGGTGAAGAAGAAGGACTAGTAGCTGCTTTAAAATTTCTATTTTAGTTCTATATATATTATTGTATTCTAAAACTCTAAACTTAAGTTTTCTACTCAGTGATATTACACACTTCTAACTAAACTACACACTCATAATCCCAGTGCTATCAATCAATTTTGGAAGCCCTCTCTATGGCCCCAGGTCAAACACAGTGTTCCCCTGGGGGTCAGAGTCTGTCAGCAGAGAAAGTTTAGAACTCTCAACCTCCAGAATTCCAACATCTCCCCCTCTTTTTGCATCCCCTGTGTCTCACCTGACTGCTGGCAATGCACAAGCACTGCCAGTCCCTGTGGAATACACACCTGCACACAGGTGTGTACACTGAGCACACCTGTGCCCACACACCCCTGTGTGCAGCTGGTATTTCCTGAGCCCTTCCTCCCCCTTGCCTCTTCAAAGGTGTAGCGGTGCAGGAATTTATGGGCACATCAGAAAATGGGCAAGCCAGCCTGCCTGGGCATGCCTGGGAGGCACAGGAATTTGGGAGGGCTCTGCAGGGGTTTGATCACATCAGCCCCACCTGGCATTGATGCTCTTCCTGCTGATGGCATTCCATGAAATGTTTTTGAGCATGGCTGTGGGGGGAAGGTGGAATTCCCAGGGTTGATATCCCCAGGTCTCCTGAATGGAAAATCACATTTCATAGGAAAAATAAATCATTTCAAGGCATGAAAATAGGGCTCTGTGAAATTTTCCTGAAAACATTCCTGTCTCATAGCTGGGCCAGTACAACTTTGGTGTGAGACCAAACCATCAGCAGACTGCTGAGAAGGCCTGGATTTTCTATACCTTTGGCAATTTTATACCAGAAGTGTCTGGAGACAGAGGATGCCTGGAGCTGTGAAGCAGGGATTCCTGCTTGTCCTTGTGGGAATGGCCACAGTGAGGAACAGCTCCTTGTGTGAGCTTTGCCTCACCAAGCCATCCATGGCGCTGATTGTCACACTGATAGTGCACTTGGGTGTGCAAGGCCAGCTGCATGGATTTGCTGCTGTACGATGGGACGAGTTGGGGACGATGCCTGGTGGCTCCTCAGCAGATCTACAAAAGCATTTTAAGGACAGGTTTAGCAGGAAACAGCATGTGTGGCTCAGCCTCTAAACCATGAAGGGGAAAAGCGCGGTGAGGGCTGGAGGGAGTTGGGGACAGCGCCGGTGGCCCCAGGGTGGCCCTGTCCCCTGACAGGCTGTGCTCGGCAGGGCTACGCGGGGCGGCCCCGGGAGTACATCGCCACGCAGGGACCGCTGCTGAGCACCGTCAGCGACTTCTGGCAGATGGTGTGGCAGGAGGAGGCTCCTCTCATCGTCATGATCACCGAGCTCCAGGAGCGCAAGGAGGTACCACCGAGCCTGGCCCGGCCCAGGGCTGCTGCTGACAGTGCAGGGCTGTGTCAGGCCAGATGTGGGGCTGTGCACCCACTGGTTGTGCTTCCGTCTCCGAGGGTGCCCTGCTGAATCACAAGTGGAGGAGGAGATGCCCAGAGCTGCAGCCTTGGCGCTGTCTGGCAATATTCCTCCTCACGTGGCTGTGTGCTCTGGGCACGCTTTACCAGCTGGGTATCAGGGCAGCCCCCAGGGATGGGGCAGAAGCAGTGGGCAGCAGTGCTCCCCTGGCCCCCCAGCTCTCCCCTAGGCTGAGAGCTCTCAGCCAGGGGATCCAGCCCAGGGGAGAGCTCTGGAGAGCCAGAGGGGCACTGCTGCCCACTGCTTCTGCTTCTGGGATGGGAGCCAACAGCACCTGCCTGGGGCAACTGAGAACTGGATACTCTTTCCTGGCCATGTCCTTGCTCCCTTCTCCCCCAGCCGACAGCCTCCCTGTGCCCTGGGTCCTGCTGCATCTGGAAGTTTCCTGGGCTGAGCAGGGATATGCACCCCTGGGGCCTGAAAGCCAGGGCAGGGCAGGGGAGAGGGTGCAGGGCAGCAGATGCAGGGGCAGGGATCTGTCCTTTCTTTGCTTTCCCTCTGTATAACTCTGCATCCACCTTCCCCACTCCCCTAGCACCCCTAAGGTGCTGCCCCCTCCCAAGAACACTAACTCAAGCACAGTTCAAACATCCAGTGGGTGCCTTGAGCACCTCCACAGCCACAAACCTGCCTTCTTCTCCAGAAATGTGTCCACTACTGGCCCGAGAAGGAGGGCACCTATGGCCCCTTCACCATCCAGGTGCAGGGGGTGAGCGAGTCTGTGGAGTACGTGGTGCGGGACCTCTCCATCCAGGTGGGTCTGAGCCTCATCCTGGGCACAGAGGGGGCACGCTGGGCCCAGCAGTGCCCCGGACACCCCTGGGATCTCTAGTGAGATGGCAATGCCCCGTGACAGGAAAGAGGAGGGTTCATGATTCTCAGCAGGCCCCTGCCAGAGGAGGGGTGTGCAGAGCCTGGAGAGGCTGGGAGGGAGCAGGAGCCAGCCCTGGGGCACAGGGGAGAAAGGTCAGCTGGGCAGAGCAGCACCAGCCCCGTGTTTTTGCACTGTGCTGTTGGGCCCTGGCCCATGGGCTCTCTGTGTCACCCTGGGCTGACACCAGCCCAAAGGGTCTGGCTTGCTGTGCCTGCGCTCTGGGGGCAGCATTGGAACCCTCTGGCATGGGGCACACCCGTTGTCTCTGGCCCGGGGGTCTCTCCCTCATGCCTGGCAGAGGCTCAAAGAGGGATTCAGGAGGAGAGTGGCTGAGATGGGTACGGGCTGCTTGACCCCTGCTTGGGCTGAACTCCCCGTGTCATTTGGCCCGTGCCCTCACATCCCCATTTCTCTTTGTTCTGTGCTGGAAAAGCTTGGGGAGGAAAGCCGCAAGGTCAAACACATCCTCTTCCCTTCCTGGCCGGACCAGCAGACACCCGAGTCAGCCAAGCCCCTGCTGCACCTGGTGTCCAAGGTGGAGGAGGCTCTGCAGACTGCAGCCAGCCCGGGGCCCATCGTGGTGCACTGCAGGTAAGAGCTTGCAGCTCACCTGAGCCCTGCCTGTGCTTCTCCTTGGGGTCAATCCCACGTGAGTGCTCACACAGGTCCCACGGTGGTGCAGAAATGCACAGCCACCCTCCAGCAGAGCTGCCAATCTGCAGCTCCTGTCCTGGCAGCAGGATGGTGGCATTAGAGTGGCATATCCTGCACTGGGGTCCAGCAGGGAGGGAGCAGGAGGGGTCTGCATTTGGGACCCACACAACTCCTGCTGTGGAAGATCCTGCTTGAGCAGGGAGATGGAAGCAGGTGAGCCCCTGGCTGGTCCCTTTGAACCTGACCCATTCTGTAATTCTGTGATTCCTGCTCCCTGTGCCACCAAGCACGGCCTGTGGCTTGGATGTGGAGCCTTGTTTCAGGACAACCCTCCTGCAGGAGGTGGCCTCTGCCTGTTCTCTCCTTGCTGAGTGAATTTGGGGACAGTGGAGCAGAGCTCTCGGTTGTCCCTAGGGAATGTGCAGCATGCACTGCTGCAGGCTGAGTGCAAAGCTGGGGTTAGAGCCCAGCTGGGAGGGAGGGGGCTGCAGGGCCCCCTGCACTGCACAGGGATGGGCACAGACTGGTTTTGTGCTTCCAGAGCAGCCTCAGCCGGGCTGTGCCACATGGCAAGAACTCCTTGCCGTGGCAGAGTGACCCCAGCCCCCACAGCTTTTGTTGCCTGCTTAAGAAGCTCGGCCTGGCAGCTGGGGCCAGGGCCCAGCATCCCTCTAGGAAGAAATCCCAGCAAAGCAATCCAGGAGTGCAGCCAGCTCAGCAGTGCGAGTGCAGGCAGTGGTGCTGTGGGTGCTCACCCAGCTGTGTCTGCCCTGCAGCGCGGGCATCGGCCGCACCGGCTGCTTCATTGCCACCAGGATCGGGTGCCAGCAGCTGCGGGACAAGGGGGAGGTGGATATCCTTGGAATCGTGTGCCATCTGCGCATAGACAGGTGGGTACACAGAGCAGGGGGCTCCTTGGAGGGTCCTGCTGGGTGCCAAGCCTGAGAGCAGGGCTTGGGACAGATGTGGCAGAGACATGGGGAAGGCATGGGGACTATTTCTGATGGAAACCAGAAGGGTGGCTGGGGGATGCGGGTGTGTGGATAGCAAACAATCCCCAGTGCCAGGCTGGTTCTGCAGTCAGAGCTTTTGTAGCTCTGACATGAGGGAGAGGAGAGGGGCTCTCAACCTGGCAGCCATCTGCTCCTCCCTTCCAGCTCAGCCACTAAATCCAGAAACACTCCACCTGGCCGCTTTTCAAGAAGTACAGGTGAAAATTAGCACCAAATCAGCTCCTAATCTCATTTAGAACAGCCCAGCAATGCTTCTGAACCCCTCTCTTCTTTGGGCTGCTCTGGTGCCTGTTTCAGAGGCATCTCGACATGGCTGGTGAAGCGGGAATATTTGTGCCCTGGGAGCAGGGTTCTGTGTGTGGTGAAGCGTCAGTGGGCCCTGCCTTTCCCTTGCAGAGGTGGGATGATCCAGACGAGCGAGCAGTACCAGTTCCTCCATCACACGCTAGCTCTCTTCGCTTCCCAGCTGCCAGAGGGGGCAGGCCGCTAGTGCAGGGCTCCCCCCGGCCTTGTGGCTCCCTGCTCCGACCTCTCCTGCACCAGCCTCGGGGATACCTTCACCAAAACCTCTCCTGACGCTGCCAGGCCACAGAGCAGCAGCGTGAACATCCCTGGGGATGAGTACAGCTGAGCCAACCCACGGCCACGGTGGCTTTGGACCTGGGGATGAGCAAGGTGAGGTGGTGCACTGGGTGCTCGAGGTGGCCACTGCTACTGGCTCCAGGCGGATTTCACTCACAGAAAGCAGCTTTGGCTTTCGAGAGGTGCAAGATCCTGAACCAGAAAAGCAAGATGTGCAGAGGAACTGCAGCTGGCAGATGCTGGGACCATGGTTTCCCTTTCAGCTGCAGACAAATGTCCACCCTGTTAGACACAGCACTGGTGGAATTATCCTGAAATAAATGGAGTCTCTGTCCTGGCTGGGCATCCTTTGTTGGCAGGGCTGGGCTTGCTCCAAACATGCACCACTAAACTCTTCTTGCTAAAGACACACCTCGATGGCTTCGTGCACGGTCAGCTAACAGCGTTCCACAGCTTGCTTTCCTCCTCTCCACCTTCAGCCAACACCTTCTCAACAGCCTCAAAGTACAACCATAGAATTATTAAGGTTGGAAAAGACCTCCAAGATCATTGAGTCCAACCTCTGATCAGACCCCACTGTGCACACTGAACTGTATATTGAATTGCCATATATATTTGTTTCTTGAACACTTCCAGGGATGGTGGGTCTCCCACCTCCCTGGGCAGCCTGTGCCATTGCCTGACCACCCTTCAGGGAGGAAATTTTCCCCAATATTCAACCCAGACCTCCCCTCTCTCTAGCAGGGGAGATTTGCAAGTGATGTGTTCCCAATTCCCTTTTGTTACATGAGGGTGGGGATTTTGAATTCTTGGGGTTTTTTTCTGAAATTGGAACAAAATAATATTTGGGTTTTATAAGGTTGTCTTTGTAACTGATAAATCCAGGGGGAAAAAAATAGAAGACAGAAAAACATTTTGTTGTAAAGCATAGAGATGGAAATACACTGTGAAAGATTTTGAAGTACTGTGAAGGTGTTCAAAGCTGCTCTTGCCAATGGGCATTGGACACCCACTTAGGCAGTGAGGGCTGGGAAGGACATGGGGTCTGCCCAGTCTGTGCCCATGTCCTAGGCCCTGACATGACCCAGGGTGAGATCCAGGGAAGAAAGGCTCAATCTTCCTGCTGAATGAGTCTGAGCTTGCCTGGGCTCCCTGAGCTTCCCCAGCTCAGGGCTGTGTGTATGACCTACCCCTTCACCACTCCATGGGCCCCCAAAATGCAGCTGAATTGCTGCCCCGTGGTCTTCCCTGTCCACATCCTTCCCCTGGCACCAGGAACAAATCTGCTTCCCAGCCCAGCAGCAGGAAAAGGAGCAGATCTCAAGCCTTTCCTCACCTGTCGGAATCTGAGGCGTTGATGATTCCGAGATTGTAGAAAGTCTCTGTCTGTCAGCCCCGCTGCCAAAGCAGAAGCCATAATTGGTCTGTGCTGGTTTCAAGGCTGTTTATTCTGTTTATCTCTAACATGTTCTGCTGCCCTGCCGCAGCTCTGTCCTGCAGGGCAGCGTGTGGGGCTCTGCCCTCAGTGGGATGGTACAAACATTAAATACCACAAACTACCTGTGCTGGATTTACAATAACATGCCAATATCTGTCACCTACGTTGGACAGTGTGTCCCCAGCCTGAACCAACAGAAAAATGCCAACACCACAGTGAAACATGGAGGGCATGAAGAAGGAGAAAAAGGACAAGGCACACCCAATTTCCTCCATCTTGTCCCCTTTGAACCCCTAATCTAGAATCCTAAAATTTTACTTTTGCACCCATGCCACACTTAATTATTACTTATATCAAACACTCAGAGCTTGTAATTGATCCTGTAAGATTGAAAACTCTTTTCCATGGGCAGAGATCACAGCCAGTGTTTCTGGGGGCTCTGTCCAGGGGGGTTCCTGACCCCTGCCAGGGTCCCAGACCTGCCAGGGCAGCCAGAGGGAAGCCTTGGGTTCCCACACTCACCCACTGCCATCAGGCAGGAGAAGTTGAAGACTTGCAAACTGCACCTGGACAGTTTTCCTGCACTGCTTGGACAGCAGGACACACATAATTTCCCTCACACTTTCAGTTTGCTGTCCAGAGGAGAGCTCTTGGGGCAGGCTCAGGCCAAGGGCTGCACGAGGCTCTCCCAAGGCATGGAGAAGCAGCACCAGGGTCACAGCTGGGCCAGGCGTGTTGTCACCTCCTCCCAGAGTCCCCATCAGGTGCTGGGAGTTTCTCCAGCCCAGCTGTCTGATGCAGATTATGATGAGTTAAACACGATCAGATTATGATCAGTTAAGCAGGTTTCCTGCCTTTTGATCTCAGTTTCTACCAGCTCCATCTGTCCCACACTCACCTGGCCCCTGTGTGAGTTCTGTCCATCCCCTGCCCTGACCCCTGGGCAGTGCTGGGGGCTGTGCTGAGCCTCTCCTGTGTTATTGCCAAGCTCTCCTGGGCTCAGCCCACGTCAGGGCTGCAGCAGGGTTTGTGCAGGCACACAGTTCGTGGTAGCTGGGATGGGGCTGTGGCCAGAACCTCACCCCAATGGGTCCAGCTGTGAGAAGCAGGTGAGCAGCACTGACAGCAATGAGACACGGAGTGCCCAGGTGTGCTGAGCAATCACACAGGGAACAGAGGGCACACAGGTGCAGTGCATGAACCATGAGGGTATAAAAGGCTGGGCTGAAGAACAAGAAGGGCTGATGCTTGAAGCCTTCTGACATGGTGTGGTGTTATTCTGTGTGGGTTGAAGCCTTCTGCTATTGTATGCTGTGGCTCTGTGTATTGTGGCTGTCTCAGCTGTGACAGGTTTGATCTGCTCTGGCTGTGTCCTGAGAAACCCCCTCACCTGGTCCATGAAGAGCACAGGGTGCTAGCAGAGGAAAGGAATCTCTAAAATCTCGTGCTTCCCCATGCCCTGGGCTAGCATTAAGCTCCTGAGCTTGGGTCAGCACAGCCAAGATTGCTGCTGTTCCTCACTGCCCCCTGAAAGCCCAGGAATGGTCCCAGCTGTCCTTACCCTTCCCATGGTGTTCCTGTCCCAGGCAGGCAGAGCTGGGGCCCTGAGCTGCAGCATCCTGAGAGCCCCAGCAGACCAGCTCCTGCCCAGGGCTCAGGGAAAGTCCTTCCTCCACAGAATCATAAAGCAGTTTGGGTTGCAAGGCCATCGATTCCCAACCCCTTCCACTATCCCAGCCTGCTCCAAGTCCAACCTGGTCCTGGGCACTTGCAGGCATGGGGCAGCCATGGCTTCTGTGGGCAGCCTGTGCCAGGGCCTCACCAGCCTTTTGTGAAACATTTCTTTCTTACAGCTAAGAAAATATATTAGGTATGAAGTTATGAGATCCTGTTCTATCCACATGACTAATTTTGGCCTGGAGTTTTCCAGGCTGGTAGGCCATTCCCTCCCCTTGCAACAACTCACTGGGATGGGAGGAACAAAACATGGTGGCACACATCATGTTGTGGCACACACCAGCTTTGGTGGTGGTAAATAGACCCAGAATGCTCCAAATTCACTTGCAGCTGGTGGAAAGCTTCAATGCCATCAAACACAGCACTGCTTCAGCAGGTCCCTGGAAAGGCAGAGCGTGTGCCAAAATCCAGCATTTTGAGTAATTAGTAATAGCTTTGCTCTTACTTGTTGGAGCAACCATGTGTTCCAACAGCACCTGTGGACTCCAAGTTATCAGTGACCAAGCCATCAACTGGAAAGGGGACATTTCAGAGCATACTCTGACATTTCCAGGCAGCACTGGGGTCCCAGCGTCTCAAGAAGGCCCCATGGGAGCACCTGCAGCAGGTGGGACCCCACAGAGGATGAGCCCCACAGCAGCACCCACCCAGAGCCAGAGGAGGGCTGAGCTGGGGGCTGGGAGCACCAGAACAGAGGGACATGGCACTGACAGCTCTTTGTGCTGGTCCTGGGTAAGCCAGGGTTAAACTCAGCCAGGGGACCACGAGGAAAAGCCTCTCCTTACCTGTTGAAGACCACCCTAGGTCGGGGCGGCTCCGTGTGTTGGAAAAACTTCTCCTCCAAGCCGTGCTTCCAAAGAAAGGCTCAGCAGTCCTTGTTGTTTGGTCTCAAGGCAGTTTATTGCAAGTTCTCTAAAAGATTTTCTTCTCGGGCTGCTGTGGTTTGCTCAGAGCTCAGGCAGAGGCACACACACACCCTGACATCCTCTCTGACTCCCGACTGCTTCTTCTCTCCCCCTCTGCCCAGGGCTGCTGCTGTCTTTTATATGGTACATTACGTGTTACATGGGTACAGTTTTTCCCCAATGCCCATTACCTATATTAAATGGTGCTTTTCTATCTTTTATATGGTACATTACGTGTTACATGGGTACAGTTTTTCCCCAATGCCTATTCCCTATATTAAATGGGGCTTTTCTACTCTAAACCAATCTGTGAGTGCCAACATCACCAAGAACATGGAGGGAAGGAAGAAGAAAGAGGGAGGACAGGGCAGGCCCAAATCCCTCCATCTTAAACTTCTGACCCCCATGTACAAAACCAAAACCCCCCTGTACAGCACTCAAAAATTCTTCCCTCTACTTTGTGACTACTTCTACTATAATATCTAAACTTTTGTGACTTCTTGTTCTTCCTGCAAGGTTGGTAAATCATTCCATGGCTCAAACCCAAAATCACAGCTGTTTCCAGCTGCCTGCCAGGGTCTCAAATGCTTCTGATCTGGGCCTGGAACCTCCAAAAATGTCTGAGGGACATTTTGAGTTCCAACACTTACCCACATGGGCTGGCACAGCCCTGACCTCTGTTTCCTTAAGGAATTTGGTTGAGCAACCACATCAAAGCCTCCTGGGAATGTCAAACATGCTCTGGAGAGGTCTGGGGGCTCAGGTCTGGAGAAGGCCTGGGGTGGTGCCAGCTCTTGCACAGGACTCTGCCCCATGGACACCATGGGTGACACCATGGGGACAGTGCTGCAAGGGTGCAGCCACAGGGACCAGATCTGCTGTGTGCACCCCTGCATGTGCCACCGGCCCCTCTGCAGGGAGCAGAGCTTGGGACCCTGGTTCAAACCAGTGGGAAACAGCCAAATGTCCCCAAACCTGTCAGGGCTGACTCCCCCTGATGGGAGTAAGGGAAATAGAGTGGGTGGAGTGGGGATAGTGCATGAAAATGATCTTTTTTGCTCATTTGTTCATGTCTCTCCCAGTGTGGGGATGGTCAAAAACTGAGCTGGGGTCCCTGCTGTGAGGGGTGAGCTTGGTTTGAGCGCTGGATGGGCAGTGTCTGTGGCAGGACTGTAGGAACACCCAGGGCAATCTCTAACAGCTTCAGTGCTACAGGAATGCTGGGGGCAGCTCCAAACTGGTGTAGGGACATTCTTTGGGCTGGAATGCTCATTAAAAATCTGGTTTCCTCCTGTATTCGTGGGGCCCCACCTCAAATGCTGGGTAGAGTTTTGGGCCCCTCATGAAGAGAAAGTGCTTGAGCATGTCCAGAGAAGGGAATGGAGCTGGGGAAGGGTCTGGAGCACCAGGAGAAGCTGGGAAAGGGGCTGAGCCTGGAGCAAAGGAGGCTCAGGGGGGACCTTCTGGCTCTGCACAATTCCCTGACAGGAGGGGACAGCCAGGGGGGTCAGGCTCTGCTCCAAGGGAACAGGGACAGGAGGAGGGGAAATGGCCTCAAGTTGCACTGGGGGCAGTTAAATTGGACATTAGGAAAGATTTCTTCACCAAAAGGGTGGCCAGGCCCTGGCAGTGCTGGGATAATGGTTGGACTCGGTGATAATAGAGGTCATTTCTCATCTGAACAATCCTCTGATTCCATGAAAAAAAAAAAAAAAATCTTCAAGCAGAAATTACATACAAGATTTGGGGGATGACAAATTTTTCATTGGTGTGAGGAGCTCTGTGGCAGCAGGCTGGGTAGAGGACTGACAGGAGCGTCCTTCAAGGGAGCTGTGCCTTTGGCTGGTGTCTCCTTCTCCAGTGGGAACTGTCAGCTCCTGTGGCATTGCCTGGGGCTCCTGGCACCCCCTACACCCCAGTGCCACCCTGCCTGCTGGCCCCCAGCTCTCCTGCACCCCCAGTTCTCCTGCACTGATCACACCCTGCACCCTCAAGTACCCCAGGACCTCTGCAACCCCTGCATCCCTGTACCCCTGCATCCCTGTACCCCTGCATCTCTCCCCACAGCACTGCCCACACTGTCCACACCCCTCAAACACCTGCACCCCCAGCACCCTCAACATCCCTTCAGCTTGTACCTGAACCATCCCTGCACCCACTGCAGCCTGCACCTGAACCATCCCTGCACCTGAACCATCCCTGCACCTGAACCATCCCTGCACCTGAACCAACCCTGCACCCACTGCAGCCTGCACCTGAACCATCCCTGCACCTGAACCATCCCTGCACCTGAACCATCCCTGCACCCACTGCAGCCTGCACCTGAACCAACCCTGCACCCACTGCAGCCTGCACCTGAACCATCCCTGCACCTGAACCATCCCTGCACCTGAACCATCCCTGCACCTGAACCATCCCTGCACCTGAACCATCCCTGCACCTCTACAGACTGCACCTGAACCATCCCTGCACCTGAACCATCCCTGCACCTGAACCATCCCTGCACCTCCCTCAGCGCTGGACCCCCGGGTGCCCCCTCACCCACGGGTGCTCCCCGGGCCTCAGGAGCCAGGGTCCCTGCTGGGGCCTGCCACCCCTGGAGTTACCACACCCGCCTTTGGGTGCACCTGCCACCAGCCCCGGGCAAGGGGCACCCATGGCCAGGGGCAGCTCCTGCCTTGGCTGCTGGCCAGGGGGCTGCACCCAGGGCAGGTGACACCAGGGGGACGGGTGACACCAGGGGGATGGGTGACACCAGGGGGACGGGTGACACCAGGGGGACAGTGGAATGGGCTGCAGGAGGGCAGAGGGGCAGCCCCACGGGCTGGCTCAGTCCTGCTGTGTGTGCCAGGGGTCCCAGTGTGTGTGGGGGGGGCTGGGGTGCAGGGGGGCTGCTACAGGTGCAGAACTGGGGTGTGCCCCATGGCACGGCTGGAGGGGCTGTGGCAGGGCACTGCCAGGGGTGCAGGGAATGCACCTGAGTACTGGGTGCAGGTGATCAGCATGGGGGGCACTGGGGTGATGGAGATAGGGGTGCTGGGTGCAGGTGATCAGCATGGGGGGCACTGGGGTGATGGAGATAGGGGTGCTGGGTGCAGGTGATCAGCACAGGGGGCACTGGGGTGATGGAGATAGGGGTGCTGGGTGCAGGTGATCAGCATGGGGGACACTGGGGTGATGGAGATAGGGGTGCTGGGTGCAGGTGATCAGCATGGGGGGCACTGGGGTGATGGAGATAGGGGTGCTGGGTGCAGGTGACCAGCACAGGGGACACAGGGGTGATAGAGGTGGGGGTGCTGGATGCAGCAGGCACCAGGTGAAGAGGTGCTGGGAGCACAGGAGTGCGGGCTGGGGGGATATTGGGGGTGCAGGGGGCACGGGGGGCAGGCTGCAGGGGAACTGGGGTACAGGAGTGTTGGGGTGCAGGGGCGGGCTCGGCAGGATGTGCAGGGCTGTGGGGTGCAGCGGTAGGAGGTGCATCCCCCCTCCCTCAGGCCGTACTGTGGTCTGAGGAGCCCGGGGTTACCGGGGGTCGGGGATGCCGGCAGTGATCAGGGCAGGGCTATGGGATATTCCAGCTGTCCGTCTGTCCGGGCTGTCCCTCTGTTCCTCTGTCCGGGCTGTCCGGGCTGTCTCTCTGTCCCTCTGTCTGGCTGTCCCTATGTCCCTCTGTCCAGCCTGTCGGTCTGTCTGGGCTGTCCGCCTGTCCGGGCTGTCCCTCTGTCCCTCTGTCCGGCCGTCTGGCTGTCCCTCTGTCCGGGCTGTCCCTCTGTCTGGCCTGTCCCTCTGTCCGGGCTGTCTGGGCTGTCCCTCTGTCCGTCTGTCCCTCTGTCCAGGCTGTCCCTCTGTCCAGCTGTCCGACTATCCGGGCTGTCCCTCTGTCCGTCTGTCCGTCTGTCCCTCTGTCCGGCCTGTCCCTCTGTCCCTCTGTCCGTCTGTCCCTCTGTCCGGGCTGTCCCTCTGTCCATCTGTCCCTCTGTCCGTCTGTCCGGGTTGTCCCTCTGTCCGGGCTGTCCGTCTGTCCGGGCTGTCTGTCTGTCCCTCTGTCCATCTGTCCGTCTGTCCCTCTGTCCATCTGTCCCTCTGTCCCTCTGGCCGGGCTGTCCGGCTGTCCGTCTGTCCGTCTGCCCCTCTATCCAGGCCCCGGCGTTGCGGAGCGCGGTGCAGCGGCTCCTCCATGCCGGCAGGGGGCGGTGCAGCGGGGCTGGGGAGGCGGCGGGCGGGCCCCACCCGGTGCGGCAGCAGGCCCGCGGCGGGCGGACAATACCGGCGGCGGCTCGGCCTGCATCGGCCCCGCTCGGCCCCGCTCGGCTCCACCCGGCTCCACCCCGACTGGCCCCGCCCCGCCTCGGCCTCGCTCGGCTCCGCTCGGCCTCGCTCGGCCCTGCCCTGCCCGGCCCGGCCGCGCTCGGCTCGGCCCGGCCCAGCCCCGCTCGGCCCGGCCCGGCCCGGCTCCGCTCGGCTCAACTCGGCCCCGCTCAGCGCGGCCCGGCCCGGCCGGCACCATGCTGGCGCTCTTCAACAAGCTGCTGGACTGGTTCCGGGCGCTGTTCTGGAAGGAGGAGATGGAGCTGACCCTGGTGGGGCTGCAGTACTCGGGCAAGACCACCTTCGTCAACGTTATCGCGGTGAGCCCGGGGACGCCCCGCATCGCCCCGTCCCCGAGGGGTCACCTGCCCACCCAGGGCTTCACCCTTGGATCCCCGTTGTATCCCCATTGTATGTCCATTGCATCCCTACTGCATCCCCATTGTACCCCCACTTCATCCGTATTGTATCGCCATTGAACCCCTATTGCATCCCCGTTGTATCCCCACTGCATCCCCATTATATCCCTATTGCACCCCAGTTGTAACCCCATTGCAACCCCATTGCACCCCTATTGCACTGCACTGCATCCCCATTATATCCCCATTGCATCTCCATTGTAACCCCATTGCACCCCATTGCATCCCCGCACCTTCTACGCCCCCGCTGCATCCCCACTGCATGTCCCCATTGCACCCCTGGGTATTTCTCAGAACGCCTCCGCCCTATCACGCCCCAGCCTGAAAATGCCTTTGGGGAGGGGGTGCAGGCCGGGGGTGCGGGGTTCAGCAATGGGGTGCAGGGTGCAGCAATGGGGTGCGGGCCCGGGGCGTTCCAGGCAAACCGCACCGTAGCTCCCCGCATCCACGGGGCCGGTGCCGGGGCCGGGCCGTGCTCCGGGGGCTGCGGGCGGTGCCGGGGCCGGGGCCGGGGGATGCGGGCGGTGCCGGTGCCGGAGCCGTGCCGTGCCGCCGGGGCACTGCGGGAGCTCCCGGGCGCTTTGTCATCCTCCGCGCCGCCGGGACGCGCAGTGGGGCCTCGTGCCGACCCCGCCGGGCTCGGTGCCCCGGGGCTCCGTGCCTGGGGGCCGGTGTGGAGGTGTTTGCCTGGCGCCCTTCCCCGGGAAGCGTCCGCCGGCAGCAGCAGCGAGCTGGGGGTGCCGAGCGGGGCAGGGCAGGGCAGGGCAGGGCAGGGCAGAGCCGCCCGCCCCGGGCCCTCCAGCCCCGGCCGCTCCCTGCATCCCGCAGCGCAGCGGGATCCCGAAGCCAGGGCGTGGCTTCACCCCTGGGGATGCTCGGCAGTCTCCCCTCTGCCTTTTCGGGTTGTTCTCGCCCTGTCAGTAGTGATGGTGCAAGGCGGAAGGATGCTGAAGGGGTGGGTTTGGGCTGTTGTCCCCCGAGGGTTTCATGGAGGGTGGTGGATGCAGATCCGCCCTGGTTCCCCCGCTGGCCCCTGGTTGTTCCAAAGTCTGTGCCTGCCATGGCTCCAAAGCAGAGCGAGTTGTTGGTGCTGAAAGCTGCTGGGCTGTCAGAGGGGATTTTCAGCTTACATGGAGGCTCTGTTGCACTGCTCTTTGGGAGGTCCTGAGGGATGAAAATGTCCTTCCTGAAGTGTCTAGGGGCAGAGAGAGGACACCCTAAAATACTTTCCATCCTGGAGACGATGGCACTCCTGCTCTCGAGTTGTTTTGCTGGAAGTCACTTCTCAGTGCTCCAATCTCCTGCTCATTCCCCCCATAAACCAACACCAGCGTCTGGGGACAGGGAGCATTTTGGCTCTGGGGCAGTGACCCTGAGCATCAATCCTATTTTTGGGGGACAGCTTCCTGCCATTTGAGTGTTTAATAGTCAATTTTTGCAATCCCATGCCAGGGTGGGATGTGGTGGTGCCACATGTGAGCTGCTCCTGCTCTTGATCTGCTGCTGGGTGCTGCTGCCTGTTTACAGCACCCAGGCTACCTTAAAAATGGCAAAGTGTCAATTTTAATCACCCACTTAAGCTCTGAAGGGTGATGGAGTTTTATCCCAGACCTGCGCAGGGCTGGAAACCCCAAGGGTTGGTGTTCCTCAGTTCCCTGTTCCCCACATGCCACCTCCTCTCCCATCCACATCTGGGGCAGACAGGGCTCGGTGTGAGCTTAGTGGGATTTACTTCTGGGAGTAAATACTTTGTACCTGGCACTGTAACTGTGGGCAAGACCCCACTGGCAAGGCCCATGCACTGGGACTCTCTCTGCTTAGCCAGGATTGCTGGTGTAGGGAAAGGGGACTTTGAGGAATTGCAGCAGCTCTTGAGGTGGCTGAAGTTGGCACCATGGTCTGCTGGTCTGTCAGGTCTGTTGTGGGGCGTTTGAGACCCTCACACAGCAGTCAGGCTGAGGGTGCTGAGTTTGGCCTCTCAAGTTATTTGGAAAGTTCAAGTTTTGTGGCAGATGCACACAAAAAGGGACACCAACTTTGGAGATGACATCCTGGAATTGTTGGGTACAGTGAAAGAGAAGCAAGGCACAGGAAATGCCAACTCAACAGTAACTGCCTGAGAAGCTCTGGAGGCGCCTGGCTTTAGGGTGTTGCAATGGGGTTGTTGGAAGGGGAAATAGCTGTGATTTAGGCTAAATGGGAGGATAAAACCTGAACTGAAGAAGTATGGGATTTAGGTGTTGGAGGGATGTCACAAGAAGCTTTTCTGGGACTGGAGCTGCTCTGGGGGGATTGGAACTGTCCTTTTCTTGGAGGATTTGTAGCTGTACCTGACTGAAAAGCGGACTCTGGTTCTCTGGAAGGTGGGTGGCTCTCTCCAGCAGCCAGGCTGTGCTTGTGCCAGGCAAAGGCTTTGCAGAAGGAGCTATGATCAGGGTGACTTCTCATGGTTCACCTGGCTGGAGTGGGAACTTTGATTTTCCAGGACTTATTTTTTCTTTTCCTAGGTGTTGATAGCTGAGGCTTGAAGTCTTTCCTGCAAGGAGAAGTGAACACTGTGGATACACTTGGTCTTGATTTAACCTGAAGCTAGTGGGCTTTTAGCTGCCTTTTCTCCAGTCTAGTGGTGCCATGGATGACTCAAGGGTGTTGAGAGCTCCTCAGCAGGTGCTGGGGCCCAAAACCTGTCAGTGCAGGCCATGGGTAGAGCAAGAGAGCATTGCTGCTTTTTAACATCACATGCTTTCTACCTGTCCTAGAGCCTTCCAAGAGAGTGAAGGCACAAGTGCCGGGGTGTTGGACATGTGGTGGGGGCTCTGGAGCACAATTCCCTGCTCCAGCCCTGGCTGGAAAGTGATTCAGACCAGTGCTGCAAGAGGAAACATGGAGCTCCTGCAGCGAGTTCAGTGGAGGCTGTGAAGATGCTGACAGGACTGGAGCATCTCTCTTACGAGGACAGGCTGAGGGAGCTGAGGCTGTTGAGCCAAACAGACAAAAAGAGGTGGCTGAGGGGCCCTCAGCAGTGTCTGTCAGTGTCTGCAGGGAGGGGTCAGAGGCTCTGCTCCCAGCAATGGAACAAGAGGAATGGGCAGGAGCTGATGCCCAGGAAGTTCCCCTGGACATGAGGAAGAACTTCTTTCTGTGCAGTGACTGCGCTGAACAGGCTGCCCAGAGAGCAGGAGTCCCCTCCCTGGAGACATTCCAGAGCTGTCTGGGAATAATGCTGTGCCATGTGTCTGGGGCTATCCTGGTTGAGCAGGGAGGTTGGATCAGGACCCACTGTGGTCCTTCCAGCCTGACCCACCCTGTGAAACCACACCAGCCCGGTGTTTGGCACCAGGTAGGGTGGTGGATGGTGGGGCAGTAGCCAACTCTGCAGCAGCACTGCCAGGGGAGGCACGGCCTGGGAGTGGCTCAGAGGAGAGCTCAGCACCTGCTCCCACCCCTCCTCACACAGACACTGAGCCCTTGGTGACCATGTGGGTGGGATGTGCCCTGCATGAGCCTGGGAGGGGACGTGCAGCTCCAGGTGTGCAAGGTCCCCAGGGTTTGCTGGGGAGATGGAGCATAGAGGTGCTGAGGCAGTAGCAGGGAGATGTTGTTCTGATGGGTTTGCACTGTTCTGTCTTGGCACCCACCTCTCTCAGGAGCTCTGAGTGTGTCCCCTGAGTGGGGTCTGGCAGGGCCAGCGTGGGTGGGAGGTGGCCATGGGTTCTCATGCTGCCTCATGGTTATTCTGCCTCCACACGCAGCACCTGGGCCCTCCACAGGTGTGTCTTTGCACCTTGCTTCATAATGCAGAAGGTGTTGTGTTTTCTGGGGTGGGGAGGGTTTCTCCATATTCCTGCAAGAGGAGGAGAATCTGGCCGAGGCATGGTCTTGTCTTGCTGCTGGAAGCTCTGTCAACATGAGCCAAGAAAAATGGACAGTGTGGCTTTCCTGAGATGGGATCCCAGAGTGATTTACCTTTCAGGATCACCTTGTCCAACACCCTGACCGTTGGCAGGCACATACAGGCACCTTCCACTAGCCTGGTTTGCTCCAAGCCCCATCCAGCCTCACCTTGAACATTCCCAGGGATGGGGCAGCCACAGCTTCTCTGGGTAACCTGTGCCAGAGCCTTACCTCTCAGATCATAAAATACTTGTTTTTTATATATTTTATGTGTAAGTTTCCCTCCGTCTTAGAGCTTGGACAGGGTTTGGCAGGGACTCAAGTGCCACATGGCAGGAGATGCCTGCAGGCGTGCCAGGCTGGGCAGTTTTGGGGATGGTGCAGGCAGTGGTGGGAGACACCCAAGCCGAGGTGCTTTGGGCTCCTGCCTGCCGCACAAAGGGCCATACTCTGGTGCAGACACAGCTGCAGAGCCCCAGGGCTGGGCTTCCTGCACTGCCATCTCTGCCTTCTGGGGAGCAGGGCTGCAGAACAGCCAGCAGCGATGTATCTGGAGCAGGTCACATCAGTTCAGTGTCATCCTGTGCTGGGACAGGGTGACAGCCACCTGGCTGCAGTGAGGAGGAAGGCTTGGCCACCTCAGCCCTGCGTGCTGCTCACCAGAGCAGGGGGAGGCTGAGGTGACTTCTCTGCTTGTGCCAGCCAGCTGAGGTCCCTGTCTGAGCCAGGGGGCTGATGGCTGTAGTGGCAGGTGACGTGGTGCCCATGTGCATGTGTCAGGATGGGGCTCAGCATGAGCTGGGGGCACCGCTTGCCCTGGCAAAAGCTGATTTCTGACCTCTCCCAGTGACCCAGCTGGAAGGTGTCGGGGCAGGGCACCAAGGCAGAGTGGTTTGGGCAGAGCAGTGGGTGGCCCTGGTAAAACCAGCAATGAACTGGAGTCTGTGAAGATCTGATCTGCTGTTTGTGGCCACAAAATCCATCTTGCCTGCAACAATTTTTGTGCTTCCTGGTGGAATTGGGTTGGACTCAATGATCTTGAAGATTTCTTCCAACCTAGTCATTCTGTGAATTCCATTCTTAAGCAATTGATGTGGCATGGCATCATCTTCAGGGTGAGCATGGAAGTATGTCCATTACCGAACCAGAATTTGAGGAAAGAGTGTGCACTGTGAAGCTTTTGGGTGTTCACTGCTTTCCTGGCAATGGAACTGTGGATGGCTGGACCCTGGAGGGAGTTGCAAATATGTTGAAGGTACCAGTATCAGGGATAGCTGGAGAAGGAAGAGAAAACTCTGTTTCCACCACTGAGAGTTGCTTTCAGAGAAGAGCTGATGCAGGATGAGCTGATGGAGGAGGAGCACGTGCAAGATGCTTCTGTGGGTGCTGGGACAGCAGGGAGCACGTGTGAGCCATCCTGGAGCTCAGTGCCTCTCACTCCCTGCTCAGCCTCTTTTGAACAGCTCAAGTAGTTTTATTTTGGCCCTTGGCCATGCACAGCATGGAGGCAGGTGCTGCAGTGGGAGAGGGGTTTGGGGCAGGCAAGGCTGTGGTCACTCAGACATGCTCTGTCCCACCTGTGGAGGAAAGAAGAGGTGACCCCTGGCTCCTGCAGATCACCCCTTCCTGGAAGAAGCTTCTGTCCCATGGGAACCTTACCTTGTGTGGCTTTTGCACAGCCAACAGATCCCTTGATGTGTTCTGGAATCCCTGAGGGAAGTGCCTGCAGCTTCCAAGAGCTCTTCAGCAATTGCTCTCTGTGCCCAGCGGTTCATAAAGCTCAGTTGTGTGTTGAACCTCAGTCCATAGGAGATGTCCTCTGTGGATCCCTGCCTGCTTCCCCTCCTCTCCCATGCCCTTCCTCTCAGTGCTTTGGGTGCAGCGTGGCCTGAACCCCCCTTGGCTGCTGAATGCAAAGGGGATGTGAAAAAGGGAAGCAGGGTGTGTTGCAGAGCCTTTGGAAGAGGTCAGGAAAACCCTGGGGACTTGCTGATGTGGTGCATCTGGAGGAGCCACAGGCTCAACCAGGCACAAAAATCTACTTATGACAAAATAGCATAAACTGACTTCCTGTTTTGAGGTTTGTGTTAACTAAGAGAAAAGCCCTCAAGAAAGTGAGGGTTTTAAGGTAGTAAAGACCTGCTAGGATGAGTTGGGCCATGGTTGGTGGTTGCTGCAGGTTTCTGGCACTGATGGCTGCAATCCCCAGGGCTGCACTGTGCTGGCTGTCAGACATTCTGTCCTACTGGCTCCTCAGCATTCCGCAGCACGGCCTCCCCCAGGATGCATTTATGGGCCATAAGCCTGGTTTGGTGCCAGGGAAGCTGCTGGAGGTGAAGGGCTGTGCCAGCTCCTGTCTCCTGCCCCAGAGCTGCCCCATCACTGCTGGGACTGCCCTTAATGTCCCTCTGTGCTGCTCCACCTGGGCCCATCCTGCAGCCTTGGGACGTGGGGTGGGCTTTGCCAGACTGTGGGGAGATGAGCAATGAGGTGGTTGAACATTATGTGTGTGTTAAGGAAGTTTTGTAGATGCAGAGCTGTGTTACTGTAATGTATCCTCCCCTCATTGTTATCATGGGGTGGCCTCGGTACTCGGGAATTTGGGAGGGTTGGCTCCTTACTGTGGCAGCACCTGAGCTCCAGCCGAGGTGTGAGAAAGTGATCTGCACCCTGGGCAGCAAGGAAGGAGTCACGGACAGGACTCCAGGAGGGGCTGGAGATATAAAGGGAGCATCCATCTTGAAGATGAGCACGTGGCTGGTAGTCACAGGGGCTCCCAGTGCTGTAATTTTTCCTTATTCAGTCCTTTTGTTGTACTTTTTGTTAAGGTTTAATAAACCTTTAACATTTTAAAAGTGAAGATCGTTTCTCACAAGACCCCTTGGGGTGGTGCTGGGCTCCTGGGCTCGTGAGCCAGCAGCAGCAGGGGGATGGCTCCTGCTCACTGCTCCAGCAAGCCTGACCCGTTCCACAGCAAGGCTGGGCTGCTGCAGCCCTGCAGGGATCTCGTGCATCTGGTGCATGAACTCAACAGGCATTGGAGCTGCACTGGGAGCAGCTCTGGGGGTAGGAGGGGAGCCCTTTGTGATCCCCAAGTCACCCAGCACAGGCAGGATGCAGAACTGGGATAGCAGTGCAGACAACTCTCACTTTAAAGCAGAAGTCAGTCTGGTTTCAGCTGGGCTGTAAACGATCCAAAGCACAAAACATGCTGGTGCCCCCAGGACTTGCAGCTGGAAGGGAGCTGGGGCAGGAGGTGGATCCCTGGGTGGGGAGCCCAGCTGGAACCAGGGGCTCCTTCCAGGGCTGCCTCATCAGAGGTCACTGCAGAGGAGCGAGGGCTCAGCCTCCTCCCACAGAGGGCTTGGGAGAGCTGGGATGGGCAAGCCCCCAGCCCACTGGGACACCAGCGAGTCCAGGGCTGAGGGTGGCAGCTCACTGCAGGGTTGGGGCCTGCATTGGGACACGCAGGGCACCTGTGCCCATTGCAGCAGCCAGTGTCATGGTTTAGGAATGGTATTCCCCAGTTTGAAGTTCCCATGGTTTAGGAATGATATTCCCCAGTTTGAAGCTCCCGCTGGTGTTAGGTGTTGGCTGCCTCTTGCTTCCCCTTCCCCCTCCAACTGGAAGCACAAAAGACAAAGATGATGGGTTGAGATAAGAATAATTTACTAGAGAGCAATGAGATAAGAGGACAGTAAGCAACACTACTAATAACAAAAGTGTACTAGGAGAGGGTGATTTACATGCAAAATGCTCACCAAGCCTGGCACAATGACACAATGGCTTCCTTCTGCCCACCAGGCTTTCTCCCAGCTGGAAAAGAGCAGCATTCCTGTAGTCCTGGTGGCCCCTGTCTCCTGGGCTCTGTGCTTCTGGCACCTGCAGGAGGGCTGCTCTGTGCCCAGGGCAGGGCTGGCAGAGCCTTTGGGGTTATCCCAGGCTGTCAGCCTTGCTGCCCTGCCAGGGCGGGCTGGCCCCATTCCTCTACCTGCTTGATTTATTTAAAAAATGAGGATATTGATTTAGTACCAATATCCAACTGTGACAGACAAAAACTCTCTAACAGTTTAAAGTTAGAAAGTGTGTGTTCATTGTGTGTGGGATCGCTCCCAAATCCACACCGCAGCTTCCAGGTGGTTACAGAGCCCTTTTATCCATACAAGTATTGAATATCCAAACTACAAATGCATATTCATCATTTTGGTACATCCCATTCCTCGCTTCCTATGCTAATCACTTCAAAAGCCATTCAGCATGCGTGGTTTGTTCCTTGAAATGGGTCGGTGTCCCTTTAATGGGGAGGGGTCCCCAAATGAGGAAGTAAATGAAGTCTTCCTCCTTCTGACCTTTCTACCTTTTCAATGCAAGTATGACAAATGAACTCTTGGTAGAACTCCCATTCCTTGTCTTCAGTTGGTTTCAGAACAGAGGAGGCCCACAATTGTCTTATGTTCCTAAAAGCTCTTTATCAGTTTCTATATTCTTCATTATAAACCCAGCTAACTAAACATTGTGCTGACAAGCAATTAATTATTAGTTAACTACTAACTCTTAACTTCATCAAGGCCTACTCATTTATTTTAATTAACTGTAGTAAGGCTTATTTCTAACTAAAATCTTAGCTCCTCTAAAATCTCTAAATTCCTTAAAATGTATGTTTCATGCTGACGCCTGTCTCACCTTGTTCCCTGCAGTCAGGACAGTTCAATGAAGATATGATCCCGACAGTGGGTTTCAACATGAGGAAGATCACCAAAGGGAACGTTACCATAAAGGTAAGGTGCAGTTGTTACTGCTGGTGAAGGGTCTTGGGATGAAAGGTGAAGGTGAGGGAGATTGGTATCCCTTCTGCTGAAGGTGAAAGAATTAAAGAATTCCAGGGATCCCAGCTGCAGCTCATAGAATAGAAATAGAAATAGAAATAGAAATAGAAATAGAATAGAATAGAATAGAATAGAATAGAATAGAATAGAATAGAATAGAATAGAATAGAATAGAATAGAATAGAAGCATAGGAGCATTAAGGGGGGAAAGTCCCTTTAAGATCGAGTCTAACCAGGAGTGCCATGTTCACCACTAAACCGTGTCTCCAAGTGCTACATCCAGGTGTTTTGTTAACATATCCAGGGATTGTGATTCCACCACCTGGAAGTGAAAGATTTGCCCTCTTAGGGTCCTGCAGGTACCCACCAGAGGTGGTGGGAAGGGCTGTAGGAGATCCAGACTTGGGATTCAGTCTGGGCTGCAAAGCTGGAGGTTTCCTTGGATCTCTGGCTTGCTGGGATGAACTTACAGATGTGGTCACCTTGCTGAGGGTGGTAGTGCTGGGGAAAACAGGTCATGGCTTGCAGTGGTGGTCTCTGCCTTGGGAGCAAAGGAAGAGGAGGGTTCTATCTGTTGTGGACTTTCCAAGGGCCCGGGGTTGTACTGGGAAATAGCTGTTGGACAGGCTTGAAAAGCTGGCTGGGGGATCTGTGGCTGCTGCAGGAGCACTTTTGAGAGTGTGCAGAATGTTCTTAAATGGGATGTGCCTCAGGGAAATAACAGGAGGTGTGATGGGCACGGGGAGGAGCACCCAGCTTGGGCCAGGGGTATCTCCATGCCAGCAGAGGCACACCACAGGGGAATTCAGCATCCTCCAGCTTCCCTCCCTGAGGTTTCTCCCTCCTTTATCGAGTCAGGAGCCTCCTCCTGAGGTCTGAGCTGAAGAGGAGAGGATGGGGGTGGGTTTGGTGCATGAATGCCCCAGGTGGCCACATGGAGGGGGAAGAGTGTGGGGCAGGAGTGTCGGTGCTGGGTGGGTGCCAGGGTAACTGTGCCATCTCCCCGTGACAGCTCTGGGACATCGGGGGGCAGCCGCGGTTCCGCAGCATGTGGGAGCGATACTGCCGTGGAGTGAGTGCCATCGTGTGAGTACCCAGAGCCCTGCTGTCCCCCTGCTGCTGCTGGGCCTTGCCAGGGGGGCTGGGGTGCCTTTGCTGCCGAGCTGGACACCCGTGGCAGGAGTTGGAATCACTGAATCAGCACGGAGTCATGAAGGCTAAGATCATAAACCCAACCATTAACCCAACACCACTATGTTCCCAGATGGTTTTTGAATACCTGCAGGAATGGTGACTCTACCACTGCCCTGAGCAGCCTGTGCCAGGGCCTGGCCACCCTTTTAGGGAAGAAATTTTCCCTAATACCCAACCTAAACCTCCCCTGGTCCAACTTGAGGCCATTTCTTCTGGTCCTGTTGCTTATATCCTAGAAGGAGAGCCCGACCCCCACCTGGCTCCACCCTCCTGTCAGGGAATTGGAGAGACTGAGAAGGTCCCCCTGAGCCTCCTTATTTCCAGATACTTCCTGTGGGGACTGATGTCTACATGGGCTATGAGCAGAGGACAGACAGGTCCCTCCAGCTGTCCAGACCCTCCTCTTCCCTTCCAGCATCCCTCAGTCTGTGTTGCTCAGATCTCACCCCTCCAGGCTCCCATGCATCCTCTGTGCTGGCTGCTTGCTCACTGCAGGGGCTGAGCAAACCCGGTCATGGGGCTCAGCCCTTCCCAGAGGAGAGGCTGGTTTCCAGGTCAGGATGTTTATGTGCTGCCAGATAAATCTTGTGCTGAGAGCAGGAGTCTCACCCGCTACTGAGTCAGCAAATCTGAGTGTCCCTGGGTGTCACCTGCCTGCAAACAGTGCAGGAAAAGCAATCCCAGGGCGTCCAGGCTTGGGGTGAGCATGGCAAGGCACTCATGGGAAGCAGCTTGCCTATTCCAAAGGACAAACACTGATCTTGGGACACCATACTGGGATTACTTAAACCCAGTCAGAAAATGAGATTTATGGGATCTTTCCCAAGTGACCATACCCTGAGATTTGGAGGGCTGCTTTCTGTGCTGCGCTTCCCAACCCTAAGCCTGGGGAGGAGTGTGGTATTGCTTGTTCTGCATGTTGAGACAGTGGTGTCTGCTCCTGCCCTTGCAGCCTGCCACCAAGGTGGGACATGGCCTTGGACCTGCAGGAGTGTTTTTATTACAATTTTTATGACAACGAGCTTTGCTGGAAATGATAAAATCGCTTGTCTTTTCACTCCTTTTGCTGCCTCCTTTCATGATGTTGTAATTTTGACCCATGTGGTTGTCAGGAAGCAGAAAGACCTGTGAGCATCCAGGTCACACTCCAGCCCTCGTCACACCGACCTGTGTCAGGGGCCTTTCCCTTTGCTCTCAGCTGCCCCCCGTGCCCAGCATGCCAAAGGCTGGGGCAGTCCCTGGGGGTGTTTTTCCCTCTTGGCACAGCGTTCCCATTTTCCTGTGTTGAGCACTTCAGTAGTTAGAAGTTCTTCTCCTATTTTTAAATAATTCCCCAAAGCCTGATGAGCTGGTGTTTCTCACTCCTTCTCTCCCAGCTTCTTGATCTTGGAAATCAAGGCTGCTTTGATCAGTTCCTCACCCAAGTTTTGGCTTCACTGACGTCATGTGCAGGATAAAAGTTGGCCTTTAAGAACAAAACCCTTTCCCAAATCTCCTCTTCTGCTCAGAGAAGCATTGGTGGCCACCGGCTTCACATCCATGTGCTCCATGGCCACTCCCAAGCTTACCCCATTGATGGGATAAGGAGGTCCTTCCCCTTCTTGTGTCATTGTCACCTCTGCATCCTCAGCTTCTCCTGCCTTCTCTGCTTGTCCTGAGTGTTTCCATGCCAGCTGCCATGTGTGTGTTGTTGGAGACAACGTGTGTCCTGCAGCTTCTCCTGCCTGGCTTCCCTCGCCCAGCCTGTGGCTGCTGTCAGCAGGGTGACAACTGCAGGGACAAGGATGAGGTGCTGCCCCACTCCCCTGGGAGACATGAGGGGCTCAGCTCCACAGCCACCCTTGGGAAGAGGTGGAAGGATCCTGTTACCAACCACCCCCACGTGCTGGCCCAGTTCCCAGGGGGGCAATGAGCTGCTGTGGGAGGAGGTTTGGGGGTGGCACGGAGACCTGGGCATCTGTGCTCAGGGTTGTCCCTTCTGTTATAAATGAAAATTTGTCCAGACAAATTAATATGAAAAAATAAAATATTTATTTTGCAGTCAAATTCTATCTAGCCAGCCACAAGGAAAGAACAGAGCCGAGCCCGGGGTCGGCGCTGGGTGTGCAACAAGGAGTCAGCCTCAGCAGAGGTTTTCCTCCATGCCCACACGCCTCCAGCCTGGCACAAGCGTTTTTATAGGGAAAATTCCACCTGAGGCCAAGATTTCAGCAATCGGTCTTTTCTTCTATTCAGAGTCCATATGTTAATAAGATTTTCTTTTTGGTGATGAAGAAGAACAATTCAGTGTCAGGAGTTGGTGAATCCTTTGATGAAATTTAGGGGAACGCTGCATTCACATGGATCTGCCCGAGGATTTCCATGAGATCCATCTCGGGTCACTCACACCACGATCAGCACCTGGGGGGATCAGCACCTGGGGTCCCCTCTCCAGCCATGGCCCATCTCCCATCTCCTGGCCAAGCCACATTCTTTTACTTGTAAATCAGGTTTCAACATGCACCAGGTTTCGCCTGCGAGGGTTGGGGGGAGTTCTAATACAAATGTGTACACTCCAACAAATATTCAATATCACATATGTATTAGAAGTGGCGTGAATTATATCTACTACACATAACACTTCCCTTGCAGGTACATGGTGGATGCTGCTGACCAGGAGAAGATAGAGGCCTCTAAGAATGAACTGCACAACCTGCTTGACAAGCCACAGCTCCAGGGCATCCCGGTGAGCTGGTGCCTCCCTCGTGGTCCCCGGGCTGGGCACTGCCAGGGCTTGCAGAGCAGATTCAGTGAGGAGCTCCCCTTCTTGCAGGCATCACTTCCCTGCTGCACTCCTGAGGGAGCCAGCTGGGACAGTGGCACTTCCTAGGTCAGCACTGGGCCAAGCAACACAGAGGGACCACTAGGGCAGAGAGCAAAGGTCAGGTCCCCTGGGTGAAATCTGTCCTCTCACATGGATTTGCACCTGATTTGTGGTGTGACAGGAAGGTGCTGTCTCCTGTGAGAGGAGCTGCTGGGCTGTGACGTGTGCAGGAGGTGGGACATGTCACAGGTATGCTGTTCCTGCTGGTGGGCTGTGCACCAGCCATCCCAAATCACATCCTTTGAAAGGAGCTAACTGAACATCTTGCCACGGGTCCCAAATGCCTGCTGCCAGCTAAATTAAACTCCTGACACACCAGGCTGCAGTTGCAGGCCTCTGAAGGCTCTCTTCTGAGAACAAGCCTCCTGATTGGGGTGGGGAGATGCTCATCCTGCTGAGATGAGCCTGGCCCAGTCCAGGCACCTCCCCTGTCAGGTGACAGTCACACGGAGCTGCTCCGGAGGGACAAACCAGTTCTGCTGGGAGGAGCAGTGATGGCACAAACAGCTGATTCTGGCTTGGGCTGCCTGCCTGCAGAGTGTGCTCTGCACAGCATCTAGGGCTTCCTCCTCCTGGATAAAGTCAGTGTTAGCGTGCAGAGTGTGCTCTGCCCAGCATGTAGAGCTTCCTCCTGCTGGATAAAGTCAGTGTTAGCGTGCAGGGTGTGCTCTGCCCAGCATGTAGAGCTTCCTCCTGCTGGATAAAGTCAGTGTTAGCCATGTCATTTGACTTTTTACCCAGAGACAGTGAGAGGCTCCTGGGAGGATGTCCTGGGTGGCACAGCAGATGCTGGTGCCCTTCAGAGGGGATGTGCTGTGGGGCCATTTCCACACTGGGAGCAGGGAGTGCACAGGAGATGCTGTGTATGGCTAATTAAGGCAGTTAATTGAAGTGCTCTGCCTCCTGAGGGCTGCTGAAGGGGGTTTCTCTGTCTGGGACACCCTAGTGGAATAGCCAGGGCTGTGTGGTGTCACAAGCAGGCTCTGCTTCTGGGTAGCAGAAGCCAATTCCTGCCTGGTCTGCTGGCCGGGTGCTTCAGGTGTCCCCTGTCCTGCCCTGCAGGTCCTCGTCCTGGGGAACAAGCGGGACCTGCCCGGTGCCTTGGATGAGAAGGAGCTCATTGAGAAGATGTAAGTGTGCCAGTGCCCCCCTGGGCATGGGGGGTGCGACAGTGTGACCCCCAGGCATAGGAGCTGTGACACAGTGTGACCCTGGGCACAGGGCTGTGACACAGTGTGACCCTCAGGCACAGGGGCTGTGACAGTGTGACCCTGGGCACAGGGCTGTGACACAGTGTGACCCTCAGGCACAGGGGCTGTGACACAGTGTGACCCTGGGCACAGGGGGAGTGACACAGTGTGACCCTGGGCACAGGGCTGTGACACAGTGTGACCCTCAGGCACAGGGGCTGTGACACAGTGTGACCCTGGGCACAGGGGGAGTGACAGAGTGTGACCCTGGGCACAGGGGCTGTGACACAGTGTGACCCTCAGGCACAGGGCTGTGACACAGTGTGACCCTCAGGCACAGGGCTGTGACACAGTGTGACCCTGGGCACAGGGGGAGTGACACAGTGTGACCCTGGGCACAGGGGGAGTGACACAGTGTGACCCTGGGCACAGGGCTGTGACACAGTGTGACCCTGGGCACAGGGGGAGTGACACAGTGTGACCCTGGGCACAGGGGGAGTGACACAGTGTGACCCTCAGGCACAGGGCTGTGGCACAGTGTGACCCTCAGGCACAGGGGCTGTGACACAGTGTGACCCTCAGGCACAGGGGGAGTGACACAGTGTGACCCTGGGCACAGGGGGTGTGACACAGTGTGACCCTGGGCACAGGGCTGTGACACAGTGTGACCCTCAGGCACAGGGCTGTGACACAGTGTGACCCTCAGGCACAGGGGGAGTGACACAGTGTGACCCTGGGCACACGGGCTGTGACACAGTGTGACCCTGGGCACAGGGCTGTGACACAGTGTGACCCTCAGGCACAGGGCTGTGACACAGTGTGACCCTCAGGCACAGGGGGAGTGACACAGTGTGACCCTGGGCACAGGGGGAGTGACAGTGTGACCCTGGGCACAGGGGCTGTGACACAGTGTGACCCTCAGGCACAGGGCTGTGACACAGTGTGACCCTCAGGCACAGGGGCTGTGACACAGTGTGACCCTCAGGCACAGGGGGAGTGACACAGTGTGACCCTGGGCACAGGGGGTGTGACACAGTGTGACCCTGGACACAGGGGCTGTGACACAGTGTGACCCTGGGCACAGGGGCTGTGACACAGTGTGACCCTGGGCACAGGGGGTGTGACACAGTGTGACCCTCAGGCACAGGGCTGTGACACAGTGTGCCCCATCCCTGCTCTGCCATGTCCCCACCAGCACGATGGCCTGTCTGGGGTGGCACGGTGGGCCTGGGGTGGGCTGGCAGAGTCGAGTGGCTGAGGATGTCCAAGGTGACACCTTGTGGGGACACAGAGGAGCTGGAACCAGCAGTGCCAGGCTGGGTCCCACGTGCCACATGGTGGCGTGGGGGCCTGGCACAGCGTGGCACTGACTGCTGGAGCTGCTCTCTCCCACATCCCTCACTGGGCAGTGGGACTGGGCCCCTCCACAGGGGGGATCTGGGATGCTGTGCTGACTCCCAGCATTTCCTCCCCTTCAGCCACCTCTCAGAGCACCTCTGGACACTGGGCACCTGTGCAGCTCCCACGCTGCTCCCAAAACCTCCCTGCCCCATCTGGCTGCAGGGCTGGGGGAACCGAATTTGGTGGCCAGGGTCTCCATGGGACCGGGTCCCTCCTGCCCTGTCACACAGCCCCCACCCCAGACCTGCCATGGTGCCCTCACCTGGCCCACACCCAGCTCCTGGAGAGCCTGGGGAGCTGCTGCCCCTGCGCTGTGCCCTGTCTCAGAGACAGAGTCCAAAGAGACCCTTCAGGGGCTGCCCAGGGGTGTCTCCCATGGCCACCCCACACAGCTCAGAGGCTGCAGCAGCACTTGCTCCCTCCCCACAGGAACCTCTCTGCCATCCAGGACCGAGAGATCTGTTGCTATTCCATCTCCTGCAAAGAAAAGGACAACATTGGTGAGTGCTGTGGGCTGGGGGCACGGGGGGCATGGGGGGCAGCCCGTGCCCACGTGTTTGCCCGGGTACAGGGGGAGGTGACAGCCAGAACAGAGGCTGTAAGTGTCCCCTTGCCTCTGCAGACATCACCCTACAGTGGCTTATCCAGCACTCGAAGTCCAGGCGAAGCTGAGATCCTGTGGGCCTGGCTCGGATTGGGAAGATGCCATTGTCCAAGCCCATGCCCCTCTCTCCTGCTCTGTCCCTCCAGCTCTCTCTCTAGATGGGTATTTTTAGGGGACCCCAGACTCTGCTGACGTTGGGGCAGAGTCCTTGTTTTTATTGTAAAGGAGATGTCTGACTGCCCTCCTCTCCCCCTTTCCTCTCCTCCCCCTCTCTTCCTCCATTTTGGCACTGTTCTGTTGTTGTCTGTGTATACAGTATATATATATGTATATATATTTTAATTTTTTAATTTAAGGGATAGTGCTGTTACTAAACTGGGCCCTGTGAGCAGTAGGAAAGCTGGGGCTCCCCAAGGCCAGCCAAGGGTCAGCGCTGGGAGGAGGGTGGTAGCAGAAGGCAGCCCTTGGGGCTGTACCAGCTGCAGACAGGTTCCCTGGGGCTTCCTTTTCCCTTCTCTGGGTGTCCAGCTGCTGCCTCTAGGCAGAGACCACCCTGGGGGTGTTGGGGGTGCCCACCTTGCCCTGCCTGCCTCGGGCTTGGAGAGGGGAGCGTGTCAGTGCCCCTGCAGGCTCCTCACCCCTCCGGGGGACAGGGATTAGCCACAAGCCACTGCCATCAGCCTCCCCCTGCTGCCTCCACTTCTCTAACCCTTCTTTAGGGTCCAGGGCCACTTGTCCCCCTGCCCCATGTGTCCCCTGATCTTGTGCCCAGGCCAAATCCTGCCCACTGCCCAGCCTGGCGGCTCGGGGGATGCCCTGGGGCACTGGTGCCAGTGCTGGGGGCCCAGCAATGCCAGCAGCCCCTGGGGGAGCTGGGGCTGGCACCTGCCCCCACCTGTCCCCATGTAACCTGCCTCAGCCCCATGTAGCCCCTCAGGACAGCTGTGCTGGCTCCCCACGTGCCAAGTGGCATCGCTGGGCCCGGCTGGGGCTGCTGGCTCTGCCCTGGCCAGGGACATCCCTTGGCATGCCAGAGAGGGAGGGGCACATGGAGCCACCTGGAGACACACTCAGAACATCTGTGCACCCTCAGGGCTGCTCACCAGTCCTGGGGGTTGTGCCCTGTGCCTGCTCCCCGTGCCCTGCTCCCCGTGCTTGCACCACATTCCTGCTCCCCGTGCCCTTCTCCCTGTGCCTGCTCCCTGTGCCTGCTCCCCGTGCCACCCCTGCCCTGCTGCCCTGGCTGGGAGGCACGGGAGCTGTGGGGCAGGGGGCAGCAGGGCTTGTGGGGACAATGGTCAGGTTTGTGTGTGCCCCGTGGGGGACTGTGGGAGTCCCGTGGGGTGACAAAGGCTGTGGCTGTCTGTGCCATGTCTGTGCCATGGGCTGGGGCTCTGAGGTGCAGCCTGGGGCCTGCCCAGGTGGTTTGGGGCCGGTGTGGGGGCACTGGGCTGGCACTGAAGGGTGGGTGTGCAGGGGGGGGCAGCTGCTGGTCCCAGTGCGGGGCTGGGGCACAGGGTGGGGATGGTCAGGGGGCTGCAGGGCCTCTCAGCCTCTTCCCCCTCAGCTCCAGGACATCAGGCCAGGAAGTTACCTTCTGTTCTTGTTTTTGCAGAATTGCACAAAGAGAGGTTTCTTTTTGTTGTTTGGTTGTTTTCTTTTTTTAATTTAACGACTTGTAAAGTGTTGTCTCCCCCCACCCCCTCCGTTTTTTTTTTTTTGTAAGAAATATTTTGACTCAGATTTGACCTCTGTTGGGAAATGATTCTTGTAACTGTACAATTTTTTTGCCTCCTAATAATAAATTAACAATTTTGCGTTGCGGGTGTTGTTGCTGTCACCTTACTTCCTCGCCATCTGTGCCACCCATCCTTGGGGGCCCTGCCAAGGAGGGAGGTCCCTGTGCCCTGGGTAGCACTGGGCACCTGTGTGGCCATGCTCACCCAAGAGGTGCTGGAGGCACCTCTGAGGCTTTCAGCTGCCTTGTTTCCTTGGCCTGGGTGCCAAGAGCAGCTCGGACACTCCATCCGTGGCCGTCATTGCTGCTGGACCTTCCTCTGCCCCTGCAGCGTCCCAGAAGTGCTGCAGAGCCCTGCTGGCTTTGGGGGGGCTGCAGTGCTCCTGCCCCCTCTCCCTGCTGCCTCCTGGGGGCTGTGCCCACTGCCCCAGGGCTCCTGTGTCCTTCCCGGGGTCCCTGGGAGCTGGTGGCCATCGCTGCCGGGGTGGCCTGTGCCATGTCGGCTGCCCAGGCAGCAGGGTGGGAGCAGGGTGGGAGCAGGGTGGGAGCAGGGCCAGGCTCAGCCCAGCCCGTGGGGTGCTGCCACATCCCGTGGGGTGCTGCCACAGCCCGTGGTGGCCGTGCTGCCACAGCCCGTGGTGGCAGTGCTGCCACAGCCCGTGGTGGCAGTGCTGCCACAGCCCGTGGTGGCAGTGCTGCCACAGCCCGTGGTGGCAGTGCTGCTGCGCCCCTGCCCCTCCTCACGCCCGCAGCACAAGCCTGGCTTTGTTCGCCCTTGGCCCAGGCTCAGGACGGAGCCGTGTGGACCAGGCACATGAGAGGAGCCCTCCCCCACCACCCCAAAGCCCCCCGGGACCCCGCTCCCCCCAGGACATGGGGCTGAAGGGACCCTGGGCTCTGAGCCCCCCTGGGTATCCCTGTGCCGAGACGAGACCCCTCTTCTCCCCAACTGTGGGGCCCAGCACGGGCTCGAGGGGAGGAGGATGAAAGGAAAATCACAGTTCTGTGCTCTGGAAAGAAAACTGGGGCTGTTGTTTCCCTGGAAACGGCTGTGCCAAAGCGAAGCAGGGCCCGGTGGGTGTTGCGCACAAAGGCCGCAGTGAGCCCCTCGCTTTCAACGCCCCTGGCAACCGCTCCCTCGCCCTGGCACCCGGGGCTGGGCCGGCTGCCAGCGCTCGGGACAAGGAGCTCTCACAGCCCGCTGGATGGATGGGCTGCCGTGGCCAGGCTGCCCTCGGCAGATCCGTCCTGCCTGCTCCCTGACCCCCCTGCTCCCTGACCCCCCTGCTCCCTGACCCCCCTGCTCCCTGACCCCCCTGCTCCCTGACCCCCCTGCCCTGCCCTGCGTCCTCCTGGGCCAGTCCTGTCCCTGCAGTGGGCACATGGATGAGGGCCAGGAGCCCTGTGGGGCAGTTTGGGGGAGATACTCTCACCCCAAGGGGTGCTGGGCATGGTGGTCCCACATCCTCCCGCAGCACTGCACAGCAGCAGGGTGCAGCGGCAGCACCTTGCTTGTGCACATGGGGAACCAGCAGGCTGGGGGCTGCCTCAGCCCTGTGCTGGGCTGGATGGATTTTACTGAGTCCAGTTCAAGTCCTGCAAATCACCCCAAACCCGACACTGCAGTGGGAACCCTCTCCCAGGCACTGCTCGGCATCACCCCAGAGGGAGGGAGTAAAGGGGCTGGGGGCCTTTCCCCACCTCCTCTGGCTGCTGCCCACTCTGGCACAGCTGCTTCCCTGCCCTCCTGCCCCCAGCTGCCCGTGCCCACCCCAGAGCCCCCTGGTTTTAGGGAAGAGCCATTCCAAGGGGCTCCCAGGGCTCAGCCCAGTATGCCAGCGGCTGCAAGCACGGTGTGCTCTAGGTTACTGGTTTATTGAGCTCATACAGGGCACGGCTGGAATCCGTGGGATACGGCCACTTGGAGCTTTTCCTCTTGTGGAGGGGCTGGCAGGAGGGGAGGGGACGGGAAGAGGGCAGTTTGTGTTTGCTGTGTCCTCTGTGAGCCATCATGGTCAGCCTCTGTAGTTTCAGGTAAGACCTTTCCGGCACGACGCCATCTCCAGAGCAGCAGCCCCAGGGTGCCGGGACAGGAGGGTGCCGCTGTCCTTGCTGACCTTTGGGCAGAGGCAAGAGGGTCACCAGTGCAGCCACGGGGACTGGCATTGCAAGCCCCACCTGCCCAATGCTGGGTTTGAAGCCCACGGCGCAGCCCCCTGAGCTGTCTCTCTCTGCTCGTTCCACGTCCAGACACGAGTACTAATGGCAGAACAACGTTTGTCTTGGGAGGAGGTGGTGAAACGATCGCTACGGCTCCCCTGTGGCACTTAGCACGGGGTGCCCAGGGCCAGGAGGGGTGGGGGAGTCTCCCGGGGCTTGTCGAAGAAGATGGAGGAGGACATCTCGGTTTTGAGCTTGCTGTCGGCGCTGCTCTCGCTGGAGGTGGTGTCGGGGCCGCAGCCCTCGCAGCAGCAGCAGCAGCAGTCCATGAAGGCCTGGCCCAGGGGCCGGCAGAGACACAGGAGCAGGACGGGCGTCACCGAGCACTTAAAGAACAGGAAGAACTGGTTGATGAGGTTGAGCAGATCCAAGGTGTGCTTAGACAGGTCGGGGGACATGTAGGCCACCACGATGTTGCAGACGTTCTCGGGGGTGGCGCAGAGCGCGTAGATGACGGTCAGGGCGATGATGGTGCAGTTGAGGTGCCCCTCGCTCTGGCCGTGCTTGGCGCCCCGGCACTCGCCCTTCTTGTCGGGGCCGCGGACGCGCCGCGTCACCAGCTGGCAGCTGACGGTGAAGAGCACGGGCAGGCAGAAGTAGCAGCCGAAGTACCACCACATGCGGGCGTTCTGGTAGGTCAGCACCAGCGAGTAGATGGACTCGGGCAGGTTGGACGAGGGCTTCATGGCGCAGGACTCGGCCGCCACGCCGGACACGGGCGGCGTGTCCCGCGCCAGCTGCCACAGCAGGATCTCGGGCACCGCCAGCGTCATGGAGCCCACCCAGATGACGGCCAGCTTGGCAATGATGGACTGGCACTGCTCGATGGGCCGGGTGCTGGCCTGGGGGCTGGTGGCTGCGTGGAACCTGTCGATGCCCAGGGCGCAGAGGCTGAAGGTGGTGACTCCCAGTGACGATACCTGGTGAGGGAGTGTTGCGGTGAGCTCATGGACACCCCTTTTGCCCCCCTTCCCCCGGGACCCTGTGACTCTGATCATGATAACCCCTGGACCCTCCTTCCTGCCCCAACGGGGTTGGCGGAGAGCCAGGGAAGCCCACCCTGTCCAAAACCTATACAGACCCCTGACATTTCCTGTTCTTGCTCTTTTGTCCCGCTCTCCCATGGACACCACAGTATAAAAAGAGCTGTACCAACCAACTTCCCTGGGGTAAGAGCCTCTTTTGAATATTTATCCCTCTCCTGGTATTCCTCCCCTCACAGCCCCATATCTCTGAGCTGCTCGGATTCTTTGGGGGGTTGCATGGAGGGGGGGAAAACTACAAGGGAGGAGCAGAACGGGTGGATCCTGCTGCAGGGACATCACAGGGGGGCTTGGCTCTACCAGGGTCTGACAAAGCCCTGGATACCTAAGACCACCACCCCTCCTCCAAAGGCTGTAGGGAGGTCACAGCCTGTGGCTGCATCCAAGGGTTTAGAGTCACTTTTCTGTGACTCCTGAAAGGACAAAAATGTCCTCTGACCCTCTAGTCCCTGCCCAGCTCCCTTTTCTGCAGAAGGGAGAAGCTTAGCTGGATGTCTGTCTGGCCATCCAGCCAAGGTGGGAACAGAAGGATCGTCCTTCGGGCTCTCCCTCTGTTCTGGGTGGCTCTTGCAGAGGAGAAGCAGGAGCCATCACACCCACCAGCACCTTCCCAGGGTTCCCAAGGCCTGCCTGGACAGGCCAAGTGAGTTGAAGGCGCTCTTGTCCCAAATCAGCTTGGGGCAATTTCCGCTGCATTGAGAATAGCAAGAAAAACATCCCCTTTGCCAAAGGAGGAGGCCAAGGGGGGGAGAGGATTCGCTGTGGCTCTGGGAGGGCTGGCCAGGACCGACCAGCATTCCCAGTGCTAGCCCCAGAGCTGGGAGCCAAGTCCCACAGCCCTTGGCCAAGAGGATGGCAGAGTCACATGCTGGTGTCCCAGTGCTGCGGCCATTCCTGGCCTCACGAAGCCATCAAACATCAAACCCTGTGCTGAAAGGCCTTCCCAGCACTCAGGAAACCTCCCAGGGCTCCGTGTGGTGTGTGGGGAACAGCCTGGAACACTGCCCCCCCAACCCCCAGCCTTTTCCTTGGCCCTGGGCTGGTCACTGCAGCAGCTGATGGCCAGAGTGATGCCAGCACTCTGGTGTCCAGACACAGAACCAGGACACCAGCCCAGCACCAGCATCCTGCACCCAGCAGCACCTCCCAGTATGTCCCAGCTCCTCTGCCCAAAGCCAGCCTGGGCACCCAGCAGCCTGCTGAGCCCCACAGCCAGCCCCCAGCACACTGCTCCTGTTCCCTGGCTGGCCCTTGGTGCTGCTGTGCTGCTGCCTCCTTCCCCTACACCCTTCCAAGGGCTCTTCTGTCCCTCCTGGTGCCCCTGGCCCTGTGGAGCAGCCATCTGCAGTGCCCTGGCAGGGATGGCACTGGTGGCACCATCGGTGCAGCACATCCCTGCCCACGGCCTGTCCCCAGGAGCCCCCAGAAGCAGCTTTGCTCCCAAAGCCTGGCCCTGTGCCACAGCACTGAGGGTGCTCTGCTGCCCACAGCGTGGTCTGAGCCACAGCCCTGCCAGACAGGAACCCCTGGCCCAGGTGGGTTCCCCTCTCACAGCTGAATCTTTGCTGGGATCTGGCTCTGGCTTGGCTGTGCCTCCCCCCGAGGCAGCCCTGGAGCCCCTTTCTGCCCACGCTTTGGGGGGCAGTGCAGGGCTGATGCTGGGGGGCAGAGCAGGACCCCCCACACCAGGACTGTGCTTCCCGGCCTGTGACACGCTTGTCCTTCTCCATCCCACCATTCCTGTCCCTGACTCCTCTGGCACCAAGCTGTCCCAGGGCACCTGAACCTGGTGGTGCCACCCCCAGGCTTCTCTCATGGGGACAGAGAGCCCATGAGCAGCAGAGATCCCTCAGATCTTCCTGGAGACCGCATCTGTTTTGGGAACATCCCCCTTCCCTGGGACACTGAGCGAGCTCGGGCAAGTTCCTGCCCCTCTCTGAGTTCACCCAGATGCAGTGTTGGAAGCTGAGGTGGAGTGTTTGCCTCATCCCTGTACTCCAGCTCGGGCTGGCTCAGTGTCCCAGGGCAGGGGGATGTCCCCAAAGCAGATGCTGTCTCCAGGAAGATCTGAGGGATCTGATGGTGAGAGGATGGGGTGGGACACCTCTGGAAAGGAGCAATGCCCACGGGGCAGGGGCACAGGGGAGCAGGGGGGCTCCCCCAGCACACAGCCCATCCCTGTGCTGGGCTGTGCTCTGCAGGTCTGGGGCTGTGCTCCTGGTCCTCACCCTGCACCCAGAGGACCCAAGGGCATTGGTGGAGCTTGTAGGGCTGTGCCCAGCCAGGGATCCTTGCACAAGTGCAGACCCTGGGGCACGGACAGGGGAGTGCCAGAGGTGACTGGCACAGGTGAGTGGCACAGGTGACTGTTCTGGGGCCAGCAGGGCACGGAGCAGCCGGGAACACCTGGAGCACTGGGCTGGATTCTCGGTGGGAGGGGCAGGTTCTGAACACCATCTGCTGGTCCAACCAAGCCTGAGAGGTTCTTCAGTCACTGTCTCTGAGCTCTTCCAGGGGTTGGCACCCTTTGCTAAATGGGGCATTGAGCACAGAGAACGGGCAGGCTTGGTCTGTGTGTGCCACCAGGGCACCGAGGGGCACAGCTGGACCCCAAGGCTCCCTCGAGGATGGGAGATGAGCACACAGAGGGTTGGTTTCCAGCACAGGAGCAGCATCAGCCCAGATCCTGCCCTCTGGGGCAATTCTGCTCGTTCTGTCACCCCCTGAGTGTGGCCAACCTGTCACACCTGAGGCTTGAGGACAAACACAGATCTTGGGCTTCCAGATCTAATTCCTGGGCTGTCCCATTCCAGTGCTGGCCAGCACTGTCCACCTGCAGCCCCTGCCCCTGGACCATCCTCAGCAGCCCACAGTGGCCACTTGCCGGGCCAGCACACAGCAGGGCTGAGCCCCCAGGCTTTGTGGTGGGCCAGGAACAGACAAAGGGAGGGACCCTGCTGACAGGAGTCCCTGTGCTGGCAGATGAGGCTCTGATGGGCTTTGCCCAGCCCTGGCAGCGCCGGTGCTGGCTGCAGAGCCTGAGGAACGCCTGGGACAGAGGGAAGGTCACTATGGGGACTGTCCCTCAGCTCCTGGCTGTGCCCCACTGGGGGTCTCTGGCACACAGTCCTTGTGCCAGGCCACCGGGCTGCCCCGGAGCAGGAGGGCAGAGGGGAGCTGAGTCCTGGATCCCTGCGGGACCCCTGCAGCCCCTTACCTCCATGAAGGGCACGATGCGACAGGACACGTCCCCCAGCAGCCTCTTCTTGGTGATCTCGTTGAAGATGACCACGGGCAGGCAGAAGAAGAGGATGAGGAAGTCCCAGAAAGCCAGGCTGGCCAGGATGGAGTTCCAGGCGCTCTTCATGTAGTAGTTGTGCCACACGATGCACATCACGGAGAGGTTCCCGATGATGCCCACGGTGAAGACGATGAGCGACAGGAACATGACGGCGTAGGCGCTGTAGGAGCTCTCTGTCACCGGGTACAGGGGGTTGTGGATCTGCAGCCGCTTGTCGGACACGGTGCTGAGGTTGGCTCGGGGCTCTGCCCCGTCCCGCTCCGTGGGGACGCCGGGCTGCTGTTCCGAGGGGTCGGTGCTGGACGGCAGCAGGGCCCCGGTGGGGTGCAGGCTGGCGGAGCTGAGGGGCCGCGGGAACTCCACCCGCACCCCCGGCCCGTAGCGCTGCACCGACTTGGAGTCCCCGTCCGCGCCCCGCCGCTGCCGCCCGGGGCTGTCCGCAGCGGGGCCGTGCCCGGGGCTGTCCGCAGCGGGGCCGAGCCCGGGGCTGTCCGCAGCGGGGCCGTGCCCGGGGCTGTCGGCAGCGGGGCCGTGCCCGGGGCTGCCCCGCGTCCCCGGGGCCAGCAGCAGCAGCACCGGCAGCAGCAGCAGCAGCAGCAGCAGCGGCGGTACCGGGGTTTGCATCGTGCCCCGCGGCGGTCCCGCAGCCCCCGAGCGGCTCCGGGCACGGCCGCTCGCTCCGGCTCCGGCCGCGCCTCTGCGCGCCCGGGCAGCGCTGGGCAGCATAAAGCTCGGGAGGGGAGCCGAGCCCTCTGCTGGTCACCCACCGCCCGGAAAATGGGGCACAGGCAAGACTGGGCAGGTCCACAGCCCCCAGCACACCCAGCGTTTACCCCTACAGCCCCAAACAGCCCCACCATATCCCCCCAGCATCCCTCAACATCCTCTAACGTCTCCCCAGCATCACCACAAATCCCCCACTATCCCCAAACATTCCCCAAGATCCCTCCAGCATCCACAAAAACTTCCCTAATGTCCCCAAACGTCGCTTCAGCATCCCCCATAAAATAGCCCATCCTGGAATACTCAGTATCCCCCAACAACCCCAGCTTCCCTCAGCATCCCAAATATCCCCCAAGATTCTCCAACACTCCACAAGCATCCCCCAGGATCCCCTGAGAAGAAGCCAGGTGAGGGGTGCCCACAGCGTGGCACTGGCCAAGCTCAGCTTTTCCCACGGCAGATATTCCACGCTTTCCCTGGAGCAGGGGGCACTCAGGAGGCCTGAGGGCCAGCACTGGGCATCCAGTGGCAGGGCTGGCACTGGGCACGATGTGGCACATCCTCTGCACACTCAGCCAGGCCGCAGGACAGCCTCAGATGGCAAAACCACCACCTGGGGATAGGGGATGACACGGATGCCCATGGCAAGAAAAAGGACTGGCGACTATAGGAGATGATCCGGGCAAAAATTTGGGGTTGGATGTGCTGGCCCAGATCTCCCAAGTTTTGTTGCTGCTTTTCCTGCTGACTTCCCCTCTGTGGTTTGAACACAACTCTACCCCTAATCCTAACCCTAACCCTACCCCTAACCCTAACCCTAACACTAACCCTAACCCTAACCTTAACCCGACCCTAACCCCAACCCTAACCCCAAACCTAACCCAAACCCCAACCCCAAACCCAACCCTAACCCCAAACCTAACCCTAACCCTAACCTCAACCCTAACGCTAACCCCAATCCTAACCCCAACCCTAACTGTAATCCTAACCCTAACCCCAGCCCTAGCCCTAACTAGAACTGGGTGTCTGTCTTGGTTTGAAAAGACAGGAGTCTGTGAAGGAAGGCAAGAGCCTCCTGTGAAATGGAAAAGGTAAACCCCCTCCCTCCGAATTACCACAATTTCAAAATGAAAAGGCTCTCAGGCAAAGATATGGGAATGGGAATAACAGTTCTTTACTAGGAAAAAATTAAATAATAATATCAAATGTAATTAGTACAAACAAAACTACTGATAGAGTCAGAAACCTGACTGAGGAGTCAGGGTGTTGGGAATAGTCCAGTTAAATGGTGGCTTCTCCTCCTGCAGTGGCAGATGAAATGCTGCTGAAGAAGTGATCTGTAGAAGGGTGGAGTTTGCTCTGAAGGTCTGGTGATGGAGTAGATGGGCCTGGTCTTCCTCTGGTGTTAAAGACCACCCTAGGTCAGGGTGGCTCCGTGTGGTGGAAAAGCTTCTCCTCCAACCTGTGCCTCCAAAGAAAGGCTCAGCAGTCTCTGTTGTTCGGTCTCAAGGCAGTTTATTGCAAGTTATCTAAAAGATTTTCTTCCAGGGCTGCTGTGGTTTGCTCAGAGCTCAGGCAGAGGCACACACACACCCTGACATCCTCTCTGACTCCCGACTGCTTCTTCTCTCCCCCTCTGCCCAGGGCTGTGCTGTCTTTTATATGGTACATTACGTGTTACATGGGTACAGTTTTTCCCAATGCCCATTACCTATATTAAATGGTGCTTTTCTATCTTTTATATGGTACATTACGTGTTACATGTTACAGTTTTTCCCCAATGCCTATTACCTATATTAAATGGTGCTTTTCTACTCTAAACCAATCTGTGAGTGCCAACATCACCAAGAACATGGAGGTAAGGAAGGAGAAAGAGGGAGGACAGGGCAGGCCCAAATCCCTCCATCTTAAAACCTCTGACCCCCATGTACAAAACCAAACCCCCCTGTACAGCACTCAAAAATTCTTCCCTTTACTTTGTGACTACTTCTACTATAATATCTAAACTTCTGTGACTTCTTGTTCTTCCTGCAAGGTTGGTAAATCATTCCATGGCTCAAACCCAAAATCACAGCTGTTTCCAGCTGCCTGCCAGGGTCTCAAATGCTTCTGACCTGGGCCTGGAACATCCAAAAATGTCTGAGGAACATTTTGAGTTCCCACACTGTGGGGATCCAGCGAAGAGGCTGCTCTGGTGTCCTAAAAAGTGCTGATTTTATGCAGGTAGGGTTGCTTGGCTCCTCCCTCTGGGCGGAGCATCTCACAATGGGATGATGGAACTTTACCAGTCGTGCAGTGAGTCATTAATGGCCCATTAACAGAAGATATCTCCCCGGAGGGAGACACTGTCCTTGGGAGAGATGAGAAAACTGCCCAACCTCCAACAGATGGCAATAGAATACATGCTTGTCTTACAAGCCAGGGCAGTGTCTGGTCTCTGTATATGGGACTCTTCCCCAGCCCCAGACTCTCCCCAGGTGCACCCACTGTCTTTCCCTGTTTCCCTCTCCTGTCCCCAAATCCACCTCATCTCCTCTGTCCCAGTGCTCAGCTCCCCCTCCTGTTATCCCTCCCTGCTCTGTCACCTCATTCTCAGCCTGTGGGACGGGAGGGCCATGGGGACATGTCCTTTGGGGACACGCCCTGTGTCATGCAGGCAGCCTGGGGGGGTGGATGTCTGCCAGGCTTGGAGCTGCAGGAGTGTGTCCTGCCCAGGGCAGTGGCAAGGGCCAGGACTCCTCAACCCTGGCAGCCAGCAAACCCCAACTTCTCCTGTCCTGGGACCTCCCTGCTGGTGGAACCCTGGCTGTGAGAATTTGGGATTTTCTGTGCTGGCAGGCACTGACCCCCAAGAGAACACTGCACTGACCTGAGGCTGTGGAGAAACTTCCAAAATGGAATGACAGAACTGGGATTGTGGGTGTGGAGTTTGAATAGAACTGTGTAAACTCAGAGTTTAACGGTTTAGAATATAGTAAAATATATAAAGCAAGACAGAGGTTTTAGGGTGGTGTCTGGTCCTTCTTCTTCACCTTCTTCTCCATGGGTTTGGGTGGTTTTGTGTAATTGGATAAAAAAGCTCACATTGCAGGCACAGGTGGTTGGTTATTGGGTTAAAAGTAAAAATAATTTAGGTGTCATTTCTTAATTGGACAGTTTATCCTTAAAAGGCCTGGTAGAGAGAGACAGGGCTCCATTTTTAGTTTGTTAGAGTGAAGTACAGTAGAACTCAGGGTTTGTGAGACTGTGACATAGATGAGAACTAATAAACATCTGAGTCCCAACAAGAAACCCCATCTCACACATTTAATCCCGACCCTGGCAGAAAAGAAGATAAAAACTCAACCCCCTTGCCACGTCTGTCCAGCACTCCCAGCCCTGCCTGAGCCAGAAAGGACGAGGGGCTGGCACCCCAAGCACAGGGGGACACGAGCTCCCAGGGACAGAAAATGGCACTGAAGCCAAAGCAGGGGATGAGCCCTGGGACCCAGAGGTGCTCCCTGTGAAAAATGCCAATCACTTGGGTTTTAAAATTTTTAAAGTTTAATAATAATAAAATGGTTATTAAAATAGTAATACAATTAGAGTAATAAAGTTTAGAATTAGGACAATTACAAGACAATAAAAAGCAAAGAATTACGGATGTCCGGATGCTCTCGGACACTAAGTCAGGAAAAGCATCACTTGTGAACAAAGGAATCACCCTTAAACCAATACACTTGTTGTATATTCATATATCCTTCATGGTCATGCATACATTCTATTCTAAACAAGAAACTCTGTTGTATGTCAGCTGCTTCCTTTAATCCCCTGGTGTCTTCGAGTCTGAGCAAGGCCTGAAGAAATTAGTTTCTTCTGATAAGAAACCATAAATTCCTTTTCTTTGGAAGATTTAGGTGTTCCTCGAAGTGAGTATCTCATTCCAAAAAAAACTTCCCCACATACATAGTCTCTATTTTAACATTATGTTGGAACCTAAAACTGTATTTAACACACTGCTTAAGAGAATTAATACAGCATAACTTTCTAACATTACACATATAATATTCATTGTAACATTTGCGAAAAGCCAATCATAAAATATGTATTTTTCACATCCCTGAGGGGATGTGTGCCCCAGATGGGCAGGACAGCGCTGACAGGGGTTCGGGGGGGACACAGGGTGCTGCTGGCGTGGGTTATGATGTGGGACTTTGCTGACAGGCGTTCTGGTGCTGGGGTGGGCCCTTGCTCCACTCAAAGTCACCCTGAGCTGGGCTGGGCTCGGTGCTGGGCCAGCACAGCTGGGCTGGCACAAACTCTGGGGCTGGGGGGGCAGAAGGAGTGAGGGCTCCCACTTCAGAGGGCTCAGTGAAGCACGAGCCCCTCAGCACTCCTGCCCTGGGGCTGCTCCTGCTGTGTGGCAGCGAGGGTCAGCCATGGACACAGAATGGCTCTCCCTTCTCACCGTGCTCAGGTTTGGCTTTTGGCTTTTTCATATCCTGTGCTGCTTCAGTGTGTGGGTCTGGGCTCCATGTGAGGGATGCTGAGCTCTCTGCACAGAGCAGGGAGACAAAACAATTCCTGCTCCAGCTGGGCACCAAGGACAAATGATCCAAATCTCAGCCCAGGAGCACAAACAACGTGGGCTGGAGAGAGAAAAACAAAAAGGATGGGACTGCCTGGGCTGGAGCTGGAATGGGACAATGAACTCCAAGGTGCAAATGGAGTAGAACTTATAAAAGTGACAGACCCCATGACCAGTCACCCATTTTGGGACCATTTTGGTTCATTTGGGTGTAGCCCTGGCTGGGCTCTGGTGCTGCCCAAGGTGGATCCATGGAGGCCTCCTAATAAATCCCTGCTTTATTCTTTAGCTCTGTCCAGCCTCTGTTCCAGGCCAGCCTTCCCAAGGCATCACTCACACTGCTTCTGCAGCCATGTGCTGCTCTCTGACTCCCAACAACATGAGTTTAGAGCACTATTTGGAAATTTTCATGAGAAAAGGAGGATTTTGGCTCCTGCTGGGCTCTACAGGAGCAGACTGGCAATGCCTGGGGTCTGGCCTGAGTGAGGGAGGCACTGCAGCCTCGGAGGGATCGCTTGGCTGATGCTGGAACAGGGGAAGGCTGCAATAGGGGAAGAAGAGCTGAGCCTGAGCTCCCTGAGAGCCCAGGGGCCTGAGGGGATCCTGTGTGCTCCAGGGGCTCTGGCTGCAAGGACTCCAGGGAGTCTGGAAAAGTTCATGTGACAACCTCAGGGCTCACGACTGCTCTGCCCTTGGTCCACTGCCCTAAACCTGAAATGAGCCCAGCATCTTCCCTAGTGGAGCAAAAATGTCCAAAAACCTGAACTGTGTTCTGTTTGAACGGAGCACAGCGCTGTGCCCGGGTGTGGGGGTGCAGCAGGGTCAGGGTGTGGGCAGCTTGGCCAGGCAAGCACGAACTGGTTCACTGAAGGATGGATAACTTGATGGATAACTTGCCCCTGCTGCTCAGCAAACCCCCAGTGCTGACCCAACTCCTTCTGCAAAGCTCAGGCAGGAGAGATGGGGCATCAGTGCCCACATCAGGCTCAGGGAATGGTGGCACTGCACCTTGTGAGGCTTGGGCTGTGCCCACGCCGTGCCAGGGGCCACGATGGGCAGCTTGGCAGCCCCCAGCATCCCCTGGACACCTTCCAACATTGCCCAGCTTCCCCCCAAAATCTCCAGTAACATCCTAACATGCCCCAGCACCCTGCAGCACCCTGGGGCACCCTTCCAACACCCTGGGGCACCCTTCCAACACGCCCCAGGTTGCTGAGCAAGGGCTGAGCAGAGGCCAGGCAAGGCTTGGGCAGGCGAGGACGGAGGAGTTCCTCCCTCAGTGCCCGCAGCAGCTCGGAGGAGGGAGCCCTCGGAGCGCAGTCCTGGCAGGTGCTGGCAGCCAGGTGCTCTGTCAGGACCTGCAGCTATTTTTAGTTTCACTCCTGGCGTTGCACAAGGGCCAGGCGTTGTCACGGAGCTGCCTGGGCACAACAGGAGAGGTCACTGGGGCAAGGTGACTCTTGAGTGGCACAGGAGTGACCTAAGCTGGCTCTGTAACCCACAGAATCACTGGCCAAGCTGCCTCCTTGAGATTCTCCTCTCCTTTCCCTCCCTCTTTGCAGGCAGTGAGGGTCCCTGGCTGCCACCAGACTGGGCACAGGCAGCAGCCCTGCCCTGCTTGGCAATGGCACATTTATCCTCTCCTGCCTGAGCTCACACGGGGGGGGGGACGCTGTTCCCTGGGAGATGAGCGTGTGTTTGCAGATGTCTCCTGGGAGGCGCCTCACCACAGTCCAAATATTCCACTGTGACCTAGGAGAGGTTTTTTTCCTACATCCCCCCCCTTCCAGATATTTCGTTCAGCTCTCTGTGTTTTGGATAGGTCTGCATAAAAATCACACACTACTGACATCCCCCCACGTTGTGGCCCACAGGGACACCCCCAGTAGCACATTCCAAACCCAGCAGCACATTCCAAACACTCTGACAGAAGAGGGACACAGGTCCTGCACTGCACCACACCTGTGGGAATCCAGGGCATCCCTCTGGCTGCCCTGGAAGGTCTGAGACCCTGGCAGGCAGCAGGAAACAGCTGTGATTTTGGGTTTGAGCCGTGGAATGATTTACCAACCTTGCAGAAAGAACAAGTCACAAAAGTTTAGATATTATAGTAGAAGTAGTCACAAAGTAGAGGGAAGAATTTTTGAGTGCTGTACAGGGGGATTTTAATTTTGTACATGGGGGTCAGAAGTTTTAAGATGGAGGGATTTGGGCCTGCCCTGTCCTCCCTCTTTCTTCTTCCTTCCCTCCATGTTCTTGGTGATGTTGGCACTCACAGATTGGTTTAGAGTAGAAAAGCACCATTTAATATAGGGAATAGGCATTGGGGAAAAACTGTACCCATGTAACACGTAATGTACCATATAAAAGATAGAAAAGCACCATTTAATATAGGAAATAGGTATTGGGGAAAAACTGTAACATGTAACACGTAATGTACCATATAAAAGATAGAAAAGCACCATTTAATATAGGAAATAGGTATTGGGGAAAAACTGTAACATGTAACACGTAATGTACCATATAAAAGACAGCAGCAGCCCTGGGCAGGGAGAGAAGAAGAACAACAGAGACTGCTGAGCCTTTCTTTGGCAGCTCGGGTTGGAGAAGAGATTTTTCCACCACACGAAGCCACCCCCGACCCAGGGTGGGCTTCGTCACACACCAACAAACTGCCCCATTCTGAGGCTCTTCAAAGCTGCTCCTCTGGGGCAGGAGAGCTCTGCTGCAGCCAAGGGCAGGTGTAGCACCCCCAGGGAACCTGTCTCACCCCATGCCCCCATGTCCCTGTACCCCCACGGCTCCCCAGGCGCTGGGGTGGTGGGACAGGGACACAGGCTGACCCCATGGGCGGGGAGGACAGTGAGGGTACAGCACCAAAACACCAGGGTGAGTGGGTGGGCCCAGCTGGGACCCCCAACTCTCTGATGAGTTTCTCAGAGTCCCTCCTTGCCCTGCAGGATGCCCCTGTGCTCTCCTGCTCCAGCACCTGCCTGGAGGAGCCCAGTGGGGTGAGCTGTGCGTGGTCTCTCTGGCACTGCTCACTCACCCGGGAATTCCTGGGGAAAAGGAGAGTTTCTCCATGCCATTTGTTCCAATCCGAGCCCAGAAGAATGGCTGAGATGGAGAAAGCTTGAAAGGCTGGAGAGCAGTAAGGCAGCAATGCCTGCAAGGGTGGTGCTGGTGCTGAGATGGGCAGGGGTGGGCAGGGGATGGGCAGTGGATGGGCAGGGAATGAGCAGGGGATGGGTCCCCTGAGGGCAGATGGGGCTGCCTGTGTGCAGGATGAGGAGCATCTTTGCCAGGAGGTGACTTTGCCAGTGATGCTGAGCTGCTTGCCTTAGGCTGGGAGGGCAGCAGGGACAAGCTGCCCTGTCCCCAAGGCGTGCAGCAACATGTCACCCTGTCCCTGAGGCTCTTGTCCGTGACCTCAGGCTCCTCTTCATGCGGCCATCACGTCACAGAGCATCCTCACACCGAGCTCAGAGGATGACAGAGCTGCCCAGCCCCTCTGCCCTTGGCAGAATCCCTTATCAGCCCCTGGCAGTGCGAGCAGACCCAGCCAGGCTCAGCTCTCCCAGGGCCCTGCAGGGCTCAGACTCTTTCACCCCTGCTCTGTCAATGAAAACATCTTTTTTTCTTAACTCAGAATCAATGTCAGAGCCCCATGAGGCTTCAGCCAGAGTCTGGAGAGCTCTGGTGAGCTGCCAGGGTTGCCAGGAGCTCTCTGCACCAGCACACAGCAGCGCCAGACCCGTCCTGGTGGCTTGCAGAGGTGGCAGAGGGGACACTGCTGTAGACCCCCCCAGCTCCTGCGTGACTGCTCATCCCCTGGCACCTCTGGCTCATCCCCTGGCACCTCTCCCACATCCCCTGGCACCTCTCCGACATCCCCTGGCACCTCTCTCATCCCCTGGCACCTCTCGTGCTGCAGAGAGCCAGGGCACGTGAGGCAGAAATGCCCCGTGGCAGGAGGAAAACCTTCCTTCCCTTTTGTTTCCAGCAAACAGCCGGGCTGGGGAGCGGGCAATGACCGCGCTGCCCACGCCTGTTTGCCCAGGAAAGGAGGGAGAGGGCAGGGAGGGGACACAGCAAACACAGACGGCGGCTGCAGCTCAGCCAGGGCTCAGCTGCTGCTGCTGGAGGGCTGAGGGCACCACTGAGGGTCCCCCAGGGACGGCACCCTGCTGTTATAAATGAAAATTTGTCCAGCCAAATTAATATGAAAAATAAAATATTGATTTTGCAATCAAATTCTATCTAGCCAGCCACAAGGAAAGAACAGAGCCGAGCCCGGGGTCGGCCCTGGGTGTGCAACAAGGAGTCAGCCTCAGCAGAGGTTTTCCTCCATGCCCACACACCTCCAGCCTGGCACAAGCGGTTTTTATAGGGAAAATTCCGCCTGAGGCCAAGATTTCAGCAATCAGTCTTTTCTTCTATTCAGAGTCTATAGGTTAATATGATTTTCTTTTTGGTGATGAGGAAGAACAATTCAGTGTCTGGAGTTTGTTGATTCACATGGATCTGCCTGAGGATTTCCATGATTTCCATCTCGGGTGGCTCACACGATGATCAGCACCTGGGGTTTGATGATCAGCCCCTGGGGTTTGATGATCAGCCCCTGGGGTTTGATGATCAGCCCCTGGGGTTTGATGATCAGCACCTGGGGTTTGATGATCAGCCCCTGGGGTTTCTGTATCTCCCCAGCCATGGCCCATCCCTGGCGAGCTGTACCTTCTTACTTGTAAATCAGTTTCTAAAACACAGCCAGTCTCGCCTGTGAGGGTGGAGGGGAATCCTAATACAAACATGTACACTCTAACAAATATCACATATATCATATTAGAAATGGCACAAATTATATCTACTACACATAACACTGTGATTTTCTGTCCTTCCCAGCAAGGACACCGAGGCCAGCCCAATATCTGTGCCAGCCCCGGGGCACCAAGCTGAGCCTGTCCCAGCCACACTGGGGGTGCCCATCAGTGCCCTGATCCCACACCCTGCCAGGCTCCCGGAGTGGGAGAGGGGAACAGAGAGGGGAACTCGGGGGCTGCCTGCAGAGACAAGGAGGGAGGCAGAGAAACCCATCCCCTGCAGCCCAGCCGTGTCTCTGCTCCCTGCCACGGGGGATGCTGATGCTGTGCCACGGGGAGTGAGGCACCCTCATGGTGCCAACCAGCAGCCAGGACAGGCTCTGCACCTGGTTTCTCCTCCTCCCTCCCCGGAGATGATGAAAAGCTGCTCCTGTGTGAGCATGGCACACTGCACTGTGACCTCGTAGCCCCCAGGGCTCTGTGGGATCCCAGCTGTAATGAGCAAAACAGCCTTGCTGGGACACTTGGAAATGTTAATTAGCTAATTGCTCCTGGGAATCACCTACACCCCCACCCACACTGCCATTCTAGGACTGGGATGCAAATAGAGGAACTTATGGAATCATGGGAGGGGGTTTTGGGGATGAAAACACCCCTAAATGCAGGGTGGGGCACAGAGGAGGGGGCTGGATGGGTGCCCTGGCTGGGGAAAAGGGAACCACATCCCTGGTCTGTGTCTGACCTGTCACCAGAGCCTGCAGAGGACCGGACTGGGCTGTGGGAAGCAGGAGCAAAGGAACACACAAACACTTCCTGCTGCTACCAGGAGGGAAGGAGAGGGACAGCTGCTGCTGGGCTTCGGCAGCAGGCTCTGCACATCCCCTCACCCTGCGGCTACCAGCGTGCCAGGAGGGAAGGAGAGAGGATGGTCTGCTGGGACTTCAGATATGGACTGCTCTGTATCTGCACACCTTCAGGTACAGACTGCACACCTCTGCACCTCCGGCTACCAGGGTGCCACAGAGACCCCAGGGACAGACTCTGCAGCCTTCTCCCCCTTCGGCTGCCGGGAAAAAGCTACAACAGCGGGGTGAGCTCCGTGTCGAGCCCCCTGCCCGGCTGATCTTTTTAATAAAGAGCTGAATATTATTAAAGGCATAGACCCTGCTCATTACACCAGCCCTGCTCCATCAGCAGTTACCCAGGAGTCACGGGTGTAAAGCATGGCAGGAGCACTCAAACCCAATTTACAGCAGTAAAACCCCAATGCCAGTGGGATTTCCCTTTACACAGCCCGGGCACAGCCGGGCACTGCCATGGCTGTGTGTGCCAGGAGTGTTCCAGCTCTGAGAGCCAGGGCTGCACTGCTGTCTGCATGGGGGGCTGCACTGCTCTCTGCATGGGGGCTGCACTGCTGTCTGCATGGGGCCCTCGCATTTTTTTCCCAGAGGAACTGAGAACCCACAGCGAGGTCAGCTTAGGGCAGAGGCAGTGTTTGCCCATGGAATTGAGCAAGCAGTGCTCTGCAAGCAGCAGAAGGCTGTTGGGGGAGGCCGTGAGCTCTTCCCTTTGCGGGGGACCCCCTCGGTGGTTTAGCTTTAAATTCCCTGTAAATGTCAGAGAGAAGTCACAAATGTAAAAATGAGACTTGGAGCAAAAACACTCCTAAGTGTAGAAAATAAACCAATCTCAAGTCCACTACCTTTCTTTTGGGATGAGTATTTGGTTTCTCCATTTGAGTCAGTTCAGTCCCTCTGTCTCTAGCTAGAAATCCTTCATTTTTCCCTGCTGTGGGTAACCCCCCTGTTCCCTTGCTGCTGTGTCCCCCACTCTGGCCATCTCACACTGTGCCCAGGGGCTCCAGAGCTGCATGGGGCTTGGGTGTGGGTGACATCTGCATGGGGTGCTGCAGCTCAGGAGCCATCCTGGTGCAGGTGATGTGCTCCTTCTCCGTTTCCAGCACCCCTCTCAGGGTGCTTCAGCATCCCTGGCCGCTCTCAGTGAACCCCAGCACCTCCTGCAGCCATGGGGGTCCAGCCCTTCTGGCCACAGGGCACACTGAGGCTCCAGAGAAACTCGGGGAGGCCCTGGGGGAGCTCTGGGGCAGAGTCTGTGCTGGGGCTGCCCTTCAGGGTGACCTGTACCTGCAGCCACCTGCGCTGGTGCTGGGGAGCACCTGTGGAAAGCGACCTGCTGCCAGAGCCACGGAGCCCCGAGCACCAGTGTCACCCCCTCACTGGGGCACCAGTGTCACAGCCTCACTGGGGGCACCAGTGTCTCATCCTCACTGGGGCACCAGTGTCACAGCCTCACTGGGGCACCAGTGTCACAGCCTCACTGGGGGCACCAGTGTCTCATCCTCACTGGGAGCACCAGTGTCACCCCCTCACTGGGGACACCAGTGTCACACCCTCACCCAGAGATCCGAGGCTCTGTGGGAAGGAATATCAGGAGATGGCAAAGATTTCCAGAAGAGGCTCTTATCCCGATGTGGTTGTCCAGCTCTTTATTCTGTGATGTCCAAGGGACAGTGTGGGGCAAAGAGAACAAACAGGAAATGTCAGGGGTTTATCGAGGCTTTGGGCAGGGAGGGCTCCTTGGCTCTCCACCAACCCTGTCAGGGCAGGAGGAGGGTCCAGGGTTATCTGATCAGAGCCCCAGGGGTCTGGGGAATGGGGGAAGGCATGGCCTGAGTGCAGTGTAACACTGCTGGCTCTGAGCTGGCAGTGCCAGGCTGTGGGGGCAGAAGGCAGTGCCCTGGCTGCCCCAGCTGCGGGGGGAGCAGGGCACCACGGTGACATTGTCAGCTGCCCTGGGCTCCCAGCCTGCCTGGGACAAAAGTCACCGTGCAGACATTTCTGCTGCTTGCTGGTGGAAAATTCCCTGCTTTGCACACATGCAAATGAGGGCTGGGGAGCTGTGCCCACACCCCTGCCACTGCATTCCCTTCCCCACGCCCCAGCCAGGCTGGGGGTTTCCATTCTGCCCCCACTGAGGTCACCATCACATCTATTGACCCCTCAAAACCTGTCCTTGCCCTGGAGATGGCCGGGCACAGGGCATGGCTGTGTGCCCAGCCTGTCTGTGACCCGGGCTGGGCTGTGCCCGTGCCCTGCCACACAGACCCCGTTCCACCCCTGGGGCCAGAGGAGCCTCGCTGAGCTCACACCCAGCCAGGGCCGTGCCAAGGCCCCAGGGTGTCCTGTGAGCAGGTCACATCCCCATTGCTGTGCACAAGTGGGGAGGAAGGTTATGCCAGGCTCCTGGGAGGCAGGAGGCCGTGGGAGGCACTGTCCATGCTCTGCCATGTGGGTTTGGTACCTGTGCCCGCTGCAGGGCACTGCAGTGCTGGCACTGCACTGGTGCTGCATGGTTTGTGGGGCAGGAGCCCCCTGAGGTCCCAGAGCTGCTCTGAGGATTTCCAGGCTCAGGGAAGGCCACAGGACAGCAAGGGAATATCTTAACCTTTACTAAAAATCCCTCTTTTCCAGGAGACTGCCTGGGATGCTTGCAGGATGATGCAGGAAGGGAAAAACTCCCTGCTAAGCTTTTTTACCTTGCAGGCTCTCTGCACCGTGGGATGCCCCCTGACAACCACAAGGACCTGTCCACGGGTGGGCAAGATCTGCTCCAGCAGTGTCACAGCTGCTCTGCACATCTGCAGTGTGGCCAGTCACAAGCACAGAGGTGCAAGTGGGATTCCTGAGGCTGCCAGCACCACCCATGGCAGGCTCCAAGCCCTGGCACCTGCAGGGTAGAGCTGTCACCCATGGCTGTGGCAGCAGCAGAGCCCGAGGGAGAGTGTTATGTGTAGTAGATATAATTCGTGCCATTTCTAATATGATATATGTGATATTGAATATTTGTTAGAGTATACGTGGTTGTATTAGGATTTCCCCCCCCACCCTCACAGGCGAGACTGGGTGTATTTTGGAAACTGATTTACAAGTGAGAAGGTACAGCTGCCCCCAGGTGCTGATCATCGTGTGAGCGACCCGAGATGGATCTCATGGAAATCCTCGGGCAGATCCATGTGAATGCAGCGTTCCCAAATTCCCGTAAATTTCATCAAGGGATTCAACAAACTCTGGACACTGATTTGTTCTCCCTCATCACCAAAAAGAAAATCTTATTAACCTATGGACTCTGAATGGAAGAAAAGACTGATTGCTGAAATCTTGGCCTCAGGTGGAATTTTCCCTATAAAAACCGCTAGTGCCAGGATGGAGGTGTGTGGGCATGGAGGAAAACCTCTGCTGAGGCTGACTCCTTGTTGCACACCCAGGGCCGACCCCGGGCTCGGCTCTGTTCTTTCCTTGTGGCTGGCTAGATAAAATTTGATTGCAAAATAAATATTTTATTTTTCATATTAATTTAGCTGGACAAATTTTCATTTATAACAGAGAGGATGGAGAAATGCCCAGGCCACTGGAGCAGATCTCCCCTCTGGGCAGTGCCTCAGTCCCAGGCTGTGAATTGCCCAGCACTGACCCACCGGGGCCTGGAGCTCCTCAGTGCCACGGTGAGGCAGGGGCCAGCAGCAGGATATTGTCCCCTGGGCTCAGGGCACGGGCTCCAGGCAGAGCCAAAGCCAGCAGCCCTGAGTCACCAGGTGACGCTGCCCTGCTGGAATGTCTCAGGTGTGGCAGCACCGTGGGTGATGTGAGGCAATGCAGCAGCAATTGCACCTCGGTGCTGGCAGCACTCTGACTGCAGGTGGGGGAGGTCTCCCTGCTATTCATGGCTTTGGGCAATTGCTGAGGAGCTGGTGAGACAGAGCACTCAGCTGGCAGATGTCCAGTGTCTGCCAGGCGGGTGGCAATGCCTGTCTTCCCTGGGAGAAGCTATTGAGCTCCAAGGAAGGCTCCTCACCCCTCTGTCCCTGTCCCTGACAGCAGAGCCATGGGCACAGTCTGCTGCCTACACATCCTGCCCATCACACTGGGACCTTTCCTGCCCACTCCTCAGAGCCAGGTGCACCAGCTGGGGACAGAGCCAGCCCCAGGCACCACATCTCCTCTGTGCCAGGACCTGAAGGAATGGCACGAAGCTGTGCCAGGGGAGGCTCAGGCTGCAGATCAGGGAAAGGTTCTTCCCCCAGAGAGTGGTGGAGCACTGCCCAGGCTGCCCAGGGAATGGGCACAGCCCGAGGCTGCCAGAGCTGCAGGAGCTCTGAGACAAAGTGCTGGAATGGCTGCCTGGGGAGGTGGTGGAGTCACCATTCCTGGGTGTGTTTAAACGAGCCTGGATGTGGCTCTGGGTTTAGTTGTGGTGTTGGGGTGGGTTGGACTCGATGATCCTCAAAGTCTCTTCCAGCCCAGTGATTCTGTGATTCTGTGATGTTGTGAATTCTGTGATGCTGTGAATTCTGTGATTCTGTGATTCTGTGATTCTGTGAATTCTGTGATTCTGTGAGTGTTTGGACAACGCTCTCAGGGATGCCCAGGGTGGGATTGTTGGGGTGTCTGTGCAGGGCCAGGAGTTGATGATCCTTGTAGGTCCCTTCCAGCACAGAAGATTCCATGATTCTCTGGTTCTGTAGTGGAGCAGGGTCCAAGGGCTGCTGCAAACCCAGCACACTCCTGGGGCTGATTTGTGTTTGGGGCAGATGGTCCCTTGGTTCTACCAGGCTGTCCGACGTCCTCATGGTGGCCATGCAGGGGACCATGTCCTGCCCAGCCTGGCAGCTCTCTCTCTCCTGTCTGGGACACTCAGAATACTGAAACATTTCTCTGCTCTCCATGCACAGGAGCAGTCCTGGGGCTGCCAGCAGGGAGCAAGGTCAGAGGGGACAGCAGGAGAGGAGGATCCAAGTGCTGATACTCCATGAGCATCATGGACAAAGCTCTGCAGCATTTCCTGCCCCTCAGCACCTGACATCCCTGTGTCTGTGGGTGCTGAGTGAGTCCCAAAGAAGGGACAGGAGAGCAGAGGGCCAGTGCTGAGCAGAGCCAGTGGGGCACAGCCAGGCTGCTCCTGCCCTGCATGCCTGTGCTGTGGCCAGCTCGTGCCTGTGGATGTAGGAAACCCATGAAATGGAACAGCTGGGCCACCTCCCCACTCCTGTGTGCAGCAGGCTGGCAGATAAGGTACCATGGGCAGGTATTTCAGTGAGTGCGTGTCAGGCTCCAGGACCAGGGAAAGGACAGGCTGCCAGGCAGGTGGCAATGCTGCCAGGAGGGTGGCAATGCTGCCAGGAAGGTGGCAATGCTGCCAGGAAGGTGGCAATGCTGCCAGGCAGGTGGCAATGCTGCCAGGAGGGTGGCAATGCTGCCAGGAGGGTGGCAATGCTGCCAGGCAGGTGGCAATGCTGCCAGGCAGGAGGCAATGCTGCCAGGAAGGTGGCAATGCTGCCAGGCAGGTGGCAATGCTGCCAGGCGGGTGGCAATGCTGCCAGGCAGGTGGCAATGCTGCCAGGCAGGTGGCAATGCTGCCAGAAAGGTGGCAATGCTGCCAGGCAGGTGGCAATGCTGCCAGGAAGGTGGCAATGCTGCCATGCAGGTGGCAATGCTGCCATGCAGGTGGCAATGCTGCCAGGCAGGTGGCAATGCTGCCAGGAAGGTTGCAATGCTACCAGGCAGGTGGCAATGCTGCCAGGCAGGTGGCAATGCTGCCAGGCAGGTAGCAATGCTGCCAGGCGGGTGGCAATGCTGCCAGGCAGGTGGCAATGCTGCCAGGAAGGTGGCAATGCTGCCAGGAAGGTGGCAATGCTACCAGGCAGGTGGCAATGCTGCTAGAAAGGTGGCAATGCTGCCAGAAAGGTGGCAATGCTGCCAGGCAGGTGGCAATGCTGCCAGGAAAGTGGCAATGCTGCCAGAAAGGTGGCAGTGCTGCCAGGCATGTGGCAATGCTGCCATGCAGGTGGCAATGCTGCCATGCAGGTGGCAGTGCTGCCAGGAAGGTGGCAATGCTGCCAGGCGGATAGCAATGCTGCCAGGCAGGTGGCAATGCTGCCAGGCAGTTGGCAATGCTGCCAGGCGGGTGGCAATGCTGCCAGGCAGGTGGCAATGCTGCCAGGAAAGTGGCAATGCTGCCAGAAAGGTGGCAGTGCTGCCAGGCATGTGGCAATGCTGCCATGCAGGTGGCAATGCTGCCATGCAGGTGGCAGTGCTGCCAGGAAGGTGGCAATGCTGCCAGGCGGTGCAAGGACGCTGCTGCCAGCCCTGAGTGCCAGCCCACTCCTGCAGCATGAGGTGATGCCAGCAGACACCCCGTGTCCCTCCTTTCCCAACACTATGACAGATCCCAGTCAGAAAAGACACCCACAATGAAAATGAGCAGCTAAAAGGCAGTAGCTCTGCACAAGTCCTGTGGAAGGTGAAGAGAGCAGTGTTTGGAGGGGAAAGATCCTGCAATAATAATTGCTGATGCATCCAAAACCTTCCCCAAAACTGTTTTTGTTGCTGCCAGTTGAGAGCTCCCCATGCAGAGGAGACTTGACGTGGCAGCCCTGTCCTGTGTCTCAGCCTGAAGGCCCAGCCATGCCCCTTGTGCAAACACCTCAGGGTGGGGGCGGCCCTGAGGATGACAGAGACCAGAAGTGTGAGAGTCTGAGTCAGTTCCACTTAAAATAGAAATCCCCTGACATCAAGGTCTGGCCCTGAGTTCTGGTGCGTGCTTGGAAGGAAGTTGTTGCTCCTCCCGCACTTCTGCTCTGACCTTCACCAGCCTAATTTGATCAGTGCCATGGCTCCAGTAAGGAGGTCACCAGTTCACTGGGGACAATACCTGCTTGTAGGCAGACTGTCAGACACAAACAGTCCTGGAACCTGGGGAAAGGTCTGCAATTTCTGCTCTCCAACATGGCCTAGAGTGTCTTTCTCATCTCCTGTGCCACTGGCAGAGACACCTCTGGTCCCTCACCCATGTTCAACCTGGGGACCCATCTTCAGGCATCTCCTCCTCTGAGCTTTGCTGAAATGGAACAATTTGCTGAAATGACTGTTTTCCTATCACTGTTTGCTCACTTTTCTTCTTAACCAGTATTTGCAGATGCTGAAGTTTCCTAACCTCAGCCTGGAAGATGGAAGGACCCTTCTAATCCTACTGGTCTTTTCCACTGAGTGATGGAGGAGCGACAAGGAACATTAAGTGCTGGGTGCCAGTCACTCAGTGCTGCTGTGGTTTCCTTGGAGTCTGCTTTGGAGGGGTGCTGAGCCTGGGATATCCTGAAAAATCGTGCTGATGTGTCACTGCAGAGGTTTCCTCTCACAGGAGCAAGGAGCCCTGCAGAACCCATCTACTGTAGCTCCAGGTCTTCCATGATGGTACCCAGATTCCTCCATCCCCCTTTCCCTGATTCCAAACACCTTTGTGACCTTGACTGACCGAGTTCTGCCAACCTGCTCAGGCAGGAGGAGGGGCTGACCCTCCCGTGTGGCCGGGCAGGCGTGGGCAGTATCTGCAAACCCTGAGTCAGGCTGCAGGAATGCAGCCGGGATGGGGTGGCAGGGAAGGACAACAAAAGGACAACAACATGACCCAGGGGATGCAGGGGATCTCCCAGTCTGGGGGTGATGTCTTTACCTGCAGGTGACACGGCCACACCTGCACCTTGCTGGGAGCCCCATCTCTGCTGGGGTAGTGGTGTCCCCTGAGCAGCCCCTTTCCTGGGCAGCCTTAGTGCCCTGCACTGGGATGACACCACAGGGATCTTCTCCTGGGTGAAGCCTGTCCAGCCATGTGAGGGAACATAAAAAACCCCTTGGGAACCTCCCAGCTTTGCCCTGGAAAGGTCTACCACAATAGGCTTTTCCCCACTAAGGCTGAAAGAGAGGACATGGTGCTCTGCAGCACTATTGCCAATCTACATTAAATTGCTTCCCCCATTGGCCAGCTGACCCTGCCCACCCCAAATGTTCATCCCTCATCCTCCCTACAGGCTGCTGCCCTCTGTCCTGCCCCTGTGCCCTCAGGTCATTGGCCACTGACCCCACACTTGCCTGTGCACAGCACACGGTCATGTCTTTGTCCCTGATCCCTTTGGCGTGGTGGATGCAATGAATCTTTGCTGGAATACATCCCACAAAGACCCTTCCTGCCTTTCCTCTGCTGAGCTATCTGTGGTGGGTGTGTGTGCATGGACTTGAAATGGCTGTTCTTGTGGCCTTACTCCGAGTGCCTTCTGATGGAGACATTTTGAGGAAGGCTGCAGCGTTTCTACCACCCTGCCACCCTGCCAGAGGCACGGATCTGCAGGTTTCAGCAGGGCCAGGCTGATCTCCAGCACAGATCCTCTCTCAAGCGTTATTCTCCTCCTGCAGTGTTGGTGTCACACTAAGCAGAGCCCTCCCCAGCCCTGGGGAACAGAAGCAATGCTGCCTGCCAGAGGGGAACCACGGCACCGTGGTTCTGGCAGCCTTCAGGAGAGCCCCTCTCCATGGACCTCCACGGACTGGGTGGACTGGAGGAGGGCACAGCACCAACCATCACCCTCTGCACACCCCCCCAGCTCACAGCTGCTCTGGCAGCTCTTTGCAGCTCTCTAGGATCTCACAGGGGCTCTGCCTTGTGGAATCCAACCTTACTCTCCAAGAATGTGCTCTGAGCAGCTGCAGGAAGCAGCACTGCCAGCCTGGCCAGCACATCAGCAGCTCCTCAGCGCACAGACAGCTGCACTGGGCACAGGGATGGCAGGCCCAGGAACAGCCCCAGCCAAGGCACAGCTGTGTGCCAGAGGCTGAATGCACACAGACACCACTGGCACCTCAGCCCCCCAAAACTGGCCAGGGAATCCCTCCAAGGCTGTACCAGCGGGGAGCATGCTGGGGATTGTGCTTCCTCTAGGTCAGGCACATTATATGTGTAAATTCCTTGGAGAAGAGGATTTTAATTAAAATAAACTGCCTAATGTTGGAACCCTGGCTGCGGAGAATTTCAGACTTTCTGTGCTACCAGGCACTGACCCCCAAGAGAACACTGCACTGACCTGAGGCTGTGGAGAAGCTTCCAAAATGGAATGGTAGAACTGGGATTGTGGGTGTGGAGTTTGAATAGAAGTGTGTAACATCACAGGGTGGAAAACTCAGAGTTTAAAGCTTTAGAATACAGTAATATATATAAAGCAAGACGGAGGTTTTAGGGTGGTGTCTGGTCCTCCTTCACCTTCTTCTCCATGGGTTTGGGTGGTTTTGTGTAACTGGATAAAAAAGTCCCCATTGTGGGCACAGGTGGTTGGTTATTGGGTTAAAAGTAAAAATAATTTAGGTGTCATTTCTTAATCAGAGAGTTCATCCTTAAAAGGCCTGGTAGAGAGAGAGACAGGGCTCCATTTTCAGTTTGTTAGAGTGAAGTGCTGTAGAACTCAGGGCTTGTAAGACTGTGACATAGATGAGAACTAATAAACATCTGAGTCCCAACACAAAATACTGTCTCAAGGGCTTTCAATCCCGACTCTGACCCAGGCAGAAAAGATGTCAAGAACCAGCATTAGCCTCACTCACTGCCACTGAGCATCTCCAGTGTCACTCAGCCTCACACTCACCTGCTCAGGGGCTGCCCAGGTGCAGCACTGGGGTGAGGATGAGGATGGTGGTAGCTGGGTCCTTTCTGTGGCTCAGGGGTTCCTCTTTACTGCCTACAGCAAACGGTGCCAACAGCTCTTTTTACACCCTATAGGAACTGACCATTGTTCCCAGTGTCTGACCCACCTCCCAGGCTGGATTATTGCCCCTGCCTGGCTTTCCTTGCTGTGGTGCCTTCACAGCTGCTGTCATGGTGTCAGGGAAGGAGGGGATGTGAGGGACATGTTTGTATCTTGTGGCCATCCTGCCACTATCAAAGCACAGCTCTCCTGCTGGTGTTGCCCACACCCCAGCCCAAATCAAAGTCCAGCCATCTGGGCTGATGCAAACAACAGATTGCTCAGCATCTTCCTGGTCTTGGCTGTGCCCTGTGTGCAAGCCACACTCATAATATTCCTCTTTAAATTTCATTCTGGTGCTTCCAAACCCAGCCAGTCACACAGACACTTCCTTCATCCCAGTCTCAGAGTATGTTAACTCGACTTTACCTGCAGGACAACAAACCCAGGCCAAAATGTTCTTCTGACGACCACAAAGATCTCTAGGACAGGAAAACCAGCAGCAACAGTTATGTGCAAAAAGAGGGACACGATGAAAATTAAGAAAATAGAAAAAAGAAAAAAGAAGAAAATTAAGAAATTAAAATTAAGAAATTAAGAAATTAAAATTAGCAACCAGAAGAGTTCCTGAGCTGGAAGTGGCTTTTGAGTGCAACCCCTGGCCCTGCAGAGGACACCCCAACAATGCAACCCTGTCCCTGAGAGTGCCCTCAGCCCCTCCAGCCCTTCCAGCACCCTCACAGGCCTCCTTTGGCTATTCCCTAGCAGCTTTGTCTCTTGCCTTTATAGCGTGCTGGCTGTTGTGTAAATGTGACCCTGTGAGGCTGTGGCAGAGTTACAGCAAACGTTTGTGGAGAGAGAGCTGAAGTCAAGTGATATCTTTGAATAAGCCATGACTGTGTCCAAACAGCAAGGAGGGGAAACCTGGGCAAGTGAAATGTGAAACCATGGTCAGGCAAGCCAACTGGTTTTTTTGAGGAACAGCTTGTTAAAGGTTTAACAGCTAACATCCAAGTGTTTTTGTGAGTAGACAAAAGGCGGTTGCCTGCCCAAGAGGTTGAAGTGAACAAACAACGGAGTACAACAGGACCACTCATGAAAATGAGCTGCAGGGAGAAGTGAGATGAGTCCCTCGAACTGCTGTCCCTGCTGAGGCACTCAGGGGCTTCCCAGGCTGTGCCCTTGCTGCACTGGAGTCATCCAAGGAGGTCCCTCATACGAGGATGCCAAGAGAGGAACATTTCAGAACACATTTGTTTACACGAATGGAGAGAAAAATGTCAGGATCTTCACGAGGAGAAATGTCTTCAGCCCAGGTTTGGGAGCTCACAGGTGGGGCTGCTGCCCAGCAGGATCCAAGCCATGGGGCCTAGCAGTGAGCTGTGCTTGTGTCAGAGTGACTGTGGCATTCCCCAGAGACCGAGGGAATCCTCTCTGGAGCTGCTGCTGCCCCAGGAGGAGTCCTTAGGGTGCCACAGGGTCAGCAGTGAGGTTGGTGCCTCAGACAGAGCTCCTCAGGACCCCCTGTGTGTGTGACAGAGCACGAAAGGGCTGCTCTGGTGGCACCAAGGAGATTCAGGCCCAAGGATGGTGCCTCACACCCATCTCCCATCTGCCTGCCCAGGTGCCAGCTCCAGGACCTGCTGCACGGCTGGAGTCTGTTATGAAAGAGATCCCTATAGGTCTAATTTAATAAATAACAAAATTAGAATTCAGCAGCAATTTTAATTGAATATAATCAAATATAATCAAGCAGATACAAAAGGAAATTTGGCAGCGGTTCAGATGAAGCATAAGCAAAACCAATCGATCAGGGTAGGGGAGGGCTTCCCACCCTGCCTCATGTACAAAAGAATCCAAACACAACTTCTATATTGTTTGCTGATTCATGTTCATCAATAGTTCCCATAAATCTCCCCCCACTTTCAATTCTCAAAATCTACGTCACTATCCTCCATAGCACATGCTCCGCTTGCTGCTGAGGGGTCTTTTTCCTTTTGGGGGTCTTTTCAGAGGAAGGCTTCTCCTCATCCTCACTGTCCTTTGAACAACCCTGCAGGCTGCACATGCACCCCAGGCCTTGTGTTATAGAAGGCAGCATTATATTCCAAAAATAAACTTTATTATTCCATAGATACCTGGAATCATCCCAATTTTGTCTGTTTCAAGGCCGATCCTTTAATTATCCCGAGGCCTATTCCATTTTGGGATTTTACTTACCTCAAACTACAGCCTGTAGCCTGTTCTGTCATGAACACCTGAGAACATCTGTTTCATGACACTAATTACATAGCCTTTTCCTCTATTACTTTTTAACAAATAATTTCTAAAATATCGATATAGTTACAATTGTTAGCACGAATTATATTCATTTATCACAGAGTCCCTCCCTTCTGCTATTCCAAGGAACCCCAGGTACTGTTCAAACTCTCAGACTGCAGCCAGGAATCATTTCCCACCTGTAAATTTTGTTTTCTCAGGCTCTGGGGCTTGTTCCAAGAGCACAGACTGGAGCAAGAACGACTGGGAACTGACTCCTAAGACCCGGCCCAGGCCCTTGCTGGCCACCAGTGGCCACTGCCAGCAAACACGGATCACAGAAGGGCACAGGGGACACTCTGTCTCCTGAAGGTGGGACAGGAGGCAGGGCTGGGCTCCGACAGAGCGTGCACTGCTGGATGGGCCCAGGGAAGGCTCTGCCCACAGGAGACCCTGCAGGAAACAGGACCGGGGCTGGGATTGGGATTGGGGCAGGGACAGGGACTGGGACAGGGGCAGGGGCTGGGACAGGGGCTGGGACAGGGACTGGGGCTGGGACTGGGATAGGGGCTGGGACTGGGACAGGGGCTGGGAAGAGGCTTGGGCAGGGACAGAGGCTGGGACAGGGACAGGGGCTGGGACAGGGACAGGGGCAAGGACTGAGACAGGGAAGTGGCTGGGGCAGGGACAGGGGATGGGACAGGGACAGGGGATGGGACAGGGACTGGGGTTGGGACAGGGACTGGGGTTGGGACAGGGAATGGGACTGGTACAGGGACCAGAACTGGGACATTGCAGGGGCTGGGGCAGGGGATGGGGCTAGGACAGAGACTGGGGCAGGGACAGGGCTAAGGACTGGGACAGGGGCTGAGACAGGGGCTGGGACAGGGACAGTGCAGCAGCTGGGACAAGGACAAGGGCTGGGACAGGGGCTGGGACAGTAGCTGGGAGTGGGACAGGGGCTGGGACAGGGACAGGGACGGGGGAAAGGAGTGGGACAGGGGCTGGGAGTGGGACAGGGACAGGACCGGGGACAGGTCTGGAGCAGTACAGGGGCTGCAGCTGGAGCAGGGGAAGGGACAGGCACAGGACTGCAGCTGGGGCCGCCCTCCTCCCTCACAGCCCCCAGCGCCAGGGGCGGGCCCAGCCGCCATTGCGCTGCCCAGCGAGGAACCAATGAGCTTCCAGCACCGGCCCACGCAGCCAATCAGCGCCAGGCAACCGCAAATAAACCCTCAGGAGAGGCCCGGCAGCCAATCAGAGGCCTGCTACCCCTGCCGCAGGTGCGGGAGCGGCAGCTGTGTTCTGATTGGCCGTGTGAGCCACCCTGATCAGCGCTGCAGCCAATCAGGAGCGGCGGCGCGCGGGGTTACTCGAGGTCAGGATTTCCCGCGCCGCACCAGCAATGACGTCACCAGAGCAGCGGCCGGGGGGCGCACCTGGGGCACACCTGGGCACACCTGGGCACACCTGGGGCACACCTGGGCACACCTGGGCACACCTGGGGTACACCTGGGGCACACCTGGGATACACCTGGGATACACCTGGGCACACCTGGGGCACACCTGGGATACACTGGGGCACACCCGGGCACACCTGGGCACACCTGGGGCACACCTGGGCACACCTGGGCACACCGGTGCACACCTGGGGTACACCTGGGCACACCTGGGCACACCTGGGGCACACCTGGGCACACCTGGGCACACCTGGGATACACCTGGGATACACCTGGGCACACCTGGGGCACACCTGGGGCACACCTGGGCACACCTGGGCACACCTGGGGTACATCTGGGATACATCTGGGATACACCTGGGCACACCTGGGCACACCTGGACACACCTGGGGTACACCTGGGGTACACCTGGGCACACCTGGGGTACACCTGGGCACACCTGGGCACACCTGGGGTACACCTGGGATACACCTGGGCACACCTGGGGCACACCTGGGCACACCTGGGCACACCTGGGTACACCTGGGCACACCTGGGGCACACCTGGGTACACCTGGGCACACCTGGGCACAGCTGGGATACACCTGGGCACACCTGGGATACACCTGGGATACACCTGGCACACCTGGGCACACCTGGGGCACACCTGGAGCACACCTGAGCAGCCCAGCCCCAGCACTGCCCCTGCACTCCCCGTTCCTGCCCCCAGCCAAGGGGAGAGGCAGCAGGCACAGGAGGAGCTGTCACTTTGTCCCTGATTTACTGCACGGGTGGCTCCTGCGGGTGCTGTGCTGCACTTTCCCCACTTCCCTGGATACCCTCTGACCCCGGGAATGGGGACAGCAGTCTGACACTGCCAGGCACTGCTGCAGGTCAGCCCGAGAGAGGAAGGGGCTGGGCTGAACCCACGTTTGGGGAGAGGGAGCTGAGGTTAAACGTGCCTTGCCCGTGAGTGCACGTGGCCTGCGGGCAGATATTCCTGGCATGGGGTGGGTGAAGACATTTCTATTTCATGCGTGGGCCCTGCCCTCTCTGATGTTCCTGCTGTGGAGCTGGGGCAGGAAAGCAGCCGGGGTGAATGCTGGGGCACTGTCAGGGTGGAGCAAGTGCCTGGCAGGAGCCTGGAGGGCAGCGAGGATGGCTGAGCTGAGCCCTGGGCACGGCTGAGCCTGAGCACACTGAGCCCTCCCCAGGCTGCCACGCCAGGCCAGGGCACCGCACATCTGCCTCTCACCATCCCTGCCCAGAGCACGGTGCTGCTGCAAGGGCCAGCCCAGCTGCCCACCTTGAGCCAGCCACAGCTCCTGCCAGGCTGGGGACACCAGTTTGTGCCAGCCTGAACCTTGCCCAGCAAGCAGGCAGTAAATAGCCGGGACAATGCAGTGACACAGCCGCTGGCACCGTGAATCATGCCATGGACACGGGCCAACAGAGAGGCCAGCAGGAGACCAGCCCACACGTGCTTTTCTCCAGAGGGCCCAGCCTTGCCCAGAGCCAAACTAGGTTAACTGGGAACGGTGTTTGGAGGTTAACTGCTGCACACAGGTCAGGCTCGGCGTGACGAAGGGTCCGGGCTGGCCGGGTGCCAGCAGGATGCAGCGGCAGCGCTCTGCAGTGCCCCGTGGCCGGCGTGGCAGCGAGCAGCCTGGGCCTGCTGGCAGCACCTGAGCTCTCCACTGAAGGCTCCAGCAGCTCTTCTCTGGGGTCTTGGTGTGCCAGGTGCCCCTGCCCATGACACAGCAGTTGTTTCCAGCTGCAGCAGGGCACTGATGCCCGTCGTGCTGAGTGTCCATCCCTGGCAGTGCTGTGGCAGTAAAACCAAGTTAACCCAGAGCAGAAGGCAGGGGCATGGGCCTGGCACCCTCCTTCCCAGCCCCTGTGGAAGGAAATGTTGGTGTTTCTGCTTCTGACCGGCATTTCCCATCTCAAGCTCCACAAGAAGCTGAATTGAAATAAAACACTTCTTGCATCTGTTGCCCGTGACGTTTGTCTAGGGAAGTTTCTCAAAACAGCATGTTTAGCTCTGAAACTATCCATATAAAGGGACTTTCCCCTGACTCTGTCCTGCCCACACAGGACACGTATCCTGGCAGCTGGCAGAAGGTGGCCAGGTGGCTGGGATGGCAGGCAGCACAGTGTGAGGAATGCAGGGGAATTTCTGTGCCTCTCACAGGGCTGACATCATGCGGATAGAACTGCTGCCACGTGCCACCACCTTCCCATGGCTTGGGACTGTGTTTTGGTGCACCCGGCAGTTTTTGGCTGCCCTGGGAGGCCACCACGACTGCTGTCCCCTGGGCAGGGCAGCATGCCAACAGCAGTGCTGTGCCACAGGGCTGGCCAGAGGCTCCCTGCCCAGCTCCCCACCATCAGCCAGCCAGACTGGGGTGGGAACAGGTCACTCCCCAGCTGTGCTGAGCCTGGAGAGCCGGTTCGGGGCTGAGGAGGATGGGCTGCGTGTCCTGGAAGGCAGCAGCCACCCAGGTGCTGGTAAACACATTGCGAAAGGCTGGGCTGAGCCTCACCCCCCTCACATCACCCTTGAGTCATCCCGAGCTCCGGGCTGCTCCTCTCCTCTCCTCTCCTCTCCTCTCCTCTCCTCTCCTCTCCTCTCCTCTCCTCTCCTCTCCTCTCCTCTCCTCTCCTCTCCTCTCCTCTCCTCTCCTCTCCTCTCCTCTCCTCTCCTCTCCTCTCCTCTCCTCTCCTCTCCTCTCCTCTCCTCTCCTCTCCTCTCCTCTCCTCTCCTCTCCTCTCCTCTCCTCTCCTCTCCTCTCCTCTCCTCTCCTCTCCTCTCCTCTCCTCTCCTCTCCTCTCCTCTCCTCTCCTCTCCTCTCCTCTCCTCTCCTCTCCTCTCCGGGGCCCAGTCCCTCCTCAGTTTGCCCGAAATTAGGAGTAAGTCAGGATTTCTGCCTGTTTCAGTTTCCCATCAGTGGCAGAAGGGCTCCCGGCTGGAGGCAGCTGCCTCAGTTTACCAGAGAGATCAGACCCATCTCCACAGGGCCGAGCGCATCAGGCTGTACCCCGTGTGGGGAGGAGAGCATGACCAGCCCCCCTCAGCCTTCCTAGAGGAGTCTCTGGGGCCAATTTCTGCCCCTGCAAAGGTTTGGCAGAGCTCCCCTTCCAAGTTCCATCAGCACGTGCAACCAGGGCCAGCCACGGCTGCTGGCAGAGGGAAATGGCTCTTATCCAAGCACGGTGCAAATGCAGCTTGGAAAAAAAAATGCAGGCATTGTTTGTGTGGGGAATCTGACTCTGCCTCTCTGAGGCAGCAGGAGCCCTCTCCCTGGCAGTGGTGCTCAGCTGGTCCTGCTCCTTCATCACTGGGCCCTGTCAGGACTGGTGCTGGGACACCCTCAGGGTGTTCTCTACACCTTGCTGGACCTCTGAGAAGAACCAGCTGTGCCATGAAGGAGCACTTCATCTCCTTCCCACTTGTTTGGAAATGATGGAGCTCCCTGGCACGGAAACAAGTCCTTGTGGCAGCATGGCAGGGTGGTGCTGGCCGGCACCTGGTGCAGGGTGACACAAGAGCCCGTGGCACAGGGCACGGGGCTGCTCCAGGAGCCCAGCCATGGCTCTGCTCCAGCACCCATGGGCAAAAGGAGCAGCCCAGGCTGGGGGGCTGGTGGCTGCAGAGCCTGTGCTGAGGCTCAGCCCTGCCATGGGCCAGCAGCCCGTGCTGATGCCCTGGCCAGCCTCATGGGGAAGGCACGAGCAGCCCCCCAAGGCAGTGCTGAGTCTCAGCTCCTGGCTCCTGGCAGGGCCAGGGACACTTGTGCCGTGTTAAGGGAGCAGGCTGGTGTGAGCCACTGGCTCCTTCCCGTGTGCCTGGAGCTGGTCCAGGCACAGCCCACCAGCTTGGAGAGGTGGAGGGGTGGGCAGGCTCAGCTCTGCTCCTGGGGCTGCCGAGAATTTCTGTCTCAGGCAGGTGAACCCCACAGTGACGTGTTCTTCTGCTTTACTGGTTTGCATAGCACGGGGATCTCCCCATCCTTTGGCTCTGCACATGCTGCTGTGTGTAACCCTGGGCACGTCCACCCACTGCTTCCTCCAGCCAGGGCTGCCCTGTGGCTGTGAGCAGCCTTGCTGAGCATGAGCTGTACTGCCTAGGACTGAACCCAGTGCCATCAGCCTGGAAACCTGCTCCAGACTGGCTGCTGGGGCTGGAAGATGCCCTGGAGCAGGCTTCTTCCCTTAGCCACAAGATCTAAATCTGGTCTCCTCACCAAGCTGGGGTTTCCCTAAACTCCTTTCACTCCAGAGCTGGCAAGACTGGAACAGCTGTAACACCTGAGGAGATGGAAATATGCTATATGTGCCAGACCTGTCTGCTCCGAGTGCTCTGAGCTCCTTGCCAGGCTTTCCCTGCTCACCTCCATGCCATGTCCCCAGCATCCAGCACTGCTGGAAAGGATGGATAAATATAATTGCCTGGCAAAAGATTTACAATAGTACAGCCAGGATGAAAACAATGTCCCCGACTGACTGGACAATGCCCTTACCTACAGAGGGGTCCAAAAGTCAAATGGGCTGTTCCATCTCAACCCCCATAATGTATGGTTCACCCCACACCTGTAACCCTCCCCTGAAACATCAGGTGTCTGTGACCCATTGGCCCAAGTCTTGTTCCAGCCCACCTTGAAGCCCCCTTGATAAGGGGTCTCCGAGGAGCCAGACGCCCTCTTGGAACTTCCCCTCTCTTGGATCTTCCCCTCTCTTGGATCTTCCCCTCTCTTGGATCTTCTCCTCTCTTGGAACTTCCCCTCTCCTGGATCTTCTCCTCTCTTGGAACTTCTCCTCTCTTGGAACCCCCAGTCTCTTGGAATCCCCGCTGCTCTCTTAGAACTTCCACCTCTCCTGGAGCATCCTCTCTACCCTTTGTCTCTCCCCTCCTCCATCCCCTCAGGCCCTGCCACGTGCTGCATCTGGCAGCTCCAAGCAAGACCTGTCACCATCCCTAATAAACCTGATATTCTAAGAGCAGCCTTCAGAGATCTCTGGTCTCCATTCATCAAAGCCATCCTGGAGCCCAGCGTTCCCTACACAGCGCTGTAGCAGAGCTCTGTCACTCAGACCTTCATCCCCAGCTCAGGTCAGTTCAGCTTGCCCTCAGGACCTGCGTGCTTGCCATTAGGCACCTGTAAAATACCCACCAGCCAGGGCCTGCTGGTGGTGAGAGCTGTGCCAGCCACCGCCTGGCAGAGCCTCTTGGACTACAGGGCCAGTGGGCAGAACCCACAGCCAAGGAGAGTCTGGGCTAGCAGTCCCAGTCTGGGCTAACATTCCCAGTCTGGGCTAGCAGTCCCAGTCTGGGCTAGCAGTCCCAGTCTGGGCGGGCATTCCCAGTCTGGGCTAACATTCCCAGTCTGGGCTAACATTGCCAGTCTGGGCTAGCATTCCCAGTCTGGGCTAGCAGTCCCAGTCTGGACTAGCAGTCCCAGTCTGGGCTAACATTCCCAGTCTGGGCTAACATTGCCAGTCTGGGCTAGCAGTCCCAGTCTGGGCTAGCAGTCCCAGTCTGGGCTAGCAGTCCCACCAGTCTCCTGGGATCCACCTCTCCACAAACAAACAAAACCCTCCTGGCACCCCACGGCAGCTCAGCCTCTGTCTTGCCCTTCTAGCCAGCAAAGGACCTGGAGCACGGCGTGTGCTGGGTGCTGCCTGTGTGTAGCTCACCTTTGGTGTCCTCCAGAGGCACCTGCATGACCTCATGTGATGTTTCATGGTTGGCCTGCCCTGTTCCTTCCTTATGCCACCTGCAAGGGCTTCAAAATAACGCTGCTTGTGCTGTGGTGCGACCCAGCACCCCTGAGAGCCAGGCCTGTCCTGGTGTGCCAGCTCTTGGCTTCTTTTCTGCCTCTGCCAGATCGGGATTGAAAGTGCTTGAGATGATATTTCATGTTCAAACTCAGATGTTTATTTTCTTCTTACCTATGTTACAGTGAGTTCTGCAGTGTTTCAGTAACAAGCTACAAAAATGGCCCTGTATCTATCACTACAAGGTCTTTAAAAGAAAAACTATCCAGTTAAGAAATGCCACCTAAATTACTTTCACTTTCAACCCAAACACTAATCCCTCATGTCCCACAACATGGACTTTTCTGTACAATTACACAAAACCACCCAAGCCCATGGAGAAGAAGGTGAAGAAGAACCAGCCTCTACCCTAAAATCTCCATCTTCCTTTATATATTTTACTATATTCTAAAGCCTTAAATTCTAAGTTTTACACCCTGTGATGTTACACACTTCTATTCAAACTCCACACCCACAATCCCAGTTCTACCATTGTCGGAATCTGAGGTATTGATGATTCCAAGATTGTAGAAAGTCTCTGTCTGTCAGCCCCGCTGCCAAAGCAGAAGCCATAATTGGTCTGTGCTGTTTCAAGGTTGTTTATTCTGTTTATCTCTAACATGTTCTGCTGCCCTGCCGCAGCTCTGTCCTGCAGGGCAGCGTGTGGGGCTCTGCCCTCAGTGGGATGGTACAAACATTAAATACCACAAACTACCTGTGCTGGATTTACAATAACGTGCCAATATCTGTCACCTACGTTGGACAGTGTGTCCCCAGCCTGAACCAACAGAAAAATGCCAACACCACAGTGAAACATGGAGGGCATGAAGAAGGAGAAAAAGGACAAGGCACACCCAATTTCCTCCATCTTGTCCCCTTTGGACCCCTAATCTAGAAACCTAAAATTTTACTTTTGCACCCGTGCCACACTTAATGATTCCTTATATCAAACCCTCAGAGCTTGTAATTCATCCTGTAAGATTGAAAACTCTTTTCCATGGCCAGAGATCACAGCCAGTGTCTCTGGGGGCTCTGTCCAGGGGGGTTCCTGACCCCTGCCAGGGTCCCAGACCTGCCAGGGCAGCCAGAGGAAGCCCTGGGTTCCCACATACCATTCCATTTTGAAAGCCTTCACCACTTCAGGTCAATGTAGAGTTCTCTTGGGGGTCAGTGCCTGGCAGCACAGAAAGCCCAAAACTCTCATTTCCAGCGCTGGTGCTCAACCCAAACACGAGCTGTTCTGTTCTCAGGCTCAGCACATCCCTCTGTGGTTTTGCCCATCCTGCAGAGCTCCTGCTCCACTGTGCAGGGCTGTGAGGTTTGCAGCTGCAGCACGGAGACTGAGGGTGTCCAGAGCACCCCCCAGCCCTGGGATGGATGGCAGGGCTCTGGCTGGAGGGCTCCTGGGAGCCTGCTGGTGTGAGTCTGGGTGCTGCCAGGGTGGGCAGGCTGGCTCAGGGGGAAGAGTCACCCCAGGCAGCCCCAGGGTGTCACTGCAGCATGGGCTGCTGGAAGCCAGGCAGGCAGCAGGCTGCAGGATGCAGGAGGAGCTTGTAGTGTGGGTGTCAGTTTGGAGACAAATTTAAGAAGAGACATTTTGCAAGGAGTAGGCTCCTCTAAAGAGTGTCAACAATCCCCCTCCACTGAAAAATGAATGCTAATGAAGGAAAGTAGAAAAAAAACCCAACAGTTTATTAACAACAGTGCCCACGAGGCAAGGAAGAAAAGGAAACAACTGCTAAAAGCTGAACTATCAGAACTCACACCCTCCTCCCCCTCACCCCCCAACAGGAACAAAGACCCCAGAATGCCTGGAGAGTGGGGCAAACATCGAAGAAATGAATATCCCTTCCGAAAACATGGTATGAGATGGTGCTGGCTCTCATGCCGAGGGAAGTGGAGCTGCCACAGAGGAGTTCCAGCAGGAGGCAAATCCCTGGTGGCTCTCTGGTGTCATCCCTGTCCAGGCAGACAAAGAGCTGGGCTGGATTCTCTGGGGTGCCTTCTCTGCCCAGCTCAGCTCCCTGAGACCTGGGGCTGGAGCAGGGTGGTGCATTTCCACCAGTCCCACTCGTCCATCCCCCAGCCAGCAGCTGCTCACTTCCCCTCAAGGCAGCTGAAAGATTGCTGCTTCTCCAAGCCAGGGAAGGGAAAAGCATTTTGCCTGGGCCAAAAAACCCAAGCAAGTCAAGTAAAACCAAACCACAGAGCACCATGGAACACCTGGGCAGTGAGGCTTTGAAAATGCCACCCAAAAACCCAAAGCTCCTCCCGTTCCCCAGCCCTGCACACATCCAGTCCTGAGCCTGGAAGATACAGCAACAATTTTTGGGCACAAAGTAAAGAATCAGGGAATAGACTATCATCATAAATCACTCCAAGACAGTGGGCTAAGCAGAGAGATGGGTGGGGTGATCTTATGGAGTTCTTGCCATGAGAACTGATGGAGTACGAGCAGGACTTGCAGCCCCTGGACAGGCATGATGTGATTCTCTGCTCCATGCACCCACCCTGCAGAGAGCACCAGGAGCAGGAGAACACACAAACACCTGAAAGCAGCCTGGCAACCCAGCTATATGCAGACTCTCACCTGCTGAGGCTTCTACAACAGAGGCACACACATCCCCATGCATGCCAAAATGGAAACACAGCACTTGCATCTCCAGACATACATGAAGAGCTTCCTGTGTGCTCTGACACGGGCTCAGCTGCATCTCAGATTCCAGCAGAAAAGACACCTTCCTCCTCCAAGGGCCTGAAATGTGGCCTAGGAGGTTTGCAATGAACCAGAAGAGCCACACAGTTGGGGGTGACATTGATTTTCCCCCAGGCTCCCTTCCTGCATGTTCCAGGTTTGGGTGCAGGATGTGTCAGATCGCCGTGCCTGAGCATGGGGTGAGTGCTGGGAGCAGCCAGTGGATAGCTGGGCTGCATCTGGGACTGGGAGATGCTGCAGGGAACGTGGTGGAACTTTCAGCATCCTGGAGATAAGCAGGGATCCAGTCTGATCCTGCTGAACATTGTTTAGGGCAGGCAGAGTTTCTGGGAAGTCTCCACCTGCAGTGGACTCTGTACATCACAACTTGCATTGTGACCTAGGACACAGGACAAGGAGGAGTGCTTCAAACCTGAGGGCAGGGTTACATTAGAGATTAGGAAGAAATTCTTCCCTGTGAGGGTGGGGAGGCCCTGGCACAGGTGCCCAGAGCAGCTGTGGCTGCCCCTGCACCCCTGGCAGTGTCCAAGGCCAGGCTGGACAGGGCTTGGGTCAGCCTGGACAGTGGAAGGTGTCTGTAGCAATGTATCTGAACAACTTAGACTACAGGGTGCACTGGCCATTTCACTTGTAACCACTCTTATCAGAATTTTCTCAGGGCGCTCTAGAATTTATCAAAGTTATTAAGAAATAAACTGTACTAAAATAAGAAAGAAGAAGCTAAGAAACTGAATTCCAAAACCATGAGAAAGAAATAACAGAGAACTGTAACCAATCACATATTCTGAGAAGTGCATGCAGAACACACAAACAAACAAAAGCACCAACAAAAATGTGTGATCAGCGTGTACAGTAGATTTAGGATGTACAAATAAGTGCATAATGTAAACAACAAACAGCTTCTGCTTAATCATAGCTGTCCAGGAATCCTGAATTTCCCACAGGTGTCCCTGCCCTTGGCAGGGGGGGGTGGAATGAGATGAATTGTAAGGTCCCTTCCAACCCAAACCATGCTATGACTTCTGTGTCTCTGAGGCAGCTGGGAGCATCCTTATCCGAGAAGATGCTGGAGGGAGTGCAGTGCCAGTTCCAGAGGGGTGGCAGCAGAATACAGGTGCCAGGGTTCAAGGAGGGTGAGCTGCTCCTGGCTGAAGGACACATGCAGAGGCAGCAAAGCCAGCTTTTGGCACCGTGGAGGTTCTTGGCTCCTTGCCTAGGGGGGTGCCAGCACTGTTTACACCATGCTGGTTGCTCGGGGTACTGGAAGTGGGTCTGGAGGCCAGTGGCACCCTTGGGAGAGCAGCACTCAGAATAGCAAAGGGTTAAGGATCCTGGTGCCTGGTGATTCCTGCATCCAGCTATGTGAGGTATGTGTGGCACCAGCACACCTCGGCAGGGGAGGGGAGACTCCCCTTGGCCTGACTGGGCTGCCTGGAGACAGCTCTGCTCCAGCACGGTGGGGAGAGGGAGCGGGATGGGATGAGGGCTCTGTGCCCCACATCCCACACCCCACTGACAGAGAGGCTGGCTGCTGCCTCCAGCTCTGCTCGCTGGGGAATGGATCTGTCCAAAAAGCACGTATCCCCACTCCACTGGCCCTGCACAGCCAGGATTTGCCTTGCAAAACCAGGAGGTGCCATGCAGAGAGGGCAGCAAGCACGCAGAGAAACTGCACAACACTGCTGGCTGCGTTCCTGTCATCCATGAATCCATCAGACAGGCTGTCGGTATCACCCCCACACATCTCCACACCAGCTGCTGCCCAGGATCCGTGCTCTGGCTTCAGAGCCCATCCCTGGTGCCCACCAAGCCTCCATGGGTACAGGAGAGGGCTGGGCTGGTCTCTGGCACTGGAGCCAGTTGCTGTGGATGTAATGAACAGGGTTTATGCCCTTATTAACGTTCAGCTCTTTATTAAAAAGATCAGCCGGGCAGGGGGCTCGACACGGAGCTCAGCCCGCTGTTGGAGCTTTTTCCAGGCAGCTGAAGGGGGAGAAGGCTGCAGAGTCTGTCCCCGGGGTCTCTGTGGCACTCTGGTAGCTGGAGGTGCAGAGATGTGCAGTCTGTACCTGAAGGAGGTGCAGAGATGTGCAGTCTGTATCTGAAGGTGTGCAGAGGTGTGCAGTCTGTATCTGAAGGTGTGCAGTCTGTATCTGAAGGAGGTGCAGAGGTGTGCAGTCTGTTGCTGAAGTCTGGATCAGCAGAGCATCCTCTCTCCTTCCCTCCTGGTAGCAGCAGGAAGTGTTTGTGTGTTCCTTTGCTCCTGCTTCCCACAGCCCAGCCCAGTCCGGTCCTCTGCAGGCTCTGGTGACAGGTCAGACACAGATCAGGGATGTGGTTCCCTTTTTCCCAGCCAGGGCACCCATCCAGCCCCCTCCTCTGTGCCCAGCCCTGCATTTAGGGGTATTTTCATCCCCAAAACCCCCTCCCATGATTCCATAAGTTCCTCTATTTGCATCCGAGTCCTAGAACGGCAGTGTGGGTGGGGGTGTAGGTGATTCCCAGGAGCAATTAGCTAATTAACATTTCAATGTCAGTACTTAGCTCAAGCCAAGTGTCCCAGCAAGGCTGTTTTGTCCATAACGTGAGGACGTGGATGACAGTGGCTGGCACTGCTGGTTTCACTCCTCAGGCTGGGAGCAGCCTGCTCCAACAGGCAGGAGGCAGGGAACCATCACCAGGCACAGCCCCAGGGGTCAGACTGATCCCATGGGTGTCCCCAGTGCAGTTCCCTGTGGGGACACCCTGTTCACCAGGGACCAGGCCTTGGAGCTTGTCCAGGCAAAGTTTTCCCTTGTACCCCAGCAAAAGCCGTCCCAGCCGAGGGAACTGGCAGGACCGGTCCCACCCTGCAGCTGCTGCCCAACAATGTGTGCTTGGGACAAAGGCAAAGTGAAACAGAGCCTGGGACAAAGGCAAAGAGAACCACAGCCTCCAGCAGCCCCTGCCAAGCTGGAACTGGAGATTCCCAGGGATGGGAGAGGAGAGGAGAGGAGAGGAGAGGAGAGGAGAGGAGAGGAGAGGAGAGGAGAGGAGAGGAGAGGAGAGGAGAGGAGAGGAGAGGAGAGGAGAGGAGAGGAGAGGAGAGGAGAGGAGAGGAGAGGAGAGGAGAGGAGAGGAGAGGAGAGGAGAGGAGAGGAGAGGAGAGGAGAGGAGAGGAGAGGAGAGGAGAGGAGAGGAGAGGAGAGGAGAGGAGAGGAGAGGAGAGGAGAGGAGAGGAGAGGAGAGGAGAGGAGAGGAGAGGAGAGGAGAGGAGAGGAGAGGAGAGGAGAGGAGAGGAGAGGAGAGGAGAGGAGAGGAGAGGAGAGGAGAGGAGAGGAGAGGAGAGGAGAGGAGAGGAGAGGAGAGGAGAGGAGAGGAGAGGAGAGGAGAGGAGAGGAGAGGAGAGGAGAGGAGAGGAGAGGAGAGGAGAGGAGAGGAGAGGAGAGGAGAGGAGAGGAGAGGAGAGGAGAGGAGAGGAGAGGAGAGGAGAGGAGAGGAGAGGAGAGGAGAGGAGAGGAGAGGAGAGGAGAGGAGAGGAGAGGTGTGCAGTCTGTATCTGAAGGAGGTGCAGTGCTGTGCATTGGGCAAATTTAACCTGCTGGCACTAAGAGCCCCCCATTTTCCATTGGTAATGAGGATGAAGAGTTGGGTGGGGGCTCCTGCTGCTGTCCCTCACCCACACAGAGGAGGAGTCGAGGCTGACAGGGCTTGTTCAGCAGCACATCCTCCTGCACACCAGCTCATTCCACCCAGGGATAGTTCAGCACACAGGGCAGCATAAAGACTGCATTGTTCCCAGATGGAAATGATCATCCTGGTGACCTGGAAATACAGAGAAGCTCTGTCAGCAAAGCTATAGGGTTTCACAAACTGAGATCAAAGTGCCCTCTGGGTCAGACTCTGCAGGCCCTCACAGACACCTGTAATAAAGACACATCCTTCTAATTATTCTCATTTTGCCTGCCAGAGTCACCAGGGCCGTGGGGCTCGTCCCTTACTCACGGAGCAGCAGGGGGAACAGGGACATGGCAGGAACAAAGGATTCTTGTGTGGGGATGGGCGGGTGCACGGAGCTTTGGCAGAGCAGCATTTGCTCTCCTCTGCCTGCTGTGAGCCCCAGCCATGCCTCTTGCCCTCTCCCACCTCGCACCACCCTGGCTGGGCAGTGCCCAGCACATGGCAGTGGTGCCCCCTGCCCCTCTGCACGGCTGGGCACGCAGTGGGCAGCCAGCCCTGTGCCAGAGCAGTGCCACTGGGCACCTGAGCTCTCCCAGCACACCCTGGCACCACTGGGAACCTGCTCCACACCCTCTGCCAGACCCTGGAATCTCTCCCACAGCAGCTCTGCTGAGTGCTTTCCCCAGCCTCTTATCTCCTGGACTTCAGACCCCACCGTGGGACAGATAATGTATCTGCAGCCACACCTCAAGCACACAATGATCAGCCTGTGAATGTTGGATTTCTCCCTCTGCTTTCAGTTGCCAGAGGTGGTCCTGGAAATGCCAGGGCACGTTTTTGTGCCCCCCTGGCCACATCCCTTTGGACAGGGTCAGGGTGGCTCCTGGCACAGCAGGGACACTCTGGCCTCTCTGCTCTATGGGTGGAGTAGATGTGGGGAGGTGAGAAGTTATTTTGGGAACCCTTTTCAGAGATGTAGAAATAGCTCCCAAAGTGCAGGGCCAGGCTCCCTCCTGTGCAGGCCCAGCAGAGAGCAAAGCCTGCTGAGGCACATGTGCATGAGCAGGCTCAGTTCCCAGCAGGTCGGGCTCAGCAGGTGTCAGGAGGAAAACTGGGACTGTCCCTGACCTCAGGTGTCACAGGAGAAAATTAGCACAGCTCCCCAGCAAATGGCTGGGCTAATTAGAGGAGGAGGAGGTGACATATTGTTCAGTCTCCTGTGGCCAAGGGTCGGCCAGGTCCTGGTCTGGCATGGGGTCAGCTCTGGCCGTGGGCTGCAGGGCTCCCAAGGAGCCAGGGGTACAAGGTGCCACCTGCCTCTTTTGGGGTCAGATGGGCCCCTTGTCTGCCCCAGGTGCTGCTGGTGTGAACTTGGCTTGTCCTTCCCCAGCAGCATTAGAAAGACACTTCACCTCCTCCTCTTCCTCCCCTCCACGGGGGCTATGGAGAGTGGAGAGGGACGGGGCTCAGAGGTGACAGCAGCAGGGGACACGCCTGGGGCTTCGAGAGGAGGGACAGGCACTGCGTGTGGGGACGGGGACACTGCTGATGGTGCCCAGGGTCACCCACCAGTCCAGGATCTGCTTCTCAGGATGGCACACAGCGAGGGCAAATTTAGGGTAATGGCATGAACCACCCTCCTGCTGGGCACTGGCTCTGTGTCCCCAGGAACCACCAAGCTCTCTGTCCTGGAGAGTTTGGTCCACCTGGTTCATGTGGCACGGTTAAATCTGCACATTGTGAAAGCAGTTTGGGGGGACAGGGGGACACTGCTGGGGCTGTGGCAGCCAGAGGATGTCCCACACCACCGAGAGGGGTGAGGGGCTGTTGGGGCTTTGGCTGTGCCCTGGAAACCCCCAGGCAGCACTCACCCTGCCCGGTGGCTGCAGGACTGGGACAGCCTGTGTTTGCCTTCACACGGTACCCAGCGCTGAGCAAACAGCACATGGGGACAGCCAGCAGCTGCCAGGGAGGGACAGCCTGGCTGAGCCCCAGCCCTGCCTCCCCCTGCTCCCCCCGCAGCAGCTTTGCAATAAAAACACAGATCCAGTTTGAGCTGGGAGGCTGCAGGGTGGGGGATACTGGCAAACCACAACTGCCGGAGCAGCAGGGCTGTTGCTGGCTGCAGGATTCAGCAGTTTGCTTTCAGGGGTGAACAGGCTGCATTATCCTGTAGATATCCATCCCCATGTGATGGTTGTGGGGATGACACAGGAGCTTCTACATGGGAAAGGCAACTTGCCCTGACTGGGTGGGTACTGGGAGCAAGGGTGTACCCTGGGTCGGAACAAGTCCAGCCATGAACCTGCACCCTCCTCTGTGCCTTCATTGTGCCATGGTCTCAGCCATGGCAGGGCACTGAACTCTGCTTTTTGCTCTTAGGGTTTGTTATCTCATGCTTGGTGGCTGCAGACTCACCGCTGTCCACAATGGGGAGAGCTCAAGCTCACCCCAGTGACTTGTCAGCTTCTCCCAGGCAAGTGGCCCCTGGGAAACTGCACTGATCAATCAGATGGGCCGCTTTGAACTGATTTCTCCTTGTTCAGAAGAACACTGAGACAGCCACAGCCCAGTCTGCTGACAGAGCAAAACCTCTCCAGACTCAGGCTGCATGAATTCAAAGCAGGTAAGTTATGCACTGGCTGGTGCAGGTGTCCTTTTTCAGCAGAAATGGAACGGTTGATGTGCTCCTTTCTGTCCCTTGTGAGCTCTGAAGCCAACTGGAAGAAAGCCCATGCTATACAGGCAAAAGAACAAAGAGCCCAGCTCTGTGCTTGGAGAGTGGCCCACAGTGTTATGTGGGCTCGCCAGCTCCATGGAGGACAAGTCTCAATTGACTGAGTTTGTTGCAAGCACTGTCCAGGTGTCCTGTGTGGTCATTGCCCTCCTGTGGCCATTCCCAGGCAGGCCAAGTCCAGCTGTGTGTGTGGAGGAGGTCCAGGCTGCTCTGGCCACCCCATCAGCAGCATCAGCTGTGCTCAGAGAAGCATTTGTAACAGGTCATGGTGCTCCTACATCTCCATTCGCCCCCCAGACTTGCTGGACCTCATCCCAAAGCTGTGCTGGCCATCAGCTTCTCCTGGTGATGAGCTTAAACCCCACTGCTGCCACTGCACCTGCCCCAGCCTCGCTTAGACATGAAGGCCATGGTGGTCTGCTCTTGGGAGACCACCAGGCAAGCTGCAGCAGGACTGGTGGCCATGACCCATGCGCTCACACCATCCCTGTTGGTCACCATCCCACAGGACACCAAAGGCTGCAGAGCTGGGTGTCCCCAGAAGCACACATTCCCCTCTGCAGGTCCCTAGCACTGCAGAGTGAGCACATGCTGCTGGAACACCTCAGGCTCCCTGAGGTCCTGACCCAGAATCACCGGTCCTCCCGGAGGGAGTCATCCCTGTGGCTGTGATCACCATGGGGCCAAGTGGATGAGACTCCAGCAGGAATCTGAAGGATCTGTTGGTGTTCCTGGATGGAGGAGAGGCAGGACCACTGTGCCATCTCCAGTGATTGGGAAGAAGATGGCCAGATGTGCTGGTTATAGGGTGGCCAAGGTGGCACTGTGGTTAGTGAGATAGCACTGATGGATGAGAAACATGAACATTTCAGCAGCTTCCCTCCACAGCCCAAGGCTACAGAGTTCCCCCAGCACACCTACCAGCTTCTCACCTGGCCTGCCCCCCAAAACATCAGCCACTCCTCTCTGCAGGCAAGTGAGCTGCACCTTGGGAGGGGGTTTGGCCAGCTGAGCTCATGCCATGGAGAATTCTGCTGCTGCCAGGCTGTGGGAGTGAAGTCCCACGGCAGCCAAGACCTGCAGTTTGTGTAGACACAAAGCTCCTCTGCCCACAGGACAGCCCAAAATTGCTGTCCATTCCTCTTCCTGCAACCTCACTAAGTTTGGGCCCTGATCTTCCCTGCCCACTGCCTGCAGTCCCAGGAGCAGAGGGATGTGGGTGACATGGCATCAGGTGCTCTGCAGCAGCCTGGAGGCATCTTCCCTGTGGTTGTGAGCCAGAGGCAGGGAGGAGCTGCCCGCTGTGGGTGCCACACTCCATGTGCTGGTCCATGTGTGGGATGAGCTTGTGTCAGGGCTGGAGCAGATCCCGACAAGCCCTGAAGGGCTGGATGTGGTGTTTGCCTCAGCTGCTGGACACAGGACAGTGCTGGGAGCATCCTGAGAAGGCCTTTTGGTGTCCCTGCCTTCTTGCCTCAGTTTCCCTTTCCCAGGAAGCCTGCAGCAGGGCTGGGGTGGGCTCTGCACGGGGACTGAACGGTGCCTGGGTGCTCTGGGCCTTTTCCACCCTGCAGGACACATGCCCAGCTCTGGGTGCCCGGGCTTGCCCGGCGGGGAGGCACCACTGCTGCAGCCCGAGGTGCCATGTCTCCCTTTCAAACAAGCCGTAGGCATTCACCTCCATAAATAAATAGCAATCAGTCCCAGGAGCAGGGCACGACAAAGAGGGCACTGTTTGCAGCCTGCAGCGCTGCCAGGGCTGGCTCAGCTCGGCACTCAGGGCACCGAGAGCACGGGAGAGGCACAGCCTGGCCTGGGCACGGCCTGGCCTGGGTACGGCCCGGTCTGGGCACGGCCCGGCCTGGGTACGGCCCGGCCTGGGTACGGCCTGGCCTGGGCACGGCCCGGCCTGGGCATGGCCCGGCCTGGGCACGGCCTGGCCTGGGTACGGCCCGGCCTGGGCACAGCTCGGCCTGGGCACAGCTCAGCCTGGGCATGGCCTGGCCTGGGCACGGCCCGGCCTGGGCACAGCTCGGCCTGGGCACAGCTCAGCCTGGGCATGGCCTGGCCTGGGCACGGCCCGGCCTGGGCACGGCCCGGCCTGGACACGGCCTGGCCTGGGCATGGCCTGGCCTGGGCATGGCCTGGCTTGGGCATGGCCCGGCCTGGGCACGGCCTGGCCTGGGTACGGCCCGGCCTGGGCACAGCTCGGCCTGGGCACAGCTCAGCCTGGGCATGGCCTGGCCTGGGCACGGCCCGGCCTGGGCACAGCTCGGCCTGGGCACAGCTCAGCCTGGGCATGGCCTGGCCTGGGCACGGCCCGGCCTGGGCACGGCCCGGCCTGGACACGGCCTGGCCTGGGCATGGCCTGGCCTGGGCATGGCCCGGCTTGGGTACAGCCCGGCCTAGGCACGGCCTGGCCTGGGTACGGCCCGGCCTGAGCACGGATCGGCCTGGGTACGGCCTGGCCTGGGCACGGCCTAGCCTGGGTACGGCCCGGCCTGGGCATGGCTCGGCTTGGGCACAGCCCGTCCTGGGCACGGCCCGGCGGCTCTCAGGGTGCTGAGAGCAGCGCCCGCTCTCTGGGCACCTGGGGAATTTCCACGGCAGCTCAGCCCAGCCCAGCCCAGCCCTCGGAAAATCCAGTGGCACGGGGAGGGAGCCATGGTGCCAGCCAAGGTCAGCGGTGCCCACAGCAGGGTGGGGCTGGGTGCAGCCTCCAGACCCATGGCGTGTGGGGCAGCATCACACAATGCCTCTGGGGCATGAACTGCCTGGTACCAGGCAAACAGGAGTGAAGTTCAGAGGGTCCTGCAGCCCTTCAGTGGCACAGGGAGCAGTGGTGCCAGCCCAATGTCAGCGATGCCCACAGCAAAGCGTGGGGCACAGGCGAGGCCTCCAGACCCCATGGCATGTGGCGCAGCAGCAGGCAATGCCTCTGGGGCTGTGGGGCCCATGTGGGCTGCCCTGGTACCAGGCAGACAGGAGCGAAGTTAAGAGTGCAAAAAATGAGGTTTATTTTCTTGGTAAAATTTAAGAAGTTTAATAAAAAGGCAGTAGGAGGCAGAAATAAAGCAAAGGGTTAAAAACAGCTGGGTGCTTGGCATTTAGCTAAGAGTACGCTGTTATTTTTGGAGATACTCTTTAAATTCTATTACATTAGTTTTTTGCATATTCATAGACTCATGCATGTTTATATTTTTCTATAAACCAGTTTCCATATTCTAGGACCTATTTTGTATGGTTTTTCTTTGGGCCTGTTTTTTAGATTATGTGTGGGTTTTGGCTGTGGTTTTGGTTTGTTTTCTTTATCACTTCCAGTTTGGGCTTTGGTTTATACTTTCTTCAGATGATAGATGCTGATAGTTGGTAAATCAATAGTAGGGTCTTACCCACCACGAGACTGTGGGGAGGGCAGGGAGGGCAGGGAAGGAGGACCAGGACATCCAGGCACTGCACCAAGGAACAGGTAAATGGTGTTGGGGTCACCACGGCTGAACCAAACTAAAAGCCTGGCCACCCTCAGCAGCCCAGGGAGACCCAGCAGGACTGCAAGATCCCCAGCTACCCTGGAGATGTGGATGGGCGCCAGGAACCTCCCTGGCTTCCCACATCTCCACCGGGAGTCCAGCCAGCTGGTCAGGAACCCCAGATCGCTGTGCCCGGTGCTGGGGGAGGTGCAGGAATGGAGCTCCAGCTGGTACAGACCCAGCAGGCGCTTGGCTGGGCAATCCTCAGTCCCTCATGGTGGCTGTGCTTTATTTGTGCCAGGGCACAGAGCTGCCCTGCGTCCTTCCTGCGCTCCCGCCGTGTGCCCGCTGCGTGGCGGCTCTCCCGGGGTGACCCGGCTGAGGAGGCACGGCTCAGCGTGGGCGCTGCCACTACCCACACTTGCCCTTTCTGTTGCTCATGACCCCAGGACTGTTTGCAAAATGAATGTCAGGGTGGTGCCACACCCCGTCTGACATGGCATTCATGGAGCTCCATGCGCGGGGGCCCTGCCCACACGTACACACCTCCCACAGTGCAAACACCACCGCTTGCACCACTCCGGGGGCCTGCAAGGGGGTCCTTCCACCCACCAGGTCACAGAGGGATCCAGGGACCCTCTGGTGCTGGGTGCACTGGGCATCGTGCAGCTCAGCCGTGCCTGGCCGTGCCCCAGGTTTGCAGGTCTCCCAAACCCTCTGTCCTTTGCACTGGGCTGGTGCCTGTGTGGGGTCGTCCCTCCTCAGGGCATCCTTCTGCCTCCATACAGGGCAGGTGCCCTCAGCTCTGCCCTTCTCTCCATCCCCAGAGCCTGGGGTGTGGGTACAGCCCAGCCTGATGGCCTCCAAAAGCCATCAGGAGTGGGGGACAGTTTTTCTGGCCACGCACAATGGTCACAGAAAGAGGAGAGACTGGACAACAGTGTCTCTTGTCATACCTCAACATGAAAAGAGAAAATTTCCAACCATCTCAGGGCAGGGAGGAGCTGCAACCATTCCCCAGGCCAGTGTCTGGAGCAAGGACCAGATGCACTGTTGGGACAATGCTTGACCTGTCCACAAGAAGTCTCTTATAGTCCCCCAGCCCTTGGGAGCAGAGATCCCTGCTGGCTCTTGCCTTGGGCTAGGAGTGGAGTCCCACCAGTCCCTTGCTGGTGTCCAGCTGTGTGACAGTCACCTGTGCTGGTGACAGGGATGGCTCTGGGTCAGCATGGGCTGGGCAGGTCTGGGAGCATCCTCACCTCTCACGGTGCTTCCCCGGCCCCTCCTCTAATTTCTGGAGACCTTGGCAGCAGCCAAATCTTTGTACTGACCATGTGTGGCACCAAGTTTCCAGCCCTGAGCTCTCCGAGAGAACCTTCTGTGTCAGCAGCCATGACCCCCTCCAAGACCCCCAACCTTCAGCCCAAGGGGTAGAGCAGGGAGGGACATGGATGGGGGAAGATGGGGCAAGGATGGTGAGTGAGTGTGTGTGCAGGGGTGGGATGTGCGTGAGAAGAGGGTCTGCATGTGTGTGTGTGAAGGGGGGAGGGGGCACAGCACTACAGCCCACCCAAAGG